>NC_043717.1:57542442-57590214 GCF_006229205.1 Suricata suricatta
GCCACTGACTCCTGGCTGAGGGTCCTGTCGGTGCACACCTTATTTCTTCCCTGTGGGGATCCCGGATTCGCGCAGTCCGTGCAGGAGGCGGGGTGTGCCCTGGAAATGCGGTCCGTGGTCCCGTTCCCAAAACCAGGTTCGAATTGCTCGCGCCTGGCACAGTTGCTGCTCAGGTCGCTTCCGCAGCGGCGAGCGCCTCTCCAGAGCAGCCACTTCTCACAGCCACAGGCGCCTCTGATTCCCCGCCGAGATGGCTTAGGGCTGGAGGCTATTCCTTCTCTTGCGCCCGCTGCCCAGCAGTTATCTATGGATTGGGTTTCTGTCTCCAAGGGCAGCTAAGCATTCTATACCTCTTCCCCAGAGACAGTTCTATGAGCGGGTTCCGACTCTGTCTCTTCCCTTTGTCTCCTGGGCGCCCGGCACTTGTGCCACGTTGGGCTGGGGATCTTACCTCCCCTGCCCGTCCGGGCTGGCCCGTCCTCGGATCTCCCACGTTCACCCCCACTCACTCAGGTATCTTTGAGGTTCTATTCCCTCTGGAGTTCGTATTTTCTCCTTCCACTCTCTCAGTTCAAAGTAATATCCTTCTCAGTTCGAAAAATGGTGCGGAGGGAGTTTACAGAGCTCCCTTCCTCTCTGCCATCTTGGTTCCACCCCCTATCTGTGCTTTTTGATGGAAATACAAAGATTTGACTTTGAAACACTTAGGGCTGAACAGAATAATTTCCTTTTCTTTAAAAAGCACATTTAATCTACTATATGATTGTTGAACTGTGGCAATATCATCTTCTTTACATATATATGTTTAGATAATTCTTATAAACCAAGAGCTGCAACTGGTCAATATCATTATATGGTTTTTTTTCTATTTTTCTTATGTTCTTTAATCTTCTTTTCTTTCTTTTTTTTTAACAGATTTTATTTATTTATTTTGAGGGACCATGAGAGCAGGAAGGGCAGTGAGAGGGATAGAGAATCCCAGGTAGGTTACATGCTTTGTGCTGAACCTGATGTGGAGTTTGATGTCATGACTGTGAGATCATGACTTCAGCCAAAATCAAGAGTTGTACACTTAACCAACCGAACCACCCAGGTGCCCCTATTATTGTTTTTTTTTCAATATTTTATTGTCAAATTGATTTCCATACAACACCCAGTGCTCTTCCCCACAAGTGCCCTCCTCCATCACAACCACCTCTTTTCCCCCCTCTCCCTTTCCCTTCAAACCTCAGTTCATTTTCAGTATTCAATAGTCTCTCAAGTTTTACATCCCTCTCTCTCCCCAACTCTCTTTCCCTCTTCCCCTCCCTCTGGTCCTCCATTGTTATGTTTTAATTGTAATCAATCATTTCAGTGTTCTTTCAAATCTCACAGTCACATTTGTTCTTAATCACATTAATATTAACTTATTCAAAAATTTGTTTATTAATGGTCACCTATGCATAAACACCTCACTAGAAGCCAATTTTACAGAGGCCCAAAACCAAATCTATCATAGAATCTGGGTGTGAAGTTCCCTCTTGTCCAGCAAGAGAGCACTATGCAGGATTGGAAAATGTGAGAAAGGCTAATGCCCAAGGGGAGACAAGAGCCCAAGTAAGGGTCCTTGTTCTATTTTTATTAGGATCAGAAGGCTTACAAGAATTCTGGACCTGCACAAAGAGACAATGAAAGGGTAAACATTAATTCATGGGCATAGAGAAAAAGGGGGTTTGAAGATATGCAGTGTTAGGGGTTTGGGTCAATACAAAACAAAATCCTGGGCTGGGCACAGGTTATTTACAACAGACATGAGGCCCCACCTCTGTTTACCTGAACTAGTCTAGGGGACAAGAAAAACAGAGCATACTACTTCAGTGTCAACAAGACAGGCAACTTCACCCTTCTGTGGTCTGAAGTCCTGTTTTCCTGTTTACCTATGTTGGTCCTTCCTGTGAAAGCAGCTTTCTTCTATTGTACTATGTTGTAGGGCATTTCCTCCCTGAATACCTAATCTTGTATACCTTATCTTGGATGTTTTCATCCTGAGATTCCCTATTCCTATACCTTTGTTCTATACTGGGGACCTTAGCACCATTTGTCCTGTACTGAGAGCCTTTGCTCCATTTACGTTATCTTACTCGCCTAATCTTGTTTACCCAAAGTTGGGTGTGTACATCCTATGGTTTTCTAATTCTTTATGCCTTGTTAACCCATCAGTGCAAGCTCAGGGAATTCCTAACCTTAGTTCCCACACAAGTCCAAGTTACATAAAAACTGTGCCTCCTCAGAAGCTACCATGAGCACAGGTTCTCTAATCCATGCTTAAGAAAATGAAGCCAATATCCATCTATATAATCTATCCAGCACCTGCATCTCATGACTACTTGTTCTTAAACTGTCTTTCACTCCTGCCACCCATTTCCATGCATACACTCTAAACTTTGAAATAATTTAAAACTACTATATTTCTGAAATATAAAATTCTAGTATCCCATTTTCTGAACCACAATTTCATTGTCTTTCCAGTTTACTTTGATTTATTAAAAAATATTTTTGAGCACCTTCTATGTAAGAGGTGTTGTGCAAGAAACGGTGGCAGAGTGATTGAATAATAGCTACAATTGTTTTAAGTTCTATGAAAAAAAGAAGTCCAGGACATAACAAAATCAGTATGGTTACAGATTATGACAGTCTAAATGGAACACATTCTCAAAAAGTCTCAAATCTATCACTTCTTGGTTGTCCCAAAGCCATATGTTTAATAGGTCTTTTATTTCATGCTTGCCTCATTGTTGCATCAGTCCCTTATCCTGGTTACTTTTCTTGAGTTATATTATTCCTTCTTCCTTAACATGAGTACTAAAGTGATCTTTCACAAACCTATAACATAATTATGCCATATTCATGCTTAAAATAATTCAAATGGCTTCCCAGACCTTCCAGACTAAAATAAATTTCCTGCATTTAGCACATAAGCACTCCATATTCTGACTAATATCTACTTATACGGTCTGATTCCTTGCATATTTCACATTCACCTTCTCTCAGTATACTGAATATAGGTTCCAAAATGACTCTTTAATGCCTGATATCATGCTTTTGTATATGTTCATTTTACTGCTTATGGTGCCTTTAACCCCTCTTTATGAATCTCCAATCTATTATTTTTTATTGAGATGTCACGAACAACCAAAAATTGTATATATTTAAGGGTGCCAGTGTGGCTCAGTTGATTAAGTGTCTGACTCCTGATTTTGGCTCAGGTCATGATCTCATGGTTGTGAGTCTGAGCCCGGCATCAGGCTCCACACTAGGCATATATCCTGCTTGGGATTCTCTCTTTTCCTCTCCCTCTTCCCCTCCCACACTGTCTCTCTGTGAAAAAAAAAAGTATATATTTATTTAAACTAGATGTTTTGATGTACATATGCCTTTTGAAATTATAACCACAATCCAGTTATCATATGTATCATTTCTGGATGCTTGTGTGTGTGTGTGTGTGTGTGTGTGTGTGTGTGTGTGTATCTTGGTTATTGTAAAAAAATTCTGCAGCGAACTCCTTTCTATTCTTTCAAGTCCATCATAAACATCACAATTTCCAAGAAGCCTTCCTGATAATTTCCTCTAGTCTTATCTATATGCCCATTCTTTTTTTCTTATGGTATCACTAAATATCTTTATTGTACTATGTGCTCTATAGTTGTTTTTAATCATTTAACACTCTATAATGTACTTTCTGATTTTCATGTCCGTTTATCTCTTGAAGTTGTAACTTTTTGAAGGCAGGAGCTTTGTGTTACTTGATATTGTGTCTTCAATATCTCATACAGAATAGATGTTTAACAAATATCATGTGAATGTAGAGAGATGGAGATGTAAAGAGAGAAATTAAGTGAGAGAAGATGGTAGAGGAAGGGAGGAAAAGAGAAGGAGGAAGAAATATGGGAAGAATGGAAATTAATCGGGTAGGCAGACCAGAAAGCAGGGGGGAAAAAGGAAGGAAAAAATATGGAAGGAAGGAAGGAAGGAAGGAAGGAAGGAAGGAAGGAAGGAAAGAAGGAAGGAAGGAAGGGGAAAAGGGAGGAAAAAGGGGAGGAAGGAAATAGTAGTTCCTGAGAAAGCATAGAGGACTTCAATACAAATTAATTGGAATATGAAGGAGTAGATTTTAAAAGTACATTCTGAAATCCTTTAAAAAAGTCACTTGAAGAGACAAGATAAAAATTTCATTGCTTAATCCGTTATTACAAGGTGCATAAAACTGTACGGAGCTCGTGAGTGGAATATGAACACTGTTTGTATCTGTTTGCTTGTTCCTTATAGTGGCTCATTCTTTTACATGTGTACTAAGGTTTCTCCAGTTTAAGTCTTCATTTACTTGTCAATGAGCTTGTAGAACATAATCACTCTCCTCAATTAGAACAGATTAAAAAAAAACAGTAATATCCTTCCTTTGTTGTGGGTAAATTGCAGTTTAATGGAAAAGACTCTACTGTTTTACATTTTCCAAAATGTCATCCATCCCAGTTTAGTAATTACAAATGGCTTATAAGTAAACAATTTGGATATTTCCAAAATGTTCTGTACTTACTTAAAAGGCTGATATTTTCATCACTGGGTCACTTAAGTGGTTTTGAAAGGTTGTATGAAGGTTGATTTTACAATGTATTTGAAGTTTGTAATCTTGCTTAAATACAGACAAAATAGGAAGGATTATCAAACTGCTGCTTGAAGGCCATGAGAAGATGGAGCTAAGGGCAATCAATACAGGGCCTATGCGTAACATAAAACCAAAAAGTGGAAGGCTTTCAGCAAAAATAACATGTTATGGACCCTCAAGGATTTCTGTTTACACTAGTGGAAGCCTAAAATAATCTGTGGTTTTTGATGCTTGATTTAGTTTTCCACAAGCCTAATTAACACCAGATTAAGTTTGCTGCCACTATAGTTTACTGTTGAGACTCACAAATACTTGCTGTTTATTTGTGTCCCATATAGAAAGACAATACTGACATATTTAATAATACTGGCAACAATATAGTATAGTCATACACACAAATTTGTGGGATACTTCAATTATTTTTAGAACATCAGTTTTTTAATGAACAATATTTCCCTGGAAATAATTAAGTTTTCTCATGTCATATCTGCATGTGTCCTGATTCAAGATGGGTCTGCTTTGTTTTAGCAAGCCTGAATATGAAGACAACTTTTTTTAATTTGCCATCAAGTGCCAGTAACTTCTTCTTCACAAAGAATATACAAGAAAATTGAATTCAGGAATCTCTATTTAAAATAATACACTGAATAAGTGAATTGTAATACTCTGCCAACTGTGACTATTCTAGGTTTCAGTTTTTCCAACATCATGAAAGACTCCCTAATCCCACTTCTGGAACTGTTATGTATTGCAATTCAGGGTCAAGTTGACATCATGCTAATTATTTGCTTTTCTCTGAATCTTTTTCTGTGCAAGAGTTCAAAGGGACACAATAAATCATAAGATGTTTGCTTACATATAAGAACAAATTGGAGGCCAAATTTTTATCTTGTGGCCTGAATGCTCTCCCTTGACTTCAAAGACAGATTCATACATAGAGGAGAGTAAAACTATACAAGCAGTCAGTAAAGAGGACAAGATATGTTATCCATACAATAAAGGTATGACATACCCCAGGAATACATAGTCAATTCTCAACTGCAATGCTTATTTGAGATATGGGACTTGATAACACAATCTTAAAAATCATTATTTCAAACTATGGCTTATACACACAAGAGAGATATATAATTAGTTCTTTCTGGCCCATCTTGGCCCAGGATTTTTTGGTGGTCAAGCCTCAACAACTCCTCAAAGGACCATAATTCAAAAGGAGGGTAACTTCCCTTTACTATGATTTATTCAACTAGTCAACTTTCTGCTATAGCTAATATAATTCATCCAAAATTAAAATTTTCCTGTTTTTTCCATAAACTATTTTTCTGATAAGTGTCAGAACATACAGATCTTATTCCCTCAGATCTCTACACTTCAAAATTTTCAAGACAGCATAGTTGATCAAGAAAATCATGACTAGAAGAAATTTCTAAGGTCATTTGACTTTTTCCCTTTCTATGATATATGTTGCCAAATCCAAATATTGATACACAAAAAGTTCTTAAGGAACTTCAAAGTAAAATATAATAGTCACCTTGCTGGTTTATTTAGTGTTTCAAACTGTCTTTCTGTGTTCCAAAATTCCATTTGAGCTAAACTGCAGTAATTTGTGGACTGTATTGTTTAGGTTTATTCTTTTAAAAGATTTTAGAACTAATGTGTTAAAGTAACAACAGAATATCAAGAATAAAATGGATGGATAGATTTCTTTAGGAGTTGATCCTAACCCAAAGCATAACAGTTTGTTAATTACATGGTCCTGAAAGAATAAATACACTTTACATTGTATACCACTTTTGTCACATATACCATCTCTTTAACTACTTTACACCTAGCTAATACTTTTCTTCATCTTAAAAATGTTTTTTGAGGTATAAATACAGACAGAAAAGTGGACAGATATTATACTTATAACTCAGTGAAAATTTACATATGTGTGCATATGTGTGTAACCACTCTAATGAGGAAATAAAAATTTTCCAGTATCCCAAAGACTCTTTTATGTCTTCTTTTAGTCAGTATCACCAGATCAACATTATTCAGACATTAGTCAACATAGATTCATTTTTCTCAAAATAAATTTCATATGTATGGAAATTTTAACATATGAGTTTTTTTGTCTGAATTTTTTCTCATAATGATGTCTATGAAATCTAGCCGTGTTGTTGCATATATCATTATTTAATTGTTTTTCATTATTTCCTTTACTGTGGTCAAAATATGTTGGTATAGAATATAAGTCACAACACCATTTCAATACATTATCTAACTGAAAGGGAAAATTTGACTTCAGGATATTAATCACATCCTGTTTAACTCAGAATATCAATGCTACTGCTATCATAAAACTGACAGTTTCAAAAATATATGTCTGTTTTATGAACATACTAGAAATAGCTATTGATTTTCTTAACAAGAATAGCTCATTTTAAGGCTGTCTCAATTGTGTGATAACAGTATTGTTGATATGGTGGAGTAAGCATTGTGTTACTGAAACTCTGTTACATTTCCCATTTTTCAATTCGTTTTCTAGAATATTGAAATATGTCATATTTTAAACTCTGCCTTGGCATTTATTTTCTGAAAATCTTATAATAAAGCATTCAGTACATAATATACTATCCAAATTATTAAGAAGCATATTCCAATTCTGGAAGTCCTGAGATTTTGAATGGAAAGTACTAAACTCAGAATACTTACTCATTAATAATATTTGCTGGGCCTCTGTATTAGACTCACACACAAACAATTATCAGCATATTTGGGGAAAACTTATGAGAGAAAGAAACATTCTCAAAGAAATAATCATTTTGCAGGCTGAGGAACAGGGGAAAGAGATCATAGATAAATACAATTGTGCCTACTGCAAACGTTTGGGCAGAGGTGGAATTTTAGATCTTTATCAAATATGTACAAATTATTTGGTATTAAGTTTAATACACAAAATGAACTGTTTTTTAAAATTTCTTTAAATGTTTATTTTTGACAGACAGAGAGAGAGAGACAACATAAGTGGGAGAGGAATAAAGAAAGACTGAGACACAGAATACAAAGCTGGCTCCAGGCTCTGAGCTGTCAACACAGAGCCTGACATGGGACTTGAACTCACAAATCATGAGATAGGTCATGACCTGAGTCAAAGTCAGTTGCTTAACCAACCCAGGCACTTCTAAAAAGAAGGATTTTATTAATTTGTGTATTATATGAGGATCTTAAAGTCTTATTTTTATTCATTTCATGTAATTCTTGTATAATTTTTAGTACATAGACATAAATTAATTCTCAATAATTTCTGGGTTAATTGAATAACATTTGAATCTGTGTATAATCCTACAAAAGAGCAAGTGCTATATTTAATACTCCCTCAGGGGAAGAGTCACCATCCTTGTAGACAGCTCAAAAAATAATTTGGAATAACAATGACATCATTGAATAAAGTGTATTTATGTCCCATGCTAAATATATGTGTGTCCCCTTCAGTTCCCAACTAAGCTTTACTCCAGGACTTTTGATTTCTGATTTCCATGAAACCACTTATAAATACTCATCATAATCTTTTTGTGCTAATTCCTGGTATTATTTGAAAAAACTGACTTCTTGATTATGGTTGAAATTGAGGTCAAAGACTATAAATTACTACATAATTTCACTAAGAATATGTATGGAAAATGGGAAATATTACGTCACAAGTTCAATTGTCTTTGCTTAGCCCACCATATCAACACTACCATTACTGTGTCACTTGAGACAATCTCAAAAGTGATGCTGCTTTTCTAGTGTAAAACTATTTGGTCTTGTGTAGTCAGTTGTAAAATACAGTAACAAATACCATAACATTGTTCATGAAATTAATAGAGAGTTATGAAATGAACAGAGAAGGGGAGAGTCATTATTCTGGCCCAGTGGGTGTGAAACATGAACAATAGTTGCTTCTTTACTTCCTTCATTTACAGTGTACTTAGAAACCCCATCGTTTTATTTGTCATCTTTTTATTTAAGTCATTAATAATTGTATTCAAATACTATATTTTCTAAAGGGAACTTTCTCTGGAATCTCTGAGTAGCCTAAACTTTTGGCTGGTAGCATTATGGGGGTAATCAACATACTTGTCTATTACATGATGTGAATTCTAAAAGTTCTTGGTGTATGTTTGAATGGGTTTTGAAGAGCATGATCTTTCAAAGTAACACTTTCCTGGGGCGCCTGTGTGGCTAAGTAGGTTAAGCGTCTGGAGTCAGCTCAGGTCATGATCTCACGGTTCATGGGTTCAAGCTCCCCGTCAGGCTCTGTGCTGGCAGCTAGCTCAGAGCCTGGAGCCTGCTTCAGATTCTGTGTCTCCCTCTCTCTCTGACCCTTCCCTGCTCGCGCTATCTCTCTCTTTTAAAAATAAATTTAAAAAAAGTAACACTTTCCTTTGAAGAAAGTACACCTCCAAATCACCAAAACACCTCTGTAACTTTCCACAATGTATATACTGTTAATATGTCTTAAAAATGCAGGTTATGTACCACAATGGAGTACTATATGGCAATGAGAAAGAATGATATATGGCCATTTGTAGGAAAGTGGATGGACCTTGAGGGTGTCATGCTAAGTGAAATAAGTCAGGCAGAGAAGGATAGATACCATATGTTTGCATTCATAGGTCTAAGAGGAGAGACCTGGCAGGGGACCATGGGGAGAGGAAGGGGGAAAGAGAGCAGAGAAGAGTGAGGGACACAGATCAAGGGAGACTACTGAATACTGAAGATGAACCATGGACTGAAAGGGGAGGGGGAGGAGGAGAGGGGATGATGGTCATGGTGGGGGTCACTTGTGGGGAGAAGCACTGGGTGTTATATGGAAACTAATTTGACAATAAACTATTATAAAAAATTTAAAAAAATGCACGTTATGAATCATACCTTTCCAGTATTATGTCTGTTAGCAAAAATCCCCTGCATGATAGGAATGACACCTAAATGTTCAATAAAAAACCTCTAGAATCTTTTATGCATGTAAAAAGGTGCTAGAGGAGGGGCTTTTGATAACTTTTGTATATAAAGCATTTCTACTACATGTCGTGTAAGATATTATCCCACTTGCAGTATTATGACAGATTAGAGTGCTTTGAAATAAATTTCTTATTAAGGTTTTAGTTTTATAAGAAACTTGACTCTTAGAATAGTAAATAGTAAAACTTTTAAAAATACATTTTTTTCCAAATGTCCTAGTCTTAGAATGTTCACATTTCCAGGAAAGTTAGAAACACACCTCACCTCAGTTAAAGGCTCCCTATTTTCTTGAATCTAAGATATAATCATTTTCAACAGATGAATTGTAACAACCTAGCTGACTGAAATAAAACAATGTAACATGCTCAAAAATAGGCTTTTAAAATGGAAGATCTAGCAGTTAAGAAGTTCTAAGTTGCAAGTAAGTCAACTCAAACTTGCTTAAAACTATAAGAATTTATTGGCTTATATTTGGAAAGTCTAGCTATAAGGCAGACATACTGAGGCTCAATGATATCTACAAGGACCAAGTATATTCCCCTTTTTCTATTTTGCAGTGCACAATGTTGGTCCAAGGTCACATAATTTCTCCTTCAAATCCAGTAAGAGAGAGGCACAGGAGATGGGAGACAGAGAGGGAGAGGGAGAGAATCACTTCTCCAAATTATGGAGGTTCTCAACTTTAAACTGATTGGATCCCTAGTATTTAATTTAACTCAATCTTGGTGTTTTTTAGAATAGGATTACTCCGATTGGCTTAGATTCATCAGGGTCCACTCCTGGAGCTGGGAATGGGATCTTTTGCTTTCAGATTTCTTGGCATCTAACCAATGGAAGATGAAATATTAGGAGGACAATTCCTACTACACAAATTCTGTTCAAGGGCCAATTATTCTCCAGCTTCCCTTTGAAATGGATTCCATTGTTGTTGCCAGAAAATTGTTTTCTTTGATGGTAGTAAAGAGGTAAAGGACAACTAGAATTTCAAGGAAAGATCTTTCCTAGGAGAACAACTATTGACTGGACTCAAGGATTAAGTTTTTTCAGTCCAAAAGGGAAAAAGATACTTATCATGAACTTCAAGACACAATGCAGCATATATAATAGAATAACAGCAGTCACCCGGCATAAAAGTAAAGTATGTTAATATCTGTCCAACATTTGCAATTTTACCAAAATAAGTGACAACGGTGAAGGGCATAGCAAAGAAAGTGATGAATATGGTAAAGCCAAGAAAAAATAAAGGTGAAGATGGTGGTGTGAAAAGGGAGGAAGATGGAACTCAACATTTTTTTCAGTTGCTTAAACCTAAAACTCTCCCTGCTACTGATATACTATACAATTAGAAAGAAGTGCTACCAAACAAAAATTTCAGGTATATTCTATCAAAATCCTGAAGCAGAAGGATCAGGTGAGAAGGCACAAAGAGAATTTTTTTTTTAGTTTCAAATTTTTATTTTAATTCCCCTTTGTTAACATACAGTGTAATATTAGTTTCGTGTATAGGACTTGGTGATTGATCAGTTACAACATCCAGTGCTCATCACAAGTGCCCTTTTTAATACCCATCACCCATATATCACCCATTTAGCCCATCCCCCCCAAGCATGTCCCATCCAGCAACCCATAATATGTTCCCTAAATTTAAGAGTCTGTGTTATGGTTTGCCTCTTTCTTTTTATACCTATGTTCATCTGCTTTGTTTCTTCAGTTCCACATATGAAAGAGATCATATGGTTTTATTTCTTTGATTGACTGATTTATCTTAGCATAATACTCTCCAGTTCCATTCACATCATTGCAAATGGCAAGTCTTCTTTTGATGGTTGAGTGATATTTCAATATATGTATATGTATATGTATATGTATGTATATATATGTATATATATACGTATACACACACACACATACATACAATCTCCTCTTTATCCATTCACCAGTCAATGGACATTGGAGCTCTTTTTCCATAATTTGTCCATTGTTGATAATGCTGCTATAAAGATCAGAAGGCATGTATCCCTTAAAATCAGTATTTTTGTTATCCTTTGGGTAAATACGTAGTAGTGCTGGGTTGTAGAAGAGTTTTATTTTTAACTTTTTGAGGAATCTCCATACTGTTTTCCAGACTGGTTGCACCAGTTTACATTCCGACAATGTAAGAGTGTTCCCCTATCTCCACATCCTTGCCAACACCTGTTGTTTCTTGTGTTGTTAATTTTAGGCATTCTGACACGTGTGAGATGATATCTCATTGTACTTTTGATTTTTATTTCCCTGATGATGAGTGATATTGACCATGTGTTTTGTGTCTGTTAGACATCTGTATGTCTTCTTTGGAAAAATCTCTATTCATATATTTTTCCTCACTGGATTATTTGAATTTGGGGCGTTGAGTTTGATAGGTTCTTTATAAATTTTGGATCCTACTCTTTTATCACATATGTCATTTGCAAATATTTTCTCCCATTCCAAAGGTCCCTTTTTAGTTTTGTTGGTTGTTTTCTTTGCTATGAAAAATATTTTATCTTGATGAAGTCCCAATAGTTTATTTTTGTTTCGTTTCCCTTGCCTAAGGAGATATATCTAGTAAGAAGTTGCTACAGGCAATCTCAAAGAGGTTACTGCCTGTGTTCCCTGGGTTTTAGTTGTTTCCTGTCTCACATTTAGGTCTTACATACATTTTGAATTTATATTTGTGTGTAGTGTAAGAAAGTGGTCCACTTTCATTCTTTTGCATGTTGCTGTCTAGTTTCCCTAACTATTTTTTGAAGAGACTGCCTTTTTCTTATTGGATATCCTATCCTGTTTTGTTGAAGATTAATAGTCTATACATTTGTTGATTCATTTATTGGTTTTATATTCTGTCCCGTTGATCTGTGTGTTTATTTTTGCACCATACTGTCTTGATCACTATAATTTTGTAATATAACTTGAAGTCTGGGATTGTGATGCCTACGTCTTTGGTTTTCTTTTTCAACATTACTTTGCCTATTAGGGGTCTTTTGTGGTTCCATACAAATTTTAGGATTGTTTGTTCTAGCTCTGTGAAAAATACTGGTGGTCTTTTGATAAAGATTACATAAAATGTGTAGATTGCTTTGGGTAGCATAGACATTTTAACAATATATCTACTTCCAATCCATGAGCATGGAATATCTTTATATTTTTTTGTTACTTCAATTTCTTTCCTCAATCTTTTATAGCTTTTAGAGTACAGATCTTGTACCACTTTGGTTAGCTTTATTCCTATGTATCTTATGGTTTTTGGTGCAAAAGTAAACGGAATTGGATCCTTGATTTCTCTTTCTGCTGCTTCTTTATTGGTGTATAGAAATGTATCCGATTTCTCTACATTGATTTTGTATCCTGCAATATAACTGAATTTGTGCATCAGTTCTAGCATTTTTTTCAGGTTTTCTACATAAAATCTCATGTCATTTATAAAGAGTGAAAGTTTTACTTCTTCATTACCAATTTGGATGCCTTTTATTTCTTTTTGTTGTCTGATTGCTGAGGCTAAGACTTCTAGTACTATGAAAATCAATAGCAAAACTAGATATGAACCTGGGGAAAATCAATAAGAAATAACTTTCAAATAACATAAAGAAGACTATGAGTGAATGAAGTTAATCAATAGCCAATATATGACTAGCAGTTTGCTCATATGTTACCACAATATGTACTGAATTTGCTTAAACAGAGATATTTACATATGGATGTGGATAGCAAAATATGCCAAAATTGTTGATAATAATAATAACAACAATTAGTTCAAATTTTCCTGTTGAAATTCTTTACTGCTCTTCACAGAGTCCTTTTAGCACCTTACTCTGGATGAACAAATTGTGACCAGTTTTGAATCTTGGTAAGGAATGTTTCAGAGATCTAAGTGCATACTTAGTGCATAGAAGTGCACTAAGTATACACTAAGTGCATAGAAATATGCCACAGGCTTCTTTCTATGGAAAGGTTACTATAGATTAAGCAGCCAAAATCCTGGCTTTAGTTTGACACTTTTGTAGTTATTTAGGATCAAATATCCAAGTAAAATGTACATGCAAAGTCTTGTGTTAGTTGTTCTGCAGATATACCAACAAAAGATATTTATTTCTATAGTTTTACTAGCTTGAAATCATATAAAAATATAAAAATGACTTAAAAGCAGGCCCAAATATCATGTAAATAAATGCTAAGAAAAAAGTACAATTGAAATCCTTTTGTACCAACAGGTTCCAGAACAAAGGTACGATCAGAGTGTACTCCAGATGAAAAAAGTTCTTCCCTGTCTAAGAGTTATTGTCTACTATGTCCTAGGCACTGCAAAAAGCACATATATGCATTATCTTATTTAACTCTCACAAAATCCTTCTGAGGTCAACATTATTAGTCTAATTTTAAGGATAGGGTAACTGAGAGGTGTCTGGGCAGCTCAGTCAGTTAAGCGTCTGACTTTAGCTCAGGTCAGGATCTCGTGGTCCACACATTTGAGTCCTGTGTTGGGCTCTGTGCTGATAGCTCAGAGCCTGGACCCTGCTTCAGATTCTGTCTCCCTCTCTCTCTGCCCCTTCCCCACTCACAGTCTGTCTCTCTCCCTCAAAAAGAAAACATTAAAAAATTTTAAAAAGGTAACATAACAAACACGGATAATTAACAATTCATACAGCTAAAACATGGTATAACAAGATTAGAACACGTCTCTCACTTCAAAATTTGTCATTTTAAAAACAGTATATTGGAACAGTGTATATACCGATCTAAATTAAAGTAAGGAAATCCTGGTATATAATTTACATACTGAAAATCATTATCTTAGATTAATAGGACCAGATGATATTGGAATCAAAAAGAGTCTCTTATGTTACATTTGAGGAAACTGAAGTTTATGGAGAGGAAAATGACTTCCTCAAACTCACAATGCAGTAACTGGCAAAATTGTTATTCAAACCCAGGTTTTCTGACTCCTAGTAACAATTTACCCCACTGTACGACTTTTGTTCAATATAGTTTTTATATGCGGTGTTTTTGTGTAAGGTAGTCTTAATTCTATTATAACAGTCACATGCAGATAAATGCATATTATACCGCATATTACTCCCACCACCCTTATTTACTCTTAGAATGAAAATCAGTTTTCTTATGGATACTCAAAGCATGAAATATACAAAAAACAACCAGAAGTAACCAAGACAATAGTATATGTTCTTCTGATGCCCATGAAGGCTAGTATGCTCTGCATTTTATTCTCCTAATTGTCTCTATAGTTGCTTCAAATACTTTTAGTGTAGTGAATGGTTATGATGGGTTATGAACATTGTAAACAAAGATGCTATCTCTTAAAAAACTGACAAGGTTACCACTGAGCCTGACAAAAGGCTAACAAATGAAAAAATATTTGCATAATGATTTTATTTCTCTTTATTTTATTTCTTTTGCTTTTTTGTATTTTATTTATTTTTAATAGTTTATTTTCAAAGTGTTTTCCATAATACACCCAGTGCTTCTCTCCCACAAATGTTAAAAAGTGAGAATTTCCTTTAGTGCTCTCAGTAACATCTACTGTTGCCCATTTTCTCATTTTGTTAGTATGAAAGATATGACAGGACATCAATTGAAAGCGTATAATTAGAAAAGCAGTTATTTTGGTGTAAGCTTTGATTTGCTCTGTAAGATGACATTAAAATGTAACCTTAAAATGAATGCCAGAAGCTACCAGAAACTATCAGAGAGGCAAGGGACAGATTCTTTCCTAGAATTTCAAGAGGAACATGGCCCTTGATTTAGTCCAGCAATATTCATTGCAGATTTAATTTTCAATGATAGTACAAAAAATACCCATATATTTTTTATCAAAATTCACTAATTTTTAACATTTTTCTTTGTTTTATTATTTTGTCTCACACTACACACGCACTCACACACTCATACATACACACATACACACAATGTACTTTTTCTGAGATCTTGGTAAGGAATGGTTGCATACCTTATATCCTTTTACTAGTACTTCAGTGTACATTTATGAGTAGCTAATATATTCTTTTATGTTATCACAGTATAGTTATAACTTCAGTAAATTTTACATTAAGGCAACATATTTATATAATCGATTACATCTATTCCAATTTTGTCATTTCACATAATTTCCTTTACAAAGTTTTTTTCTCAAATCAATGATCATATATTAGTAAATCCTGTATTTTTGTGTGCCTTCATCATCTTTGCCACTCTCCTCAGAATACACTTAGTCATCTTGGTTAATATCCTTTCAAAGCAACCTACCAAGATATAAATACATTATTCAAAGGGCGGTCCAATTATTATGAAGAGAGAGGACTTATTAACCTATATTATCCTATCTCTTACATATCATTTTAGAAAAAGCTGTATCAAGATACAATTTTCAACCCACACATTTCAGCTGTTTAGAGTGCACTATTTAATGACTTCTAATATTTTTGCAGAGCTGTGAGACTACTACCACTGTCCAATTTTAGAACATTTTCATTACTTTGAAAAGAAATATCATACCCTATAGCAATTACATCACACCCCTACATCACTCTAGCTCTGGGCAACAACAAATCTACTTTCTGTTTCTATGAATATGTTTGTTCTGGATACTTCATGTATATGATTTCATATAATACGTTGTCTCTCTTAATGGCTTCTTTTACTTGGCATAATATTTTCAAGGTTCATCCATGTTGTAGCATATAATAGTACTTCATTTTTTTATTGCCAAATAACATCACATGGGAAGTACATACCATATTTTATGTGTTCATTCTTCAGGTGACAGACATTTGTGTTGTTTTCACTTTTTAGCTATTATGAATAATAGTTCTATGAATAATTATGTAAGAACATATTTTTCATTCTTTTGTGTATATATTTAGGAGTTTAACTACTGGCATATATGATAACTCTATGCTTAACATTTTGAAAAACTACCAAGCTGTCTTCCAAATTCAATACATAAAACTTCATATTTAATTAGACTGTTAATTCTAATAATTTTATGTTTAATTCCTGAAAGGTAATTACAGCAATTTTGCACAGATATATAGAAAGTTCAGAATTCTTTGCATAGATTTTTGCTTGTATATTTTAATTTGGTAGTTATAAAATGATTACATGTACAGCATATGGTATATTAGTAGCAGTTTCTGCAATGTTGTCTATTAAATTTTGTTTAAGAAACCATTTTAATGGTCAAACTTTTCAGAATTATTTCAGAGCTTTAAAAATGTTCTGATGAGTGGCTGACAGAACTGTTTACTTCTCTATTGTGAATGTTTTGACAGGACCCAGAAGAAAGGAAGTTCTTGAGAATTCTCCAGTGTGATTATAAAGCCAAAGTGACGGAAATCCCATTTCAAGACTGTTTTCCTGAAGCTTCCTAAACAAATTATAGTTTCCAAAGGTGAGACTCCTTCTGATTAGTGGAATGTAAGCAATTAGTCTTGGAGATAGAATTGTTCACATTCCTTCCCCTCAGCCACCTTCCAAACACTAGCAGCAAACCTTGACAAAGCAAGAAGCAAGGCCTATTTTTCTCCTTGTGCACAGTGTTCATTGCCACACCTCTGCTTTTGTTCTTGATCTTCACTCTTTTTTGTGTGTGTACTATTACTGTCCTCTTTAATAACCCCAATCTTAAACATTCATCAAAATTTAACATAGTCTCACTTTCATGTATCACTTTCCTTTGGATGTCTTTTTGATGTATTAAAACATTTTTAAACTATGAAATATTGCATTCGAATACATGTCTTGTATTTTTCTCTCATAAAATCATAAACCTTCTGAAAGTAAGGACTGCCCTCTTTCTTTTTTCTGTGTCTCCTAGAATTCCTACTACTTAGGAGCTTATTAAATATATATTTTCTGAATAACTTATCTTCATAATTTTAAAATTAGTTCCAGTAAAAAATGGTCCTTTAATTCCTATTTGGAAAAGTAAATTGGTTTTGAGCAGGCAAATCCTAACAATGGTAGAGATTACCTTATGTGGTACAAAAAAATTAGAATTAGAAGGGTGAGTTCTATTTCCAGAACTATCATTATAGCAGACTGGTCACAAACATGGAATTTGGAGTCAAATAAAACTGAGTTTGAATCCCAGCTTCACACTTAGCTAGCTATTTAACTCAGAATCACCAATAATCTCTAGATATCTGTTTCCTCATCTATAAAATAAGGAACATAATAAAACCTATCCAGTGTATCTTAAAAAACTATTGTGGTGATTAACTATTACTATGCACGAAAAAGTTGCTTGAATATTAAATAGAATAATGCAGAACTGTTTAATTAATATTAAAACATCTGCTAGGGGGCCTGGGTCACTCAGTTGATTACACATCTGACTCTTGGTTTTGGCTCAGGTCATGATTTCATGGGTCATGGATTTGAGCCCTTCATGTGCTGAGCCCTGAGCTATCAGCACAGAACCTGCTTGAGATTCCCTCTCTCCCTATATCCATGCCCCTCCCCCACTGGTGCTGTCTTTATCTCTCTCAAAGTAAATAAATAAACAAAAAATATCAAATCATCTGTTCAAGACAATTAAAAAAGCTAAACAAAATATCACTTTGCACAGTGATGTGAGATTATGAAACTGACCATACAAGCTGAAACAATGCAAAGCAATCTTAATAGTCAATGAGAAATACTATGATTGTTCTGTGCCTTTATATTGTGGGTTTTTTTTTTTTAGAGAATGAAAAGAGGAGAGGTCATGAAAAGAGGAAGAGAGAGAATCTTCAGCAGACTCTATACTCAGCATGGAGCCCAACACATGGCTACATCCCATGACCTGATCATAATCTGAGCCAAAATCAAGAGTCATACACTCAACTGAATGAGCAACCCAGGTGCCCCCTGTTCTGGAATTTTAAACAATTTTAATCAAAAAATTAAAATTTTCTTTTAGTTATAAATGAATAAGAGAATAAAAAAAGCAAAACAAATAAAAAATTTAGTGCACTGTGTTTTAAATATTTTGAAACTAAAGTGTTTTATTTCTTTGTAAAATTGTATTAAAACTAGCCTGAACTGTGTTCTCCTTCTTTCAGTTATATAATCTATGACTTTGAAAAAGCACCAGGGAGGAGCCAAGATGGCGGAGAAGAAGGGAGCTCTATAAACTTCATCCACCCCCTCTATCGAACTGAGAAGGACATTACTCTTATCTACACGAGTGGAAGGAGAAAATACAGACTCCAGAAAGAAGACAACCTCAAAGATGCTTAGATGAGTGAGTGTGAACTGGGGAGATTGGAAAATGGGCCAGCCTGAGAGGGACAGGGGAGGTGAGAGCCCCAGCCCAACACAGGGAAAGGGTGCAGAGCCCCTGAGAGACAAAGGGAAGAGAAAGAGAAACTGAACACACTCATAGTACTGTCTCTAGAGAAGGGATAAAGAACATTTTACCCAGCAGGGAGAGAAAAAGTCTCAATCCATATATTACTGCTGGGCAGCATGAATCCTGAACCCAGGTGGCACAAGGAAAAAACAGCCCACACCCTTGCATGATCTGGGCAGGGAGTTGGCTGCAGCAGCTGCAGTGGCTCCTGGGCGCACACTTCACCTTCTGCAGTGCACCTCACCTCAGGCAGCACAGCTCATATCCTGGCCAGCTCCAAGGGAAACTACTCCCTCCCCCTACGAGATCCTGGCTAGGAAGCAAGCCTCCAAAGTGAATACATCCCATCTGCGGTAGCATAAAGGTACATGGACTAGGATTTTGAAGCAAGGCAGGCCTGGAAAATACAGCTTGGCTTAGCAGCTGCACAAGGAAATTGTACTCATAAGAGTGCCTTGCAGCTCCAAGTTCCAACAGAGCCTGGGGCGCTGCCATTATTCCCTCCACAACCACCAAGGCAGGGCCCCTGAGAACAACCCCCAAGACCTACCTTCACCAAACTATGCCTATCTGTAGGGGAGCTGCTGATTTTTTTGTACTTATTTTTTATGATTATGACTTTTTTTACTCTTTTTTATTTTTTAAATTTTTACTCTTTATTTTCCTTTCTCCTTTCTCCCTCTTTTTTTTTCCTCATGCCATCCAGATATATTCTCCCTTATCTCATCCTTATCTCTCTCCTCTACTTGTTATCTGCTTTTAGACTGTAAATTGTCCTTTGTTGTCTTCCCCCCTTTTTTTCTTCTCTTCTTTTCTTTTCTTCTCTTTACTGTCCCTTCCTTTCTCCCTTTTAATTTGTTTGTTTGTTTGACTTGTCTGTGCTTTTGCATGCTAATGCTCTCTGTGTGTCTGTCTCTCTGTTTTCCTTTTTAAGGCTACCCCAAGAAACAAGCCAAACTATGCAATACAGAGTTCCAAATATCACTGAGTGGGGAAATAAAATAACCAAAGGCATGGAAAACACTGTGACGATTCCTCAAAAAACTATCAGTAGAATTCCCCTATGACCCAGCAATAGCACTGCTAGAGATTTACCCAAGGGATACAGAACTGCTGATGCATAGGGGCACATGTACCCCAATGTTCAAAGCAGTAATGTCAACAATAGCCACATAATGGAAAGAGCCTAAATGTCGAGCAGCCTAAATGTCGATATATACCACATCGTCTTGATCCATCATCATATACACACACACACACACACACACACACACACACACACACACATACAATGGAGTACTACATGGCAATGAGAAGGAATGAAATATGGCCATTTGTAGCAAGGTGGATGGACCTCAAGGGTGTCATGCTAAGCAAAATAAGTCAGGCGGAGAAGGACAGATACCATATATTTGAACTCATAGGTCTAACAGGAGAACAGGAGAAACCTAATGGAGGACCGGGGGAGGGGGAAGAGGGAAAAAGAGTTGGGGAGAGAGAGGGACACAAAACCTGAGAGACTATTGATACCGAAAATAAACCAAGGGTCGAAGGGTGAGGGGAGGGGGAAAAGAGGTGGTGGTAATGGAGGAGGGCACTTGTGGGGAAGAGCACTGGATGTTATATGCAAACTAATTTGACAAGAAACTATTAAAAATAATAAAATATAATTCTTTTTACCCATTACACACACACACACACACACACACACACACACACACACACACACAAAGGCAAAACAAAAGAAATTGAGAGACACCATTAAGAGAACATTTCCTGAAATGACAGGCCCTGGACAGTCAACAAACCTCCTTTAACAGAGCAATACTAACAGGTGCATCATGCACAAGGAGCTTCTAAAACTGACAAGAGACAGAAAACTAGCCACAATGACAAGACGAAAGAACTATCCCCTAAAGAAACGCCAGAAAGAAGTCACAGCAACAGAACTGCTCAAAAATGATCTAAACAACATAACTGAAGAAGAATTTAGAACAACTGTGATAAAATTAATCGCTGGGCATGAAAAAAAGCATCAGAGAAGCTACTGATACAATGACTAGGGACTTTAAAAATTGGTGTGACTAGTGAAAAAAGGCTATACATGAGGTGAGAAATAAAATGAGTCAGCCACTGCACAGATTGAAGAGGCAGAGAGAATAGGAAAATTAGAAGATACAGTTATAGCAGAAGAGGAAGCCAAAGAGAGAGAGAGAGAGAGAGAGAGAGAGAGAGAGAGAGAGAGAGAGAGAAACTGATCCAGGAGCAGGAAAGGAGAATTTGAGACCTGAGTGATACAATCAAATGGAACAACATCCATATCATAGAAATTCTTGAAGAGCAAGAAAGAGAGATAGGTCCTGAAGCAGTAGTAGACCAAATTATAAGAGAATTTTCCGAATCTGGGGAAAGAAATAGACATTCAAATTCAACAGGCACAAAGAACCCCCTAAAGACATAATTTGAATTGACCTTTGCTGCGACATATCAAAGTGAAATTGGCAAAATAAGATAAACAAGAGAATTCTGAAAGCAGCTAGGGATAAAAGGGCCTTAATATACAAAGGGAAACCTATAAGAGTGGATACAGACCTATCTACTGAAACTTGGCAGGACAGGAGGGAATGGCAGAAAATCTTTAAAGTGATGAACAGAAAAAATATGCAGCCAAGAATCCTTTATCCAGCAAGTCTGTCATTCAGAATAGAAGGAGAGATAAAAGTGTCCCCAAATAAACAAAACTTGAGAGAATTCATGACCACCAAACCAGCTCTATAAGAAATCCTAAGAGGGACTCTATGAGGGAAATGTTTCAATGATACAAGGTACCAGAGACATCACTATAAACATGAATTCTATGGAGAACAAAATGAATCTAAACCCATATTTTTAAATAATAACACTGAACATAAATGGACTAAATGGGACACAGGGAATGACACAGGGAAGCAGAATAGATTAAAAAAATAAAAACAAAATTCATCATTTGCTGTCTGAAAGAGACTCGTTGTAGACCTGAAGACACCTTCAGATTGAATGTAAGGGGATGGAGAAATATCTATCATGCGACTGGAAGCCAAAAGAGGCCAGAGTAGCCATACTTATATCAGAAAAACTGGAATTTAAAGTAAAGGCAGTAACAAGAGATGAAGAAGGAGATTGTGTAATAATTACAGGTCTCTCCATCAGGGAGAGCTAACAATTATAGACATCTATGCACCAAATTTAGGAGTGCCCAAACACATAAAACAATTAATTAGGCAGAAACAATCGTATTGATAAGAATGTGCTAATTGCAGGGGACTTTACTAATCCACTGACAGCAATGGATAGATCAACCAGACAGAAAATCACTAAAGAAACAATGGACTTGAATGACACATTGGAACAGATGGAATTGATAGATATATTTAGAACTCTGCATCCTGAAGTTAGGAAATTTACCTTCTTCTTGAGAGCACATGGCACATTCTCCAAGATAGATCACATACTGGGGTATAAAGCAGCCCTCCGTAAATATAAATGATTTGAGATTATACCATGCACACTTTCAGATCACAGTGCTATGAAACTTGAAATTAAACACAGGAAAAAGTCTGTAAACTCTTCAAAAATGTGGAGGTTAAAAACCACCCTACTAAAGAATGATTGGGCTAATCAGGCAATTAGAGAGGATATTTAAAAATATATGGAAACAAATGAAAATGATAATAAAACAATCCAAACCCTCTGGGACAGAGCAAAGGCAGTCCTAAGAAGAAAGTTCATTGCAATCCAGGCCTATTTCAACAAACTAGAAAAAGCGCAAATTCAAAATCTAACAGAGCACTTAAGGAAACTAGAAAGGGAGCAGCAAGAGAACCCCAAACACAGCAGAATAAGAGAAATAATAATGATCAAGGCAGAAATAAACAATATAGAATCCAAAGAAACAGTTGAGCAGATCAATGAAACCAAGAGTTGGTTCTTTGAAAAAATAAACACAATTGATAAGTCTCTAGCCAGGTCCCTTAGAAGGAAAAGCGAGACCACCCAAATAGACAAAATTATGAAGGAAACTGGATCTATTAGAACCAATCCCTTTGAAATACAAGCAATCAAAAGGATTACTATGAAAAACTAAATGCCAACAAACTGGACAACCAAGAATAAATGGACAAATTCCTATCATGCATGCACTACCAAAATCCAAACGGGAAGAGATAGAAAGCATGAATAGACCAATAACCAGTGAAGAAATTGAATCCGTTACCAAATATCTTCCAATGAATAAGAACCCAGGGCCAGATGGCTCCCCAGGGGAATTCTACAGACATTTAAAGTAGGGCTTATAAGTGAAATAAGTCGTGCAGAGAAAGACAGATGCCATATATTTGCACTCATAGGTCTATCAGGATAACAGGAGAAACCTAATGGAGGACCATGGGGAGGGGAAGGGGGAAAGAGAGTTGTGGAGAGAGAGGGATGCAAAACCTGAGAGACTATTGAATCCTGAAAACAAACCGAGGGTTGAAGGGGGAGGGAGAGGGGGGAAGGGCGTGATGGTCATAGAGGGGGGGCACTTGTGGGGAGAAACAATGGGTGTTATTTGGAAACCAATTTGGCAATAAACTATTTAAAACCAAAAAAAATAAAAATAAAGTCGGCCTAATACCCATTCTTCTCAAACTATTCCAAAAAAAGAAAGAAAGAAAGAAAGAAAGAAAGAAAGAAAGAAAGAAAGAAAGAAAGAGAGGGAAAACTTCCAAATTCATTCTACAAAGCCAGCATCACCTTGATACCCAAACAAGACAGATATCCAGCAAAAAAAAGAGAATTACATCTCTACAGAACTACAGAAATCAGTTGCATTCCTATACACCAATAATGAAGCAGGGGAAAGAGAAATCAAGAAAATGATCCCATTCACAATGGCACAAAAACCATAAATATCTAGGAATAAACCTAACCAAAGATATTCATTCCTTAGTGAATATAGAGAAAAAATTACTCAACAAGATATAGCAAATTGAATTCGACAAGATATCCATCATGATCACTTGGGATTCATTCCTGGGTTAAAGGGCTGGTTCAATATTTGCAAATCCATCAATGTGATACATCACATTAAGAAGAAAAGATAAAAACCATATGAACCTGTCGATATATGCAGAAAAAGTATTTGACAAATTCAGCACCCTTTCTTAATAAAAACCCTAGAGAATGTCAGAATAGAAGGAACTTATTTAAACATTATAAAACCAATTTATGAAAAGCCCACAACTAATATCATCCTCAATGGAGAAACACTGAGAGCTTTCACTCTGAGATGAAGAAGATGACAGGGATGTCCACTCTCACCTCTGTTGTTTAACATAGAGCTGGAAGTCCTAGCATCAGCAGTCAGACTACAAAAGGGAATAAAAGGCATCAGAATCGGCAAAGAAGAAGTCAAACTTTCACTTTTTGCAGATGACATGATACTCTACAAGGGAAACCGATTGACTCCACCAGAAGCCTTCTAGAAATGATCAGTGAATTCAGTAAAGTTGCAGGGTACAAAATGAATGTACAGCAATTGGTTGCATTCTTATACACCAGTAATAGAGCAAAGGAAAGAGAAATCAAGAAACTGATCCCATTAAATACCTGGGAATAAACCTAACCAAGTATGCAAAAGAGTTATATGATGAAAGCTATAGGAAACATCAAAGAAATTGAAGAAGACATCAAGAAATGGAAAAAAAAAACATTTCCTGTTCATGGATCACAAGAATAAACATTGTGAAAATGACATTACTACCTAAAGCATTCTATACATTCAATGCAATCCCCATCAAAATTGCACCAGCATTCTTCTCAAAGCTAGAACACGGTATCTTAAACTTTGTATGAAACCACAAAAGACCCTGAATAGCCAAAGTAATATTGAAGAAGAAAATCAAAAGGGGAGGCATCACAATCCCAGGCTTTGGCCTCTACTACAAAGCTGCCACCATCAAGACAGTATGGTATTGGCACAAAAACAGACACATAGACCAATGGAATAGAATAGAGAACCCATAACTGGGCCCACAAATGTATGGCCAAATAATTTTTGACAAATTAGGAAAGAGTATGCAATGGAAAAAAGACAGTCTCTTCAACAGGTGTTGTTGGGAAAACTGGACAGCAACATGCAGAAGAATGAAACTAGACCAATTTCTTACACCATACACAAAAATAAACTCAAAATGGCTGAAGGACCTGAATGTGAGACAGGAAACCATCAAAACCCTCGAGGAGCAAGTAGGAGACAGCCTCCTTGACCTCAACCACAGCAATTTCCTACTCAACACATCCCCAAAGGCAAGGGAAATGAAAACAAAAGTGAACTATTGGGACCTCATCAAGATGAAAAGCTTCTGCACTGCAAAGGAAACAATCAAGAAAACGAATAGGCAACTGGCAGAATGTGAAAAGATAGTTGCAAATGACATATAAGATAAAGGGCTCATGTCCAAAATCTACAAGGAACACACCAATCTCCACACCAAAAAATGAATAATCCATTGAAGAAATGGACAAAAGACATGAACAGACACTTCTCCAAAGAGGACATCCATATGGCCAACAGGCACATGAAATGATGCTCAGGGTCACTCATCATCAGGGAAACACAAATGAAAACCACACTGAGATACCACCTCACGCCAGTCAGAGTGGTTAAAATAAACAAACCAAGAGACTATAGATGCTGGCAGAGTGTGGAGAAATGGGCACCCTCCTACACTGTTGGTGGCAATGTAAACTGGTGCAGCTTCTCTGGAAAACAGTGTGGAGGTTCCTCAAAAAACTATCCATAGAACTCCCGTATGACCCAGCAGTAGCACTGCTAGGGATTAACCCAAAGGATACAGCAGTGTTGATGCATAGGGGCACATGTACCCCAGTGTTCATAGCGGGACTTTCTACAATAGCCAAATCATGGAAAGAGCCTAAATGTCCATTACCTGATGAATGGATCAAGAAGATGTGGTATATATATATACAATGGAGTACTACATGGCAATGAGAAGGAATGAAATATGGACATTTGTAGCAAAGTGGATGAACCGCTAGGTGCCATGCTAAGCTAAATAAGTCAGGCAGAGAAGGACAGATACCATATGTTTTCAGTCATTGGTGTAACAGGAGAACAGGTTAAACCTAATGGAGGATCATGGCGAGGGGAAGGGGAAAAGAGTGCTGGGGAGAGAGAGGGTTGCAAAACCTGAGAGACTATTGAATACTGAAAAGGACCAGAGGGTTGAAGGTGGAGGGGGAGGGGCAGAAGGAAGGGACTTGGTGGTAATGGAAGGGGGCACTTTTTGGGAAGAGCACTTGGTGTTATTTGGAAACCATTTGACAATAAACTATTTAAAAATTTTTTAAATAAAAATAAATAAAAATAAAAAGCACCTATTTTTATGTCTTGGTGGCTTGTCGTGCTCATTTCTAAGTTTGAGTCAGCTTCTAATATTTTTCCTTTAGCTGTTAACGTTGTGAAATCTCTCCTAGAACTCATTGAAAGTGAAATTTTTGCCCACATTTGTTTCTTTTTTTTAATCACAGTCACTTTATGTATATTTGTATATACATATGTATTTATGTATATAAATTTGTCTTAACTAAGTTCCTCCAGCTCTAGAGTTTCTCAGTGGTGGCAATATTAGCATTCTCACAGTCAACTATTTCTTCTATAACTCCATTCACACTTGATTTAAAGTTTACTTCTGGTATTATCACTCTGTATTCCTTTGCTGCTCTTTGATCTTTGTTGGACAACTGGGAGATAAGGAAGCAGTTGAATTGCAAGCCTTACTTTCTGTACACAAACTGAATAATATATACACAGTGACCAATTGCTGTTAGACTTTGTAAGAAGCCATGTTATTGGTCATTGATAATGATGCAACTCTGCTTTTTTTTTTAAATTTACTGATTTGTGAAGTTCTAGCAGCAAGTTTAGTACCTTTAATAAGTATTCATAGTTAACATACTGTGGTATGTGAAATATAAAGGATGTTGTAAGACTGTTGCTATTTAAACTCTTATGATCTTGCATATGAAAACCACACAAAAAGAGGTGTGTCTTTATTTAAAATATTATATTTCTAAATGGATCAAGACACAAGACAGAATTTACTAGGCCAAGACATGTCAGAAGACGAGAGTCCACAAAAATTAGCCTGGCTTTTTAAGCTCCTTATTCTGATTGTAATGAGGCACCTGAGAGGCCGAGTAGAACATTAAAGAGGGCTAATAGGGCAAAACTTTAAACCCATGTTCTGCCAGGGCCAGGGACTCTAGTAAATTA
This sequence comes from Suricata suricatta, assembly GCF_006229205.1. Taxonomy (NCBI): domain Eukaryota; kingdom Metazoa; phylum Chordata; class Mammalia; order Carnivora; family Herpestidae; genus Suricata; species Suricata suricatta. The sequence continues at coordinate 57,569,761 of NC_043717.1, forward strand.
CCCTTCAATAAAGATAGGGGACCTGAGGAAATACACCAAAGAAGTAAGGACAAATTTGAAGTAATTCAGAACTCACATGGGTTGTTGCCTAGTTTCAAATTATCTTGAGGGCCCAGAAAATCTCTAGTTCTGAAATCTGAAGTTAGTTTTAGATCAGCAGTTCCTAGGTATTATAAAGAAGTGCATATAAGGATACCCTAAAGAAATATATAATCATAGGACTTAAATTATTTTCAGGAATGTTAATTTAAAATACAATGTCTAACTCACAAGAAAAATATAATCAGATACATGAAAAAAGAAAACGGCATTAATAAACATTATCACAAGCACAAGGCAATAGGACCAGACCCACAGGAACACCAGATACTGGAATTCCAAGACGCTTTCCACATTCATGGAGATAAAAATATAAATTTTAGTAAGGAGTTAAAGAGCATAGAAATGACATTGCACATTTGAACAAAAACCTGAAAATTTTAGAACTGAAAATTACCATAAAATTCAATGAATAGTAGACAACTTAAGAGTAGTTTAGTCAAAAGTAAAATAATGCAAGAATAAATGAAAAGTAGGAGTGTTATCAGCAAGAACTCACAACCCTATAAAAAAACAATGAAAAAAGGGGTAAATAAATGTTTGTTGTTTAAGCCATCCAATCTATGGTATTTTTTTCATCAGTTCAAGCTCAAACAGAAACCATTTTTCATAGTTAAAATAAAAGTGACAGTATTAAGAATAAAACCCAGTGTCTTTCCTCCATGTTAATTTTACAGATGAGAAATTGGAAACATTAGAGTAAGAAAGGAGACTTTTAATCCAATTTAATATTTGATTCCACGCAAACATTCCTCAGTTGGTGCATTATGTGGCTATTTTACATTAACATTAGTTGAGAGTAAAAGATTTTTGGGGCAAAGACGAAAATGATTTGAAGTGGGCTATTCAAACTATATTTGCCTCCAAATGGTTCTTTTTCATGAAAAATAATTTTAAAACATGTTTCAATTTTAATAATTCTTTCATTAAAATTTGAAAACACAAATTGGTGGCACACTCTCAACCAGAAAGTAAATGGATTATTGTGATCCATTACAATGAATCTTAAAGTCTATATTGTCTTCCAGAGTCCATTAAGTTTTAAGTTCCACTGGAAGAGTTAATACACAAAGTCATTATCAATTATTAACATTTTAATTAAAATTATATTATCATATTATTTTTCTAATATAATAGTTGAGATCAAAACCTATAGGTATGGAAGATAAGCACAGCGATCAAATTTCTTTTTATAATGTTTTATTTATTTTTGAAAGAGAGAGAGAGAAAGAGATAGAGATAGAGAGAGAGAGAGAGTGCGAACAGAGGAGGGTCAGAGAGAGAGGGAGGGAGGGAGAGAGCATGAGTAGGGGAGGGTGAGAGAGAGTGGGAGACACAGAATCTGAAGACAGGCTCAAGGCTCTGAGCTAGGTGTAAGCACAGAGCCTGATGCAGAGCTTGAACCCATGAACCGTGAGATCATGACCTGAGCTGAAGTCAGATACTAAACCAACTGAGCCACGCAGGCACCCCAAAGGTGATCAAATTTCTAATGCTTTCAAATTCCTCTTGTTTTTTTTTCAGCATTTTAGGGATTGTGGAGAATGTTAAAGACGGAGAAAATACACTGTTGTTGAAACCTCTCATTTTCCTTTTAAGTTCTTATGGAGGATATTCTCTTTGATTTACCTCCTTCCAGATCAAGTAAATACTCACTGGCAATTGATAAGCTTTTATTAGCCACTACAAGGGTAGGCACTCTGCTTACCTTTCCCTTTTCCTAGAGAGATGACATGGAGTTATCTGCCTCCATTTATTCCAAAAATAATGACACTCATCAGTAATGAGTTAGACACTGTGTGCTTTTTGTTTTTCATGCTAAACACAAATCAATTAATATATTAAATTTATTTCAGGGACCTTACATTGCAGTCGAGAAGAGACAGATGATTCAGTGGATAGGTCTATGCAAAGGCTAAAATCAGGTAATATGATATGAAGTAACAGGGTAGCTTTTAATTTTTTTTTCATTTTTAAAATTAAAATTAAAATTTTAGTTATTTAACATACATGCAATATTTGTCTCAGGAGTAGAATTCATTGATTCATCACTTACATTCAACAACCAGTGCTCATCACAAGTGCCCTCATTAATACCTATCTACCGATCTCCCACCCACTTGCCTCCATCAACCCTCAGTATGTTCTCTATCATTAAGGATCTCTTGTGATTTGTTTCCCTTTTTACTCTTTTATTCCCTTCTTTTCTTGCTTCCTTTCTTAAATCCTACAAATGGGTGAAATAATATGATGTCTATCTTTCTTTGATTGACTTATTTCGCTTAGCATAATACATTCTAGGTCCATCCATGTCATTGCAAAAGGCAAGATTTCATTCTTTTGTTATGGCATATATTATATATATATATATATATATAATATCTTCTTTATTCAATCATCTGTCGATGGACTTTTGGACTCTATATTCTTTGGCTCTTGTTTATAATGCTATTAACATTGGGGTGCAGTTACCCCTTCAAACTGTATTTTCATATCGTTTGGATAAAAATAGTGCAATTGCTAGATCATAAGGTAGTTCCATTTTTAGTTTTTTGAGGAACTTCCATATTATTCTCCAGAGTGGCTCCACTAGTTTGCATTACCACCAATAGTACAAGAGGGTTCCTCTTTCTCCACATCTTTACCAACACCTGTTATTTCTTGTGTTGTTAATTTTAACCATTCTGACAGGTGTAAGGTGCTATCTCATTGTGGTTTTGATTTGTGTTTCCCTGATGATGAGCGGTATTGAGCATGTTTTCATGTGTCTGTTAGTCACCTGGATATTTTCTTTGGAGAAAAAAAAGTCTATTCATGACTTCTGCCTATTTCTTAACTGGATTGTTCATTTTTTGGGTGCTAAGTATGATAATTTCTTTATATTTTGGATATTAACCCTTTATCAGATACGTCATTTGCAAATATCTTCTCCCATTCTGTAGGCTGCCTTTTAGTCTTTTGATGGTTTCCTTCACTGTGCAGAAGCTTTTTATCTTGGTGAAATACCAATAATTCATGTTTGCTATTGTTTATCTTGTCTTCAGTGACATGTTTAGTGAGATGTTGCTCCAGCAGGGTAGCTATTTATTTATTTATTTATTTATTTATTCATTCATTCATTCATTCATTTATAAATGTTTATTTATTTTTGGGAGAAAGAGAGTGTGAGCAGCATAGGGTCAGAAAGAGAGAGAGAGAGAGAGAGAGAGAGAGAGAGAGAGAGAGAGAGAATCCCAAGTGGTTCCATATTGTTAGTGCAGAGTTTGACACAGGGTGCCCAAGGATACCTATTTAAAATGGGGTAGTAATGGGGTGCCTGGGTGATTCAGTCAGTTAAGTGTCTGAATCTTGATTTCGCTCAGGTTATGACTCCCACGGTTCGTAAGATTGAGCCCCATGTTGAGCTCTGTGCTGACAGTTGGAGTCTGCTTGGGATTCTCTCTCCCCATCTCTCTCTCTCTCTGTGCCCCTCCAATTTGTGTGTGTGCTCTCTCTCTCTCCCTAAATAAATATACATTAAAAATAAATAAAATAAAATAAAAGAGTGGTCGAGGAATGATTTTCTGAAGAAGTGGCATTTAAGCTGAGAGTGATAAAAAGGTGGTGAACCATAACAATAACAGAATATAATGATTTAAGCAAAGAAAGTGCTAGCCCGAAGCTCAGACATGGTTATAATTTTGGTATATTCATGGAAGTGCCAGAGTGTCCTCAGATTCTTGACTGACTAAGTCTTTGCAAAAGAGTAGCAGGGACAAGCAGTTTAGTGATCCTATGCATAACTTCAATTACTGTTGCCTTCTGCATTCATTCTATTAAGCAAGTGCTGAGATGAATAAGGAAAAATTAACAAAGTTTCACAGAATGGATTATTCTATTTATCTATTATTTCAATGCATATATAACATATATTGGAAGAAAATCCTTACAAATTTCAAGGCTTCAACTTCAGTGAAGACTCTTAGGGTCTAATAGTCTGAGGCATGTATAAATAACTCTTTCAAATTGAAAATAAGGTGATTCACCTTCCACCACCTACACCAAGGAAGGACATATTATCATTTTACTTTTTGATGCAATATATGTGACTTTCAAAGTAATCTTAATTAAAATACCCGTGGGACTTTACATGTACCTTCAAAACTGATTTTAAAATGTATATGAAAGAGTGATTATTCAAAAATAATATAGATAATTTTGACAAGCAGGAATTGAGGGAAGACTTGCCCAACCAGGCAGCAATATGTTGTGTAAAAACAGTAATTTCAATATATTGTATAAAAACATAGTAATTAATCAGGATACTAAATGACACAGCTTGTCATAGGAATGAACAAATATATCAGTGGAACAGAATGGATAATTCAGAAAGAGATCTCTGTATATGAACATCTAGTCTTTGCTAAAGATGACACTTCACATAATTGGGAAAATAATGGTCTGTTTAATTAATAAATTTGGGACAATGTGATATGCAGTTATGGAACAGTAAAATAGTTTTCTACCTCACACCAAGACTGATATCTTGTTGGCCTGAACTGGTTAGCACTCAGTGTCCATTCTGATGGGTCAGTACTTATGCTACAATAATGGGCTTCCAGTTATGGAATGAATAATTTATGGGAACATAAAGTACAGCATAGGGACTATAGTCACTGTATTATAATAATGTTGTATGGTGACAGATAGTAGCTACACTTGTGGTGATCATAGCATAATGCATGGGAATAGTGAATCACTTATGTTGTACACCTAAAACTAATGTAACACTGTGTCAGCCATATTCAAATTAAAAAATATTGTTAATTTTCAAAATTTTAGAGCAATGCCAAACTCGCTGCAGTTTTAAGTACATTTCAAATAACTTTTCCCCCTAAGCAATTTGAAAATATTACCAATATAGTGCTTCCTCACTCCCAAATGCTAGATTATTTCTGAAAAACTAGGGCATTCTATAACATTAAAGTAAAACAACCACAATCAGGAAAATAACATTTTTATATTAAAACTGTTAGTTATCAGACCCCATTCAAGTTCTGCCCACATGTTGTTTTATGTTGTGCTTCTTTAGATTCCTTTAAACAAAACTAAAAAAAAAATTAAATCTTCCTTTGACTTTTGTAACTTGATGCTTTTTGAGTGAAGGCCAGAGCCCCCATGAAGATGGCACAGTAGGAGGACCCTAAGCTCACCTTGTGCAGCAGATGCAACTAGATAACACTCACATAAGTGTAAATAACCCAGAAAATAATCTTAAGACTACCAGAACAAACTCCACAACTAAATGTAGAGAAGAGGCCACACTGAAGAGGGTAGAAAAAGTGAAGATGCAGTAGGGACCAAAAAGGAACCATAGGCCATCTGTGAGAGGGAGGGAGCTATGAGTGTGGAGAGAGGAGAGAAACAGACCTTCATACCAGTGAACTTGTGCAAGGAAGATTAATCCCTATAACATTAGGCTCTGAAAGTCAGAGGGACCTAATTTCATGAATTCTTAAAACCAGAGGGATTTAAAGCCTGGAAATTTAAAAATCAGCAAATTCAGCCATAGAAGAACCCAGAGAGCTATAAGAAGCAATCCTCACCCTTAAAGAGACAGCAGAACAAATAGTCCAAAAAGTTACAAAATAGAAAAAGAAGTTTGAAAAAAAATGCCTGGGTTATATGTAAGGGAGAGTCATTTATTGATCTTAGAATGTGTCCTCTAGGAGCAGGGTTATCCAAGGGTTTTCTCCAAGAACAAAGGAGCAGACAGGTGCCATTCCCTCTGCTGCACCACAACATAAATACACAATCATCTTAGGGAATGAGCAAAGCACCAACAACCACTACCTAACTTGCTAACACCAAGACCCACTCCCTGAATTTCAGCGGATCTACTCTTTCCAGTTACCCTTGTCTCAGTCCCAGTGCTACACATCCCTTTCCCCAGAAGACTGATACAAATCTTACCAACACTGCATCTCCCATAGTGACAGTTCTGGGCTTGCAGGAGACCTACACATGCCTACTTAAAATTGTGCATCCAACCCATTCATGCTTTGTGAATCTACATCAGCCAGCACTGATCCAGGCAGTAGGAAAAGCAGATCTCATTTTGCAATCCCACCAGTTCACACCTTGCTAAAACTGTATGCCCCACCCCAGCCAACCTATTCCCAGCAGTGGCAGCAGCACATCCTCTCCAATACTTTCTTGGCCACAGCCCATTCAAACCTGGACCACAAGTCTGACATTGTGCAAGCATCCCAAGCAGGGGCCAGCACCACTCCAAAATGACTCCTGCCCCAGAGTGAGTGGAAGATAATTAAACACACCAGTTAGAAGGCAGCTTCAGCAGTGAGCTGGGAGCAGACATTTTGTCTGATTGTAAGCCTCACACATCAATGAAAGCTTCTCAGGACAAAATACAGGGAAATCACTCAGCATTTTAATGCTATCTCATCTCTGGCAAATGCCTGGTCTGAATAAACACAAGTTCAATGCAGCTCTAAACTGGTCTGGTCTAACACCACAGAAACAAAACACTGCCTGCAACAGGCAAATAGAGCTCCTTTGGATGACTGGCAAATGGAGAAAGCAGCTAAGATACAATGGTTAGGCACACCCAACACACAGGTTACACCCATGAAATGACAGGTTTGGATGAATAGGGGACACGGCACTGTAGGGCACTACAGGATTTCTTCATAAATCCATCACCTTTAAGAGCAGGAGATATAGTCAACATTCATAACGAATAGAAACAGTTACAGAGTTAGAAAACATGAGGATACAGATGAATACATATAAAAAAAAACAGGACAAAACCACAGCATGAGACTTAGGTGAAATGGATATAAGTAATATGCCTAATAGAGAATTAAGGTAATAATCATAAAGATACTCTCTGGATTTGGGAAAAAAAGTGGAGGACATAAGTGAGACCCTTAACAAAGAGATAAAGATCCAAGAAGAGATGAACAACCTATTAAATGATATTAAAAAATACATTAGATGAAATAAATAGGGAGAGGAAGCAGAAGAATAAATTAGTGACTTGGAAGATAGAACAGAACATAATCAAGGTGAAAAGATGAGAGAAAAAAAATATGCAGAATGAGAATAGACTTAGGGAATGTAATGGTTTCATCAAGTATAATAACATTCATGTCATAAGAATCCTAGAAGAAGAAGGAAAAAAAGGGGGGAGAGAAAATGTATTTGAAGCAATAGTAGCTGAAAACTTTCCTAATCTGGAGAAGGAAACAAATATCCAGATCCAAGAGGCACAGAAATTGCCCAAAATCAAACCATGAAGGTCCACAATAAGACATATAGTAATTAAAATGGCAAAATTGATAATATAGAATTTTAAATAGCAGCAAGAGAAAAGAAGATAGTTACATAAAAGTGAAACCCTGTAAGTCTATCAGCAGATTATTCTGTTAAACTTTACAGGCCAGAAGGGAGTGTTGTGATATATTCAAAGTGCTGAAAGGAAAAATTATATACGTACAGCCAAGAATATTCTATACAGCAAGGATATCATTCAGAATAAAAGAAGAGATAAAGAGTTTTCCAGACAAACAAAAGGTAACAGGGTTCATTACCAATAAACCACCTCTACAAGAAATTTCAAAGGGGACTCTTTGAGTAGAAATATCATAAATAAGAGTAAGAAAAGTAGGAAGTAAAAAATCAGTAAAAATAAATATATTTGTAAATGTTAGTCAAGGGACTCACAAAAATAAAAGGATATAAAGTATGATATCATATACCTAAAATATGGGGAAGATAGAGGTAAAGAATGAATGTAAACTTAAGTGACCATCAACTTAATATGGACTTTCATGTGCAGACAATGTTATATACAAACCTAATAGGTAACCACAAATCAAAAACTGTAATAAATATGCCAAAAATGAAGAGAAGGTATCCAACTTTATCACTAAATCCAGCAAACTATGAAAGAGAAAGACAAGAAAATATCAAGAACTACAAAATCAAACACAAAACAAGTAAAGATGACAATAAATACATATCGGTCAATAATTACTTTGAATGCTAATGGACTAATCACTCCAATGAAAAGACATGGGGTGGTGGAATGGGTAAAAAACAAGACTCAACTATATGTTGCCTACATGAGATTCATTTCAGACCTAAAGACACATTCAGACTGAAAGTGAGGGATTGAAAAATATGTATCATACAAATGGGTGTCAAAAGAAAGGGTAACAATACCTATGTAGGACCACATAGACTTTAAATCAAAGACTATCCTTCCAAAGAGGAGAGAAATGGCCTATGGTCCAGAGAAATGGGCTGTGGTCCAGAGAAATGGGCTGTGGTCCAGAGAGGTCAGGTATGGGAGTGAATACAGTGTGGATGCCCCTTCCTGCATTACCCATCAGGCCCTGATTTGCTCTGAACAGCCATTTCATAGTTGCCCTCTGTCCTCCTGTGTGCAGTGGGCATTTAATCAGTGACGTGGTCTACCTGTCTGTTCTCAGCATGGGGCAGGTACCGCAAGAGTTCAGGTGGAGACTGGGAGAGGAAGGCTGTGGCTCCTCCAGCCTGCAAGCTGGTGTTGGCTTGACATTGACACTCCAGGCTGGGTCAGAGCCCTGGGACTCCTAGAGGGAGCTGTGTCTGCATAACTGTCCAATGGTCCCATCTCCTTGACTCTGTCTTTTTGTTTTGTTTTGTTTTTGGAAGAAATAGTTGTGTTTTAAAAGTATTTAAATTACAATAAACAAGACATAACCTTAAAAAAATAAAATAAAACAAAGACTGTAACAAGAGACAAAGAATACTATGTAATAATAAGGGGGACAATTCAGCAAAAAGACATAACTATTGTAAATATTTATGCATCCAACATGGGATCACCACAATTCATAAATAGGTTAATAACAAACATAAAAGAACAACTGATAAAATATTAGTAGGGTACTTTAACACCACACTTGCAGTAAAGGACAAATAACCCAAGCAAAATAAACCAGTAAATGGTGGAAATGAAGGATACACTGGACCAGATGGATTTAACAAATATAATCACAAGATTTAATTTCTTTTTTTTTTACCTTATAAAGTTTCATATTTTTTAACATATGCAATTATTTTCCATCCTTTACAATACAGTAGTTGCAATGACACTCAAGACAGAAAAGCAAAGTAAAAACTCAAAACACCAACTTCTGTTTCATGTAATTAGACTTATACAGAAATTAGAAGGTTAAGTAACAACTAGTTAATCACCTAATTTCACAGCTATCTGAAGTGGCAATCGTTATATAGCAGCTTATCTATGATACATTCAAGATAAATGATACAATATATTACTTGTTCTACAACACAGCCTGCTTAATACCTTTCCTTAAATTCCACCTCTATACTACAATATGCTTGAGGTCCTTGCAAAAAAGTAGCTACCTTTTATGTAGGAAATGGATGATTAAGTCTTTGGTGTTGTAAAAGCAACTTCATTTAAACATTTAATTTCAAAAGAGCAGAATACACATCCTTTTGAAGTGCACAGAGAATAGGTCATATATTAGGCCACAAAAAAAGCCTCAACAAATTTTTTAAAAAGATCAAAATCATACCATGAATTATTCCTTTTATTATTTTTATTTTATTTATTTCATTTTTATATAGTTTATTACCAAGTTGATTTCCATATAACACCCAGGGCTCTTCCCCACAAGTGCCCCTCTCTATGACAATCACACTTACCCCTTCCCCCCTCCCTCTTCAGCCCTCAGTTTCTGCTCAGCATTCAAAAGTCTCTCATGATTTTCCTCACTTCCTCTCCCCAACTCTTTCCCCCTTCTTTCCCATTCCCATGGTCTCCTATTAGGTTTCTTCTGTTAGACGTATGAGTGACAACACATGGTATCTGTCCTTCTCTGCCTGACTTATTTTGCTTAACATGACTCCCTCTAGGTCCATCCATTTTGCTACAAATGGCCAGATTTCATTTTTTCTCATTGCCATGTAGTATTCCATTGTATATATATATATATATATATATATATATATATATATATATATATATATATATACACCACATCTTCTTGATCTATTCATTAGTTGATGGATATTTAGGCTTTTTCCATGATTTGGCTATTGTTGAAAGTACCACTGTGAACATTGGGACATATGTGCCCCTATGCATCAGCACTTCTGTATCCCTTGGGTAGATCCCCACCAGTGCTATTACTGGGTCATAGGGGAGTTCTACTGATAGACTTTGAAGAACTTCCACACTGTTTTCCAGAGCAGCTGTAACAGTTCACATCCCAACCAACAGTGTAAGAGGGTGCCCATTTCTCTACATTCTCGCTAGCATCTATAGTCTTTTGATTTGTTCATTTTAGCCACTCTGAAAGGTGTGAGGTGGTATCCCAATGTGGTTTTGATTTGTACTTCCCTGATGCTAAGTGATGCTGAGCTTCATTTCATGTGCCTGTAGGCCATCTGGATGTCTTCTTTGAAGAAGTGTCTGTTCAAGTCTTCTGACCATTTCTTCACTGGATTATTCGTTTTTCAGTTACGGAGTTTGGTGAGCTCCTTGTAGAATTTGGATACTGGCCCTTTATCCAGTATGCCATTTGCCACTATCTTCCCATTCTGTAGGTTGCCTATTAGTTTTTTTTTTTTATGTAGTTTATTGCCAAGTTGGTTTCCGTACAACACCCAGCACTCTTCCCCACAAGTGCCCTCCTCCATCACCACCATCTCTTTTCCCCCCGCCCCCTTCAACCCTCAGTTCGTTTTCAGTATTCAATAGTCTCTCAAGTTTTGCATCCCTCTCTCTCCCCAACTCTCTTTCCCTGTTTACCTCCCCCTGGTCCTCCATTAAGTTTCTCCTGTTCTCCTGTTAGACCTATGAGTGCAAACATATGGTATCTGTCCTTCTCTGCCTGACTTATTTCACTTAGCATGACACCCTCAAGGTCCATCCACTTTCTTATAAATGGCCATATTTCATTCTTTCTCATTGCCTTGTAATACTCCATTGTACATATATACCACATATTCTTGATCCACTCATCACGTGATGGACATTTAGGCTCTTTCCATGTTTTGGCTATTGTTGACAGTGCTGCTATGAACATTGGGGTACATGTGCTCTTATGCATCAGTAATGCTGTGTCCATTGGGTAAATCCCTAGCAGGGCTACTGCTGGGTCATACGGGAGTTCTATGGATAGTTTTTTGAGGAACCTCCACACTGTTTTCCAGAGCGGCTGCACCAGTTTACATTGCCACCAACAGTGTAGGAGGGTGCCCATCTCTCCACATCCTCACCAGCATCTATAGTCTCTTGATTTGTTCATTTTAGCCACTCTGACTGGCGTGAGGGGGTATTTCAGTGTGGTTTTGATTTGTGTTTCCCTGATGATGAGTGATGTTGAGCATCGTTTCATGTGCCTGTAGGCCATCTGGATGTCCTCTTCGGAAAAGTGTCTATTTATGTCTTCTGCCCATTTCATCACTGGGTTATTTGTTTTGTCAGTGTGGAGTTTGGTGAGTTCCTTGTAGATTTTGGATACTAGCCCTTTATCTGATATGTCATTTGCAACTATCTTTTCCCATTCTGTCGGTTGCCTATTAGTTTTCTTGATTGTTTCCTTTGCAGTGCAGAAGCTTTCTATCATGATGAGGTCCCAATAACTCATTTTTGCTCTTAATTCCTTTGCCTTTGGGGATGTGTCAAATAGGAAATTGCTGTGGTTGAGGTCAAGGAGGCTATTACCTGCTTTTTCCTCTAGGATTTTGATGGTTTCCTGTCTCACATTCAGGTATTTTATCCATTTTGAGTTTATTTTTGTGAATGGTGTTAGAGAGTGGTCTAGTTTCATTCTTCTGCATGTTGCTGTCTACCTCTCCCAGCACCATCTGCCAAAGGAGCTGTCTTTCTTCCATTGGATATTTTTTCCTGTTTTCTCAAAGAATAATTGACCATATACTTGTGGGTCCAGTTCTGGGCTCTCTATTCTATTCCATTGGACTATATGCCTGTTTTTGTGCCAATACCATACTGTACTGTAGTAAAGGCTAAAGCCTGGAATTGTGATGCCTCCTGTTTTGGTTTTCTTCTTCAATATTACTTTGGCTATTTGAAGTCTTTTTGTGGTTCCATACAAATTTTAAGCTCCAGCTTTGAGAAGAATGCTGGTGTAATTTTGATTGGGATTGCACTGAATGTGTAGATTGCTTTGGGGAATAATGACATTTTAAGAATGTTTATTATTCAGACCCATGAGCATGGTATGTTTTTCCATTTCTTTCTGTCTTCTCAATTTCTTTCATAAGTTTTCTATAGTTTTCATCATACAGGTGTTTTACATCTATAGTTAGGTTTATTCCTAGGTATGTTATGTTTTTTTGTGTGCAATTGTGAATGGGATCAGTTTCTTGATTTCTATTTCTGTTGTTTCATTTTTGGTGTAGAAAAATGCAACCAGGAGCACCTGGATGGCTCAGTCGGTTAAGCATCTGGCTTCAGCTCAAGTCATGATCTCATGGTTCATGGGTTCGAGCCTCGCATTGGGCCCTGTGCTGACAGCTAGCTCAGCACCTTGAGCTTGCTTCAAATTCTGTGTCTCCCTCTCTCTCTGACCCTCCACTGCTCGTGATGTCTCTGTCTCTCAAAAATAAAATTTAAAAAACGTAGAAAAACTAAAAAAAAAGGCAGCCTCTTTCTGTACATTGATTTTGTACCCTGAGACTTTGCTTAATTCATGAATCAGTTCTAGAAGTCTTCTGGTGGAGTCTATCTGGTTTTCCGTGTAGATTAGTGAATGTTGGATTCTGCAATTAGTGAATGTTGGATTTCATCTTTGCCAATTCTGATGCCTCTTATTCCCTTTTGTCATTTGATTGTTGATTCTAGGACTTCCAGCACTATGTCAAACAACAGTGGTGAGAGTGGACAGCCCTGTCGTGTTCCCTATCTCAGGGGCAATGTTCTCAGTTTTTCCCTATTGAGGATGATATTAGCAGTGGGCTTTTCATAGATTGCCTTAATAATGTTTAAGTAACTTCCTTCTATCCCAACTTTTTCGAGGGTCTTTATTAAGAAGGAATGTTGTATTTTGTCAAATGCTTTTTCTGCATCTATTGACAGGATCATATAGTTTATATATTTTCTTTTGTTAACGTGATGTATCACATTGATGGATTGACGAATATTGAACCAGCCTTGTGACCCAGGAATGAATCCCACTTGATCATGATGGATAATTCTTCTTATGTGCTGTTGAATTCTATTTGCTAGTATCTTGTTGAGGATTTTCCATCTGTATTCATTAAGGATATTGGCCTGCAGTTCTTTTTTTTGTTGTTGTTGGGGCCCTGTCTGGTTTAGGAATCAAGGTGATACTTGCTTCATATAATGAGTCCAGAAATCTTCCTTCCATTTCTATTTTTTGGAATAGCTTGAGAAGAATGGGTGTTAACTCTGCTTTAAATGTCTGATAGAACTCCCTTAGGAATCGATCCAGCTCTGGGCTTTTATTCGTTGGGAGATTTTTGATAACTGGTTCGATTTCTTCACTGGTTATGGGTCTGTTCAGATTTTCTATCTCTTCTCGTTTGAATTTTGGTAGTGCATGTGCGTTTAGGAATTTGTCCATTTCTTCTAGATTGTCCAGTTTGATGGCATGTAATTTTTCTTAGTAATCTCTCATTATTGCTTGTATTTCTTTAAAAAATTATGTCTTTTATTTATTTTTGAGAGACAGAGAGACATCGTGAGCAGAGGAGGGTCAGAGAGAGACGGGGACACAGAATCTGAAGCAGGCTCCAAGCTCTGAGTTAGCTGTCAGCACAGAGCCTGACGCGGGGCTCGAACCCACGAACTGTGAGATCATGACCTGAGCCGAAGCTGGCTGCTTAACCGACTGAGCCACCCAGGCGCCCCATACTGCTTGTATTTCTGAGGGATCAAATATAACAGATCCATTTTCATTCATGATTTTGTCTATTTGGGTGCTTTCTCTTTTCTTTCTGAGGAGCCTGGCTAGAGGTTTATCAATTTATTTATTTTTTGAAAAAACAAACTCGGTTTCATTGATTTTTTCAACTACTTTTTTGGATTCTATAGTGTTTATTTCTGCCCTGATCTTTATCATTTCTCTTCTTCTGCCTGGTTTGAGGTGGTCTTGCTGCTCTCTTTCTAGTTTCCTTAGGTGCTCTGTTAGATTTTGAGTTTGCACTTTTTTTTGTTTGTTGAAATAGGCCTGGATTGCAGTAAAGTTTCCTCTTAACAGTGCCTTTGTTGCATCCCAGAACCTTCGGATTGTTGTATTTTCATTTTTATTTATTTCCATATATTTTTAAATTTCCTCTCTAAATGCCTGATTGACCCAATCATTCTTCAGTAGGGTGATTTTTAACCTCCACATTTTTGGAGGTTTTCAAGACTTTTTCCTGTGGTTGATTTAAATTTTCATAGCATTGTGATCACAAAATGTGCCTGGTATGATCTCAGTTCTTTTGTATTTATGGAAGGCTGTTTGGTGACCTAGAAAGTGATCAGTCTTAGACAATGTGCCATGCACACTTGAGAAGAAAGTGAATTCCCTTGCTTCAGGATACAGAATTCTAAATATATCTATTAATTCCATCTGTTCCAGTGTGTCATTCAGGTCCATTGTTTCTTTATTGATCATTTGTCTGGTGGACATATACATTGTTGTAAGTGGAGTATTAAAGTCCCCTGCAGTTAGCACATTCTTATCAATAAGATTGCTTCTGTTTGTGATTAACTGTTTTATGTATTTGGGTGCTCTCGAATTTGGCACATAGATGTTTATAATTGTTAGCTCTTCTTGATGTAGGGACCCTGTAATTATTATATAGTGTCCTTCTTCATCTTTTGTTATTACCTTTACTATAAAGTCCAGTTTCTCTGATATAAGTATGGCTACTCCAGTTTTCTTTTGGGTTCCAGTCGCATGGTAGATATTTTTCCATTCCCTTACTTTACAAAAGCAAATCCTCTCTTTTTTCCACTCTGCCTATTCTCCATATCTTCTATGGTTTCAATCTTGCTATACTTTTCAATGTAGTCTCTCAAATTATATTCTTCTGTATCTTCTTTAATACCACCAACGAAAATTTTCTTCACAGTTAGATGGGCACCAGGCTTTACAGAATCCTCTCTAGAAAGAGCTCTCTTTGGTTCCACTACACACACATCAACCTTGTGTCGAGCACACATTGCTGCATCCACCTCTTCCACACAAGTGTAAATCACAAAACCAAAACCCCTGGAACGTTTTGTTTGTGGGTCACTCATCACCACACAATCTTTAAGTGTGCCCCATTTTTCAAAATGTTCTCTTAAACTATCCTCTGTAGTTTCAAAACTCAAACCACCAATAAACAGTTTCCTCAACTCTTCTGGTTCATTTGGATCATGGCACTCCTCCCCCAGGGGCAGCAGTGACAACCGGTTTTAGGCTGGGGGCAACAGGGCGGTGGTTTTACCTCCATTTTGAGAACGGACACACCTCTTCCAACTCGAATTCAATCGAATTACTCCTTTTTTAAAAAAATTGATTTTTGAGAGAGAGAGAGTGTGGGCATGAGTTGGGGAGAGGTAGAGAGAGAGGGAGACAGAGGATCCAAAGCAGGCTCTGCGCTGACATCTGAGAGCCCAATGCAGGGGCTTGAACTCATGAAACATGAAACCATGACCTGAACTGAAGTCAGATGCTTAACCAACTGAGCCATCCAGGTGCCCCTACCATGGATCGTTTCTAATCACAACACTATAAAACTGGAAATCAGCCACAAGAAAAAATATTGAAACAGTACTAATACATGGAGGTTAAATAACATGCTATTAAAAAACGGATGGGTCAACCAAGGAATCAAAGAATAAGTAAAAAAAAATACATGGAGATAAGTGAAAATAAATACAATGATATATAATCTTTGGATAGCTAGTAGCAAAAGTAGTTCTAAGAGGTAAGTTTATAGCAACACAGGCTTACTTCAGGAAGGAAGAAAATTCGCCAATAAACATCCTAAGTTTACAGTTAAATGAGGTAGTAAAAGAACAACAATCAAAACTCAAAACCAGTAGAAGAAAGGGAATAATAAAGAAGATTGATGAAATAAAAGACATAGAAAATACAAAAACAATATCACAGATCAATAAAACCAGGAAGTGGTTATTTGACAAAATCAACAAAATTTATAAACCTCTATCCAGTTTCCTAAATAATAGAAAGAAAAGAAGGAGGATTCAGGGAAAACAATTCAGAGATGAAGGAGAGAATATAACAACTAGGAACACAGAAATACAAAAGACTTTAAGAGACTATTATAAAAAATTATGCTTTTTGGACAACTACCAAAAAATGTATAAATTCCTAGAAACATATCATTTCCAAAAATGGAAACAGGTAGAAATACAAAATTTTATAGACTGATTACCAGCAATGAAATTGAATCAGTAATTAAACAATTCTCAACAACCAGAAGTCCGAGACCAAACATCTTCATAGATGAATTTTACCAAACATTGAAATAATAATTAATAACTATTTTTCTCAAATTATTCTACACAATAGAAAAAAGGAATAACACTTACAAATTCATTCTATGAGGCCAGCATTACTCTGATACCAAAACTCATTAAAGACAAGTCAAAAAAAGAACTACAGGCCAATATCTCTGATAAACATAGATGCAAAACTGTTCAACCAAAATACTAGCAAATAGAATCCATTAAAAAAATCATTCACTGTAATTAAGTGGGATTTATACCCAGGATGCAAGTGTAGTTCAGTATTTGCAAATCAATCAGTATGATATATATCACATCAAAAAGAGAAAGTAAAAAGTCCATAGGATCATTTCAATAGACAGAGAGAAAGCATTTGGCCAAGTACAACATCCATTCATGATAAAAACTCTCAACAAAGTAGGTTTAGAGGGAACATACCTCATCTTAATAGAGGTCATTTATGAAAAACCCACAGCAAACATTTTTGTCAATGGGGAGAAAACGAGAACTTTCCCCCTAAGGTCAGGAATAAGACAAGGAAAAGAAAAATTCACTTCTTTTGTTCAACATAGTACTGGAAGACCTAGCCACAGTGATTAGACAAGAAAAAGAATATCCATGCCAACTGGTGAAGAAGTAAAATTTTCACTATTTGAAGATGACATAGTACTGTATATAGAAACCCCAAAGTCTCCACCACGATACTGCTAAAACTAATAAATTCTGTTAAGTCATGGGATATAAAAACAATGTATACAAATTTGTTACATTTCTATATACCAATATTGAAATAACTGAAAGAGAAATTTAAAAAAGTCTCATGTACAGTTACACCTAAAATAATAAGATATCTAGAAATAAACCTGACCAAAGTAGTGAGATGGTTGTACTCTGAAAATGATAAAACACTGGTGAAAGAACTTGAAGAGGACACAAATATTGGAAAGATATTGCATGCTCAAGAGCTGGTAGAAAAATATTGTTAAAATGTTTATACTACCCAGAGTAATCTACACATTCAATGTAATATATTTCAAAAGACCAATACCCATTTCAAAGGAACTAGAATGAGCAATCTCAAACTTTTGTGGAAACACAAAAGTCTTTGAATAGTCAAGGCAATCTTGGAAAAGAAAAATACATCTAAAGGTATCAAAATTCTGGGCATCAAGGTATATTAGAAATCTCTAATAATCAAATCAGTGTGACACTGGCACCAAAATAAAAATATAGATCAATATGGGGAAGAGCACTGGGTGTTGTATGGAAAACAATTTGACAATAAAATATTTAAAAATATATATAGATCAATGAAAAATAACAGAAAGCTCAGAAATTAACCCACAGATATATGGTCAATTAATCTTCAACAAAGGAGGAAAGAATGTGCAATGAGAAAAAGAGAGTCTCTTCAACAAATGGTGTTGGGAAAACTAGACAACTACATACAAAGAATGAAACTAGACCGCTTCCATCATACACAAAAACAAACTCAACATGGATTAAGGACATAAATGTAGGACCTGAACCCACAAAAATTCTAGAAGAAAGCACAGGATTTAATTCCTCTGACATTGGCTGTAACATCTTTCTAGACATGTGTCCTGAGGCAAGGGAAACAAAAGCAAAAATAAATTATTGGGACTACATTAAGAAAAAAAAAAACTACGCACAGCAAAGAAAGCAACTAACAGAAAGAAAAAGACAACCTGCTGAATGGGAGGTGATATTTGCAAATGGCATATACAATAAAGGTTTAGTATCTAATTGTGTAGCTATTTATCTAAAATATATAAAGAATTTATACAACTCAACACCCAAAACAAAAATAATTGAATTTAAAAATTATTAAAAGACTTTAACAGACATTTCTCCAAAGAACACATCCAGATGGCAAACAGACACATGAAAAGATGTTCAACATCACTCATCAGATGAATGCAATCAAATCAAAGTTCCAATGAGATATCACCTCACACCTGTCAGAATGGCTAAATTCAACAACACGAGCAACAATTGTTGGTGAGTATGTGGAGAAAAAAGAACCCTCATGCATTGTTGTTGGGAATGGTAGGTGGTGCAATCACTGTGTATAAAAGTGTACAGGTTTCTCAAAAAAAAAGATAAATAGAGCTACACTATGATACAGCAATCACATCACTAGGTATTTTCCCAAATAATACAAAAACACTACTTTGAAGAGATATATGAAACCATGTTTACTGTAATCTTTTTTAAAATAGCCAAATTATGGGGTCCCTGGGTGGCTCAGTTGGTTAAATGGCTGACTTTGGCTCAGGTTATAATCTTGCAGTTTGTAAGTTCAAGCCCTGCTTCGGGCTCTGTGCTGACAGCTCAGAGCCTGGAGCCTGCTTCAGATTCCGTGTCTTCTTCTCTCTCTCCCCTTCTCCTGCTCACACTTTGTCTCTCTGTCTCTCAAAAATAAATAAATGTTAAATAAAATAAAATAAAATAAAATAGCCAAAATATGAAAGTATCTCAATTGTCTATCAATAGAGGAATGGATAAAGAAGATGTGGTACACACACACACACACACACACACACACACACACAATGGAATATTAGTCTGCCATTAAAATCTTTCCATTTGCAATTACATGGGTGGAGCTAAAGGGTATTATGCTAAGCAAAATAAGATAAAGACAAATACATTATGATTTCACTCATATGTGAAATTTAAGTAACAAAACAAATTAACAAAGGGAAAACAAAAGGAAGAGACAAACCCAAAACATTCTTAACTATAGAGAATAAACAGATGGTTACTAGAGGGAAAACTGGTGGGGGAATAAAAAAATGGTTAAGGGGATTAAGACAGCACTTACCTTGATGAGTACTGAATAATATATGGAGCTGTTGAATCACTTTATTATATACTTGAAACTAATATAACACTAAATGTTAACTACACTGGAATTACATTTTTTATAGAGTTAAAGACATTTGTTTTGTAAAGTATCCCTCAGTTTGGCTTTTTTGACTTGATTCATGGTGAGATTCAGTTTATGCATCTTTTGTAGGACTATCACAAAAGTATGTTTTATTCTCACTTCATCCAATCAAGGGTGCCTGATTTCAATAAGGTGATGTGTGCCATGCTTATCAACCATAAAATTATTTTGTGAGGAAAGGGTTTTGAGACTATGTAAATACCCCATTTCTTATCAAACCTCCAATTTATTCATGAATTTATTTATATTACTATGTATCCATGTTTCCTGTTGTATTCAATAGATTATAAACCATTACTACTAATATTTATTTTGTGCTCAAATTATCCTATTTTTAAGTTTGTTTATTTTAAGAGAAAGAGAGAGACAGACAGAGAGACAGAGACAGAGACAGAGGAAGAGAGAGGATCCCAAGCAAGCTCTGCACTTTCGGCACAGCATGACATGGGTCTCAAACTCATGATCCATGAGACCATGACCTGAGCCTAAATCAAGCGTTGGACACTTAACTGACCGAATCACCCAGGCACCCTATATGCTCAAATTATTTTAAATATGGCTAGTGGGTGCTCACTAAGACTAGCTTCATTATTTTTTGACATTTCCACAGCCTCTTTTAAAGTTTGTTTTTGTTTTGTTTTTGCTTTACGGCACTACGAGATGTTTCAGGCTCATACTGCATTTTTTTTCTTTGCAGCCCCAACCTTAGAATTAACCACTTTTCCAAGTACCCTAGGTAACTTTATTGTATAATAGGCTTTAAAAACTATAATTTGATAGAAATGGCCATATTTCATTTTTCCTCATTGCCATATAGTACACCATTATATATATATATATATATATATATATATATGTATATATA
>NC_043717.1:57590314-57592037 GCF_006229205.1 Suricata suricatta
CAGCGATTAATCTTATGACTAGCTTTTTAAATTCTTGATCTGAAATGTTGTCTAGATCTGCCTTGAGCAGTTCTGTGGCTGTGACTTCCCTCTAAAAGTTCTTCAAGAGAGAGATTCTTCGTTTTGTCATTTTTGCTAGTTTTCTGTCTCTTGTCACCTTTAGAAAGCTCGTTGGGCTCTGTGCACCTATTAGTATTTCTCTGTTTAAGGAGGCTTATTGACTGTCCGGGGTCTGCCATTTCAGGAGATATTCTCTTAATGATATCTCTCAGTTTCCCTTGTTGTGCCTGTGAGTATTTTATTTCCCTACTCTGCAATATTTGGGACTCGCCTTCTTGCACACTTTGGCTTGTTTCTTGGTGTAGTCCTATGAAGGAAAACAGACTGACAAACACAGAGGGAACAGAAGCACATATACACACAGACAAATCAAACAAAGAAACACATTACAGGGGGGAAAGAAAAGAAAGAAAATGGGAGGGAAAAGAGGAGAAGAAGAGAAAATAAAAAGAAAACAGAAAGAGGAAAAAAATATATAAAAGGGGGTCTGAGACAACAAAGGACAGTAGACCGTTTAAAAGTGTATGACCAGTTTAGGGGAGAGGTAAGGATGAGATACAGGAGAATATATCTGGGTTTCAAGAAGGTGAAAAAGTAAGGAAGAAAGGAGAAAGGAATATAAGGAGTAAAATTTAAAGGAATTGAGTAAAGAAAAAGGAATTAAAAGGTAATAATGACAAAGAACTAAGTACGAAACTAGTGAAGAAAAAAAATTTTATATA
Organism: Suricata suricatta; assembly: GCF_006229205.1. NCBI lineage: Eukaryota > Metazoa > Chordata > Mammalia > Carnivora > Herpestidae > Suricata > Suricata suricatta. The sequence continues at coordinate 57,591,097 of NC_043717.1, forward strand.
TTAAAGAAACAAACAACAACAAAAAAAAGAAAACAAAAAAAACAAAAACAAAAAAGCAAGCAGCAGCTCCCCTGGTGGATAGGCTTGGTTTGATGTGGTAAGTCTTGGAGTCTGTTCTCAGAGGCTCTGCCCTTGCCTGAGGCGAAATGAGCAGCAGGAGGTGAAGTGCGCACCTTCAGGGACTCAATTGCAGAATCCCCACCCCCAGTCAGGATCGTGATTGCAATGGCGGAAAGGAAAAAAACAAAAAGCCAAAAACCGAGTCTCTCTTAGTTTCCGATAGCTTTGCTCAAGATGCTGTGTGCTGCTGGAAATGAGCTGGGAGCTCCTACAGTCTAAGCGTGCGCCCGGGCCTCCACCTGCCACCTACTCTTTGTTGGGGGTCACGTAGGTGTGCGCCCTATTTTTTCCCGGTGGGGACCCGGGATTCGCGCAGTCCGTGCAGGGGGCGAGGTGTGCCATGGAAATGCGGTCCATGGTCCCGTTCCCAAAACCAAGTTCGAATTGCTCGCACCTGGTGCAGTTGCTGCTCCGGCCGCTTCCCGCTGGGGAGCGCGCCTTCCCAGCGCAGCTGCTTCTCACAGCCACAGACGCCTCTGATTCCCCGCCGAGATGGCTTAGGGCTGGAGGCTATTCCTTCTCTTGCGCCACCCCATTTCGGGATTCCGGCTACCCAGCAGTTATCTATGGAGTGGGTTTCTGTCTCCAAGCGCAGCCAAGCGTTCTATACCTCTTCCCCAGAGACAGTTCTATGAGCGTGTTCTGACTCTGTCTCTTCCCTTTGTCTCTCGGGCGCTGAGCGCTTGCGCCACGTTGGGCTGGGGATCTTACCTCCCCTGCCTGTCCTGGGCTGGCCCGTTTTCGGATCTCCCCCATTCGCCCCCACTCACTCAGGTATCCTTGAGATTCTATTCCTTCTGGAGTTCGTATTTTCTCCTTCC
>NC_043717.1:57592137-57594539 GCF_006229205.1 Suricata suricatta
TATTTAATACATAGGATCAGAATATTTACTATTGTAGCTTGAAAAGATGTGAGTTCTTTGTGTGCAATCTTTCATTTATGCATTTGAGAGGGTTTTCTTTTTTTTAATATTTTTACATTATAGTACCCTTATTATTTCTTTACTTTTTTTCTTCTTCTTCTTTTTTTGGTGGTGGGGGTGGTTATGTTTAAATGAAGTTGCTTTTACAACACCAAAGACTTAATCATCCATTTCCTAGATAAAAGGTAGCTACTTTTTTGCATGGACCCCAAGTATATTGTAGTATAGAAGTGGAATTTAAGGAAAGGTATTAAGCAGGCTGTGTTGTAGCTTATGGGCAAGTAATAAATTGTATCATTTATCTTGAATGTATCATTGATAAGCTGCTATACAACGATTGCCACTTCAGATAGCTGTGAAATTAGGTGATTAACTAGTTGTTACTTAACCTTCTAATTTCTGTATAAGTCTAATTACATGAAATAGAAGTTGAGGTTTTGATTTTTTACTTTGCTTTTCTGTTTGGAGTGTCATTGTAACTACTGTATTGTAAAAGATGGAAAATAATTGCATATGTTAAAAAATAAACTGTGTTATATTAAAAAAAGAAAAATAAATCAACATAATATTAAATAAAATAAATTATTCTTGTGGATAGCACCATGAAGAAGTAATATTAAAAGCATTTAAAAATTGCTGCTTCATCCTCCTTTTCTCTTTCCTTTCTCTTCTGAAACAATTTAGTCCTAAAACCATTATGTGGGCCTAAGTATAGAGAAGGTACTGACATCAAAGGCAGATTGGTTACAGAAAGACTGATCAAATAAGTAAATGTTTCAAGCATAATAAAAATGTTTCTTGATATTAGAGAAAGAAATTACAAATATGTAATGAGATAAAACTACAATAACCATGTGTTGTTGGGTTGGAATTGGAGGTATCAATGTAAGCTCATATTTTTCAAGATGATAGATAGATAGATGTATATATACACACCTATGGTACTAAATCTGTCTCCTGAGAGGGCCTAAAAACTCTAACACCCAAAGCAGTAGCATAGCTTGTATTCAAATTATAGTTTTTATTTTATTTTTTCTTTTTTAAAAATAGTTTATTGTCAAATTGGTTTCCATATAACACCTAGTGCTTCTCCCCACAAGTGCCCCCTACCATGACCATCACTCCCTCCGTCCCTCCCCCTCCCCCTTCAGTCCATAGTTCGTTTTCAGTATTGAGTAGTCTCCCTTGATCTGTGTCCCTCAGTCTCCCCCACTCTCTTTCCCCCTTCCTCTACACATGGTCCCCTGCCAGATCTCTCCTGTTAGACCTATAAATGCAAACATGGTATCTATCCTTCTCTGCCTGACTTCTCTTGCTCAGCATGACACCCTCCATCTACTTTGCTACACTGAGGTACCACCTCACACTGGTCAGAGTGGCTAAAATAAACACATCAAGAGACTATAGATGCTGGCGAGACCAGTGTGGAGAGATGGGCACCCTCCTACACTGTTGGTGGCAATGTAAACTGGTGAAGCTGCTCTGGATAACAGTGTGGAGGTTCCTCAAAAAACTATCGATAGAACTCCCCTATGACACAGCAATAGCACTGCTAGGGATTTACCCAGGGAATACAGAAGTGCTGATGCATAGAAGCACATGTACCCCAATGTTCATACTGGCACTTTCTTTTTTTTTTTCCATAATAATTTATTGTCAAATTGTTTTCCGTAAAACGCCCAGTGCTCGTCCCCTTAAGTGCCCTCCACCGTCACCACCACCTCTTTTCCCCCCTCCCCCTTCCCCTTCAACCCTCAGTTCATTCTCAACATTCAATAGTCTCTCAAGTTTTACATCCCTCTCTCTCCCCAACTCTCTCTCCCTCCTCTGTTCCCCCTGGTTCTCCATTAGGTCTCTTGTTTTCCTGCTAGACCTATGAGTGCAAACATATGGTTTCTGTCCTTCTCTGCCTGGCTTACTTCACTCAGCTTGACACCCTCAAGGTCCATCCACTTTCCTACAAAGGGCCATATGTCATTCCCTCTCATGGCCATGTAGTACTCCATTGTGAATATATACCACATCTTCTTGATCCATTTCGTCAGGTGATGGACATTTGGCTCCTTTCATGTTTTGGCTATTGTTGACATTGCTGCTATGAACATTGAGGTACATGTGCTCCTATGCATCAGCATTTCTGTCTCTCTTGGATAAATCCCCAGCAATGCTATTGCTGGGTCATAAGGGAGTTCTATCGATAGTTTTTTGAGGAACCTCCACACTGTTTTCCAGAGCGGCTGCACCAGTTTACATTGCCACCAACAGTGCAAGAGGGTGCCCATCTCTCCACACCCTCTACAACATCTATAGTCTCTTGCTTTGTTCATTTTAGCCACTCTGAC
>NC_043717.1:57594639-57618974 GCF_006229205.1 Suricata suricatta
TTATTTGTTTTGTAGGTGTGAAGTTTGGTGAGTTCCTTGTATATTTTAGATACTAGCCCTTTATCTGACATGTCATTTGCAACTATCTTTTCCCATTCTGTCGGTTGCCTATTAGTTTTCTTGATTGTTTCCTTTGCCTTGCAGAAACTTTTTATCTTGATGAAGTCCCAAGAGTTCAGTTTTGCTTTCATTTCCCTTGCCTTTGGGGATGTGTCGAGTAAGAGATTGCTGTGGTGGAGGTCTAGGAGGTTTTTTCCTACTTTCTCCTCGAGGGTTTTGATGGTTTCCTGTCTCACATTCAGGTCCTTCAGCCATTTTGATCTTATTTTTGTGTATGGTGTAAGAGACTGGTCTAGTTTCATTCTTCTGCATGTTGCTGTCCAGTTCTCCCAGCACCACCTGCTAAAGAGGCAGTCTTTTTTCCATCAGATACTCTTTCCTACTTTGTCAAAAGTTAATTGGCCATACATTTGTGGGCCCAGTTTTGGGTTCTCCATTCTGTTCCATTGGTCTATGTGTCTGTTTTTGTGCCAACACCATACTGTCTTGATGATGACAGCTTTGTAGTAGAGGCTAAAGTCTGGGATTGTGATTCCTCCCATTTTGGTTTTCTTCTTCAATATGACTTTGGTTATCCGGGGTCGTTTGTGGTTCCTTACGAATTTGAGGAGAGTGTGTTCTAGCTTTGAGAAGAATGTTGGTGCAATTTTGATGGGGGATACAAAATCAATGTACAGAAATCAGTTGCATTTCTATACACCAAAAATGAAATAGCCGAAAGAGACATCAAGAAACTTATCCCATTCACGATTGCACGAAAAACTATCAAATACTTAGGAGTAAACCTAACCAAGGATGTAAAAGATCTATATGATGAAAACTATAGAAAACTTATGAAAGAGATTGAAGAAGACACCAAGAAATGGAAAAACATTCCCTGTTCATGGATCAGAAGAATAAACATTGTGAAAATGTCATTACTCCCCAAAGCAATCTACACAATCAATGCAATCCCCATACAAATTGCACCAACATTCTTCTCAAAGCATGAATAATTTAAATTAACATGAGTACATATTACAGTATAAAGTATATAACAATGTAATATATTAATCATAAAATGTTATAAGTATTTTTAAATATATCAGAGATATGTTTAGCACCTTGAAATAAGGAAGGCTACTTAAAATAGATACTAAAAGAAAAGCACAGTAAACGAAAAGACAAATTTCTAAAATTGATATATTTGAGAATGTCAAAATTAAAAACATATGTATGATGAAAAAGCCAAAGGTTTATATAGTGAATAATTTTTACACTATTAAATGTTATCTGTAAGAACAAATTAAAATGAGTTCCATTATTTATAAAAGGCAAAGGTTTTGGTGGTACTCTGTTGTCCTAGTCTGTTGAGCTACTGACTTCAACTCAGGTCATGATCTCATGTTCCGTGAGTTCGAATGCCATGCCACTCTGTGTGCTGACACCTCAAGGCCGGGAGACTGCTTTAAGTTCTGTGTCTCCCTCTCTCTCTGAACCTCCCTTGCTTGCTCTGTCTCTCTCTCAACAAACAAACAAACATAAAAATGAGGCATAGATTTTGAATTCATTACTGTGGCCTTAGCAACTTCTTACTAGACATATTCTTGAGGCAAGGGAAAAAAGGCAAAAATGAACTATTGGGACCTCAACACAGAAAGCTTCTGCAGAGCAAAGAAAACATTCAACAAAACTAAAAGGCAACCAATGGAATGGGAGAAGATATTTGCAAATGATATAACTGATAAAGGGTTAGTATCAATGATCTATAAAAAAAACTTATCAAACTCAATCTCCCCTAAATAATCCAGTGAAGAAATGGGCAGAAGACATGAATAGACATTTTTCCAAAGAAGACATCCAGATGGCCAACAAAGACATGAAAAGATGTTCAATATCACACATTATCTGAGAAAAACAAATTAAAACCATAATTAAATAACACCTCATACCTGTCAGAATGGCTAAATTAACAACACAGGGAGTAGTGGATGTTGGCAAGAATGTGGAGAAAGGGGAGCCCTCTTACACTGTTGATAGGAATGCAAACTGGTGCAGCCTCATTGGAAAACAGTATGGAGATTCATCAAAAAGGTAAAAATAGAACCACATGTGGAAAACAGTATGGAGATTCATCATACTGTAAGGTAAAAACAGAACCACTTTATGACCCAGCAATTGCACTATGAGGTATTTACTGGAAGGATACAAAAGCACTGATTCAAAGGAGCACATGTATCCTCATGTTATAGCAGCACTATTAATGGTAGCCAAATTATGGAAAGACCCCAAATGTCCATCAACAGATGAATGGATAAAAACAATGTGGTATATATGCAGAATTAAATATTACTCAATCATAAAAAGAATGAAATCTTACCATTTACAAGGAAGTGGATGATGTACTGTGCTAAGTGAAAAAGTCAGTCAGAGAAAAGCAAATACCACATGATTTTCCTCATATATGGAATTTAAGAAACAAAACAGATGAACATAGGGGAAGGGGGGAAAAAGAGAGGAAAGAAAGCCATAACAGACTCTTAATGACAGAGAACAAACTGAAGGTTGATGGAAAGAGGTGGGTCGATGATGGGCTAAATGAGTAATGACTGTTTAGTTGTTAGTTAGTTAGTACTGGGTGTTATATGTAAGTGATGGATCACTAAATTCTACTCTTGAAACCAATATTATACTATGTTAACTAACTAGAATTTAATGAAGATTTGAAAAAAATATATATAAAGGGCAAAGATACCATTTGTATTTACCCCTTATTTTTAGAGAATCTCATTGAAAACCTAATGGGTCATATAAGAAGTCTAAACTTTTGATTTTATAATGCATTGTCACAGGCTTTCTGACCATTGGAACTATAAACACATACTTCTGAAATTAATGCAAGATCTCTCATAAGATATATAGAAGAAAAGTCACAAGATGGATCTATTTGGTTTTCAGGAAGGTTAGAGAAATTTTAATTGTTCTTCCTTTTACTTTATTGTATAAATTTGTATAAAAACATTGTCTTTATTTTGTAGTCACTTTCATGCTACCTTACATGTATGCAAATCTCTTAATGCTTACTCAATAATAAATTTATCTCTGCCATATTGGTACAGAATGTCTTTTTTGTTGTCAGCATTGTTTAATTTCTCCAACATCTTCTTCCAACCTTACTTCCTTGATGGATTCTCTTCTCATTTTGGGAACTTTTGACAAAATTTATCATCTTAAAGGGTGCCTGATATTGCAATAATTCTGACTAAAACTATTGAAGCTAAAAGGCAAGATCCTCCCTCTTCCTGACCCAGTATAGCCAGAGGGTGGCATGCTACTTTTGTGTAGCCATTGGTATGTACTTTCTAAGGAATTTAAATCTGTTGTAAATGATGCAAGGATATGGAGACAGAGTTTATAATTATCGTAGCAACAATAATAGAAGCAAAGGGTCAGTCTGGGCTCCTACTTGACCTTTGATCTGATTACTGTTGACAGGGACTCCAGTATTTCTTTGGTTTCAGCCTACTTTCAAGTTCTGGTCTTTCAGTAGATTGTTACACATGATAACCTTCCAATAAATTACAATTTTGTTTAAGCATATCTGTATTGGGTTATCATGTTTGATAAGAAAAACACAGATCATTACAGATTCTTATCTGAAATCTGCAAAAAAAAAACCAGCCTGCAGAACAGTGAAAAAACAAACAAAAAATTGCTATGTAATAAAATGTCTTTCAAAGGGGGGCGCCTGGGTGGCACAGTCAGTTAAGCATCTGACTCTTCATTTTGGCTCAGGTCATGATCTCACTGTTTGTGTGATTGAGCCCCTTGTCAGGTTCTATCTTGACAGTGCAGAGCCTGATTGGGATTCTCTCTCTTTCTCTCCTTCTGTCCCTTTCCTGCTCTCTTTCTTCTCTCTCTCTCTCTCTCTGTCTCAAAATAAATTTAAAAAGAGGTCTTTCAGAGAATAAGAAATATAAATATTATTAAATAAACAGAAAAAGAGGTTCAAACCTACTAGTTATTAGGAAAGTGTATACTTAAATTATGTAATTTCTTTTTTAAAATTATTTATGTCTTTATTTTTTATTTTGAGAGACAGAGAGTGAGAGGGGGAGGGGCAGAGAGAGAGGGAGACACAGAATCCAAAGCAGGCTCTAGGCTTGGAACTGTCAGCACAGATCCTGACTCAGGGCTCAAACTCAAGGACTGTGAGATCATGACCTGAGCCAAAGTCGGATGATTAACTGACTGAGACACCCAGCTGCCCCAAATTATGTAATTTCTACTCATGTGATTGTTAGTAACTAAGTGTTAATATCAGGTATTGGTAAGGATGCTGGTTTATAAGTAATCTCATACATTTTTTTGGACAATCAAAAACCTGATAAAATCACTTGAAAGTATAATTAAACATTATTTATTAAGGATAAAAAATTGCAGTTGCCAACATTATATGCTAGTTTTCCATATCTCCCCTAGAGAAAATCATACGCACAATGGGGAATATATCATTATATTTGTAATGATGAAAATCTGGGAACAGTTTAAATGCCCATGAGTGGAGCATGGCCAGACTATGATACACATATAATATGGAATCTCTGCATCCATTAAAAAAATGAAAGATATCTATATTTGCATGTTTGCACACACACACCTGCATGTAATATTGCTAAATGATAAAAGCAAGCATCATAATAATAATACATATGATAGTATATCATGTATGTAATCATATACATTACATATATGTATGTACAGACACGCACAAACATATATATATAAAACATCATATATTCAGGATACTCCCAAGTAACTGAATACGTCTAATACACAGGATATATAATGGGAATACTGGGGGGCAAAAAATAATGATGTAAACAACGGTGATATGTTAAAGAATGTCACATATTTCACCAAGAAGTGTGCTATGCAATCTATCGGTGATAGAGAATCATAACCACGGAAATAACATAAGCACACAAGAACACTTTGAGATCAGTGTGGAGAAAATGTTGAGATATGATATGAGAGAAATTTGTATTAGTCAGAAGGTGATTGTAATAGTCTGGGTCCTTAATTTGAGCAGTAGAAAGTAGTGATGAACATAGATTAATTCATGTTTTTTAAGGCATTGAAGTGACAGAACCTGATTAAATAACAGGAAGTTGGGAAATCATGAACTACTTTTGAATCATTATGGAATAAAGAATGTTCAATATAATATCATATTATTAAGTAATTTTAATTGTAAACTGAATTTTTACATTTAGAAATAATATTTGCTATAGATCTTAGAATAAGATAATAAGCAGAAAACTACCAGATTTTGAATCATAAAACTTTAGAGTCCTAACACTTCTTGCTAATTATGTAATGGTAAGAAGATTATTAAATAGATTCCATCTTAAAGTGTATCATATGTAAAATTGTATTATCTCATCAGTTTACTTCACTGATTGGCTGTAGTAAATAAAATATAATTACGCATTATTATATTATTGCTAAAAATTAACATATAAAAATAGCCAAGACCATTAATCCAGGAAAAATTATGACATTTAATGTTGCCATGGAATTTCAGCACTGACACCTGTCCCCAGGGGATGATCTATGATACTATATGGCTTTTTTAATAGCATTTCTATCTGATTCTTTACTCTGAGACTCCAGTTAACTCCCAAATTTTTATCATAATTATAAATCTTTTGAATGTATAAAACGTTTACCATGCTGAACTAAGTAATTCCCTATGTTTTTATATCACTATTTTCTGTATAATTTTTTCAGTATTTCATAGACATATAAGACCAGGTGCAGTATTTGAAGGTCATTTACTCTCCTTGTATGTTTAGTTTTAAAACACTGTTTGGATCAACATTTCTTCCTCAAACAATACTATGTCTGCTTGGGAATACTTCAAGAGTTCAGTCAAACGAATACAGAGTCAAAAGTCAAAAGCAGTATTTTTCTATAAACAATCCCCAGGTGATCTCTTCAAAGTTTGATATGTGCTATGGCTTTGATAGCACCATCTATGCTTTCTAGTGCCTTTTAATCATCAATGACTAGTATTTCTCCTTAGTTTAAGCATACACATACAGCAGCTGAAATTTTATTAAACTACAAAAGTAATTATTTTTAAATCAAATGTTATGAAACTGCAAAGTAAAATATGTTCTTCTGAGATAATATTACACATCCCTCAGGCATTATATATGCCTAAGTCATCCAATGAAGTGTCAAAAAGCAATTAGTGACTGTATTCAGAGTCCAGAACTTAAGCTGGGTATATACAAGTAAATTATTCTGAGAATAAAAGCAGTCACTTTGTTTTCATTACATAGGTATTGTGTTAAGTGAAAGTAAGAACAAAATAATCCTAAAACTTCTAGAAGAAAGCATAAAAAAAAGTTCCTTAATGTTGATCTTGGCAAGAAATTTTGGATATGACATCAAAAGTACAAGGAACAAAAGAAAAAAAATAAATGCCACTACATCAAAGTAAAAAGCTTTTCACAGCAATAATCAACAAAATACAATAGCAGCTTACAGAATGGGAGAAACTATTTACAAATCATATCTACTAAGAGGTTAAATGTCTAAAATATATAAAGAAATCATACAACTCAATAGCAAGAAGTCCAATTAAAAAATGAATCCAAGACATGCAAATGGACAACAGGTAAATTAAAAGATGCTCATCTAATCATCTAGTAAATGTGAACAAAACCACAATGCGATATCACCTCATACCTGTTAGAATGGTTATTATATTACATAAAAATATAACAAGAATAGGCAAGGATGTGGAGAAAAGGAAACTCTTGTGCACAATTGGTGGAAATGTAAATTGGTGCAGCCATTACAGAAAACAGAATGGAGGTTACTCAAAATATTAAAAATAAAACTACCATATGGTCCAGCAATTCCAATTCTGGGTGTACATCCAAAGGAAATAAAATGAGAATCTATCTACACTTATTTTCATTACAGCATTATTCACAATAGCCAAGATAAGGAAACAACCTAAGTGTTCATCTATGGATAAATAAAGAAGATCTGAAGAATATGATATATAAAAATATATATCCACATACATATCAGATATTATATATAAAATATATCAGACAGAGATAAGTACTATATGATATCACTTATATGTAGAACCTAAAAATGCTGAACTCATAGAAACACAGTATAGAAATGTGGTTGACAGGGGCCAGGGTCTGGATAGTAGAGGCAATAGAGGGATGTCCATCAAACAGTACAAACTTCTACTTGCAAGTTCTGAAGAGCTAATATATAACACTGCTATTATGGTTAACAATACTACTCTCTATACCCTATACCTTCATTTTAATTTATAGACTGTCTGTAAGAGCTTATTAGTTTTCTGGCTAATCTGTCTTCAGGATGCACAATTGCCACCTCTCATTCTCTACTGAAAGTTTCTTATCTCTCCAAATAATATCATGCTGAAATTCTTCTGCCTTTGTAGACCCCCCCAAATATTCCCAACCAACTGAACCATCTCTCTCTTGAATTCTACACTTTTAATGCTTTTTATGCAATTGGTTTGTTTCTAATTTATGTTATATTTCCTCATTACATTCTTTGCCCTTTCAGGACAGTGTTTTCTCTTACAGATCTCTATACTGTATCTTCTGCAGTGGTTACACAATAATATTTAACAGCTCTAAAATTATTATAAAATAAAACTTAAAATAAAACTGCTACTGTAATACTAAATGCTGTTTCTTCTTGGATTACTCATTTGAAATTATGCCAGAGGGATTTGAAAAAATCATGTACAGTATATCAATTAAATTAATTTTAAGTTTTCTCTGTATCCAAGGCCAAAATTCACTTTCTATTTTGCTTTCATTCAAGATTATGTCTGGCCATGTTGCCCAATATAGGCTATTAGATACTCCTCAAAAAGGTAAAATGACAAAACTAAGACAGTCCAATAATACAATGCAAACCTAAAAATGCCCCAGGTTTTGTCTAAGTTTTTGTTTTGTTAAAATTCCAGTTAGTTAACATACAGTGAAACATTAGTTTCAGGTGTAAATTTAGTGATTCAACAATTACATACAACACTGTGCTCATCACAAGTGTGCCCTTAATCCACATCACCTGTTTAACACATCCCCCACCCAATTTTCCTCTGCCCTGTGGTAACCATCAGTTTGTTCTCTATAGTTAAGAGTCCATTTCTGGGTATGCTTATCTCTTAATTCCCCTTACAATTATTTGTTTTGTTTCTTAAAATCCACACATGAGTGAAAACATGGTATTTGTCTTTCTCTGGTTGACTGATTTTGCTTAGCATAATATTTTCTAGCTCCTCCATCTCCATCTAGGCAAATGGTAAGATTTCATTATTTTTTATGGCTGAATAATATTCCTGTGTGTGTGTGTGTGTGTGTGTGTGTGTGTGTGTGTGTGTGTTTTCTTTATTCATTTATCAGTTGAGGGAAACTTAGGCTGTATACACAGTTGGATGTTGTAGATAATGCCGCTATAAGCATCCTGGTGCATGTATGTCTTAGAAATTGTATTTTTGTATGCTTTTGGGTAAATTGCTGGATCCTAGAATAGTTCCATTTTTTAATTTTTGAGCAACTTCCACAATGTTTACCAGAGCGGCTGCACTAGTTTGCATTCCTACCAGCAGTGCAAGAGGTTTCCCCATTATCCATATCTTCACAAACACCTGCTGCTTTTTTGTGTTGTTGATTTTAGCCATTATGGTGTGTAGTATGAGGAGATTTTTCATTGTACTTTTGATGTGTATTACCTTGATGATAAATGATGTTGGACATCTTTTTATGCATCCTTTGGCCATCTGTATATTTTCTTTGGAAAAATATGTATTTATGACTTCTGCCCATTTCTTCACTGGATTTATTGTTTTTTCGGTGTTGAATTTTACAAGTTTTATAAGTTCTTTGTATTTTTTGCATACTAACCATTTATCACAAATACAGAGGGTATTTGCAAATATCTTCTCCCATTCTCTTGGTTGCCTTTTTTGTTGGTTTAAAGTTTTTTATTTAAATTCAAGTTAATATACAGCATAATATTAGTTTCAGGAGTAGAATTTAGTGATTCATCACTTACATACAACACCCAGAGCTCATCACAAGAAACGACCTCCTTAATACCCATCATCCATTGGTTTCCTTTTAGAACCATCCATTTGATGGTTTCCTTCACTGTGCAGAAACTTTTTATTTTGATGAAGTCTCAATAGTTTATTTTGCTTTGGTTTCTCTTGTCTCAGTTGACATGTCTAGTAAGAAGTTGCTAGAGCCTATGTCACAGAGGTTACTACTGTGTTGTCCTCTACAATTTTAATGTTTAATGTCTCACCTTCAGGGCTTTAATCCTTTTGATTTTATTTTTGTGTCTGGTCTTCAAAAATGGTCCAGTTTCATTTGTTTGCATGTTGCAGATCATTTTCATATAGGTGTGCCTTTCATAAATGAGAACGTCTTGTATTTAATAAATAAGTTAATGAATTTAATTTATTATAACCTCTGTTTATTTTTAGGTATTTAAATGTCTAAGTTTTTAATTTTTATTTACCATGTTTAAAGTATATCCATATTAAGATTTGTTTAATTAATGTTTTCTGTATACTCTCCTAATTTTTTTGAGCTTTACATTACATTTTTATCCTGCTGGCTACTGTTAAAAGTTAACACATATGTTAAGATTTTATTTCAGTGAATGAGTGTAGAGTTTATCATTATCTACATACATATTCTCTAAAACAAAAAAAAATCTTTACAATACCTTACATATTAGAAGTACAAAATTACCAGAAAATGAACAACAAGAAGGAAAGAGGAAGGAAGAAATAATAGTAAAGAGGAAAAAGTTTAAATGATATGGAAATGATTTGGGCGCCTGGGTGGCTCAGTCAATTAAGTGTCCAACTTCAGCTCAGGTCATGATCTCACAGTTTGTGGGTTTGAGCCCCGCCTTGGGCTCTGTGCTGAAAGCTAGCTCAGAGCCCGGAGCCTGTCTTAAGATTCTGTGTCTCCCTCTCTCTGACCCTCCCCTGCTCACGTTGTCTCTCTCTCTCAAAAATAAATAAAAACATTAAAAAATTTAAAAAAGATATGGAAAGGAAAAAATAATATTGATCTTTAGTTACATTATGGTAAGTGGGTATCCCTGCTTATAAAAATAATTGATATTTAAATATTTTAATGCAATATGTTTAGTTATATTTTTCTTTCAGAATTTAACAAATGAAGGATCCAAGAAATAAAGAAGTAGGCATCTAAATAACAAAAAACTAAGTCTTATATTATTTATTAATTTTTATTTAAAATTTTTGTAGTATATTCTCAAGTTGGTTTTTATATAACTCCCAGTGCTCATGCCAACAGGTGCTCTCCTCCATGCTCATCACCCATTTTCCCCTCTCCCCAAACCCGATCAGCCCTCAATTTGTTCTCAGTATTTAAGAGTCTTTTATGGTTTGCCTCCCTCCCTCTCCATAACTATTTTTCCCCTTCCCCTACCACATGGTCCTCTGTTAACTTTCTCTTGTTTCACATATGAGTGAAAATATATGGTATCTGTCCCTCTCCGCCTGACTTATTTCACTTAGCATGACACCTTCGAGTTCCATCCACGTTGCTAAAAATGGCCATATTTCATTCTTTCTCATTGCCATGTACTATTCCATTGTAAATATAAACCACATCTTCTTGATCCATTCATCAATTGGAAGGACATTTAGGCTTTTTCCATTTTTTGGCTATTATTGACAGTGCCGCTATGAACATTGGGGTACATGTGCCTCTATGCATCAGCACTTCTGTATCCTTTGGATAAATCCCTAGCAGTGCTATTGCTGGGTCATAGGGGAGTTCTACTGATAGTTTTTTGAGGAGCCTCCACACTGTTTTCCAGAGCAGCTGCACCAGTTTACATTCCCACCAACAGTGTAGGAGGGTGCCTGTCTCTCCACACCCTTGCCAGCATCTATAGTCTCTTGATTTGTTCATTTTAGCCACTCTGACTGGTGTGAGGTGGTACCTCAGTGTGATTTGGATTTGTACTTCCCTGATGATGAGTGATGCTGAGCATCATTTCATGTGTCTGTTGGTCATCTGGATGTCCTCTTTGGAGAAGTGTCTGTTCATGTCTTCTGCCCATTTCTTCACTGGATTATTTGTGTTTCAGGTGTGGAGTTTGGTAAGTACCTCATAGATACTAGCCCTTTATCTGATTAGTCATTTGCAACTATCTTTTCCCATTCCGTTGGTTGCCTATTAGGTTTTTTTTATTATTTCCTTTGCAGTGCAGAAGCTTTTTTTTTTTTTTTTTTACCTTGATGAAGTCTCAATAGTTCATTTTTGCTCTTGATTCCCTCGCTTTTGGGGATGTGCCCAGTAAGAAATTGTTGTGGTTGGGGTACCTGAGTGGCTCAGTCGGTTAAGCGCCAGCTTCGGCTCAGGTCATGATCTCACGGTTTGTGGGTTCAAGCCCCACATCAGGCTCTATGCTGACAGCATAGCTCAGAGCCTGGATCCTGCTTCAGGTTCTGTATCTCCCTCTCTCTGACCCTCCCCTGCTCATGCTGTCTCTCTCTCTCTCTCAAAAATAAATTTAAAAACATAAAAAATATTTTAAGGACACTGCTGCGGTAGAGGTCAAGGAGATTGTTTCCTGCTTTCTCCTCTAGTATTTTGATGATTTCCTGTCTCACATTCAAGTCTTTCATCCATTTTGAGTTTATATTTGTGTATGGTGTAAGAAAGTAGTCTAGTTTCATTCTTTTACATGTTGCTGTCCAGTTCTCCCAGCACCATCTGGTAAAGAAGCTGTCTTTTTTTCCATTGGATACTCTTTCCTTCTTTGTCAAGGATTAATTGGCCATACATTTGTGAGTCCAATTCTGGGTTCTCTAGTCTACTCCATTGGTCTAGGTATCTGTTTTGTGCCAATACCATACTGTCCTGATGATGGCAGCTTTGTAAGTCGAAGCTAAAGTCTAGAATTGTGATGCCTCCCACCTTGGTTAGCTTCCTCAATATTACTTTGGCTCTTTGGGGTCTTTTGTGGTTCCATACAAATTTTTGGATTGTTTGTTCTAGTTTTGAGAAGAACACTGGTGCAATTTTGATGGGTATTGCATTGAATGTATAGATAGCTTTGGGTAATAATGACATTTTAACAATTTCATATTTATTCTTCCAAGCCATAAGCATGGAATGTTTTTCCATTTCTTTGTATGTTCTTGAATTTCCTTCATAAGTTTTCTATAGTTTTCATCATATAGGTCTTTTACATATTTTGTTAGGGTTATTCCTAGGTATTTCATGGTTTTTTGTGCAATTTTGAATGGGATCAGTTTCTTGATTTATTTGTGTAGCTTTATTATTGGTGTATAAAAATGCAACCAATTTCTGTATGTTGATTTTGTACCCTGTGACATTGCTGAATTCATGGATCAGTTCTAGTAGGCTTCTAGTAGGGTCTCCCATGTTTTCCATTTAGAGTATCATGTCATTTGTGAAAAGTAAAAATTTGACTACATCTTTGTCAATTCTGATGCCTTTTATTTCCTTTCGTTGTCTGATTGCTGATGCTAGGACTTCCAGCACTATGCTAAATAACAGTGGTGAGAGTGGACATCCCTGTCATGTTCCTGATCTCAGGAGGGAAAGCCCTCAGTTTTTCCCCATTGAGGATGATATTAGCTGTGGGCTTTTCATAAATTGCTTTTGTGATGCTTAAGGAAGTTCCTTCTATCCCGGCTTTCCCGTGGGTTTTTATTAAGAAAGATGCTATATTTTGTCAAATGCTTATTCCGCATCTATTCACAGGATTATATGGTTTTTTATCTTTTCTTTTGTTAATGTTCTGTATCACATTGATTGATTTGTGAATACTAAAGCAGCCCTGTAACCCAGAAATGAATTCCACTTGATCATGGTGGATCATTCTTTCTATATGCTCTTTAATTCGATTTGCCAGTATATGTTAAGTATTTTTGCATCCCTATTCATCAGGGATATTGGCTTATAGTTCTCTTTTTTTGCTGGGTCACTGTCTGATTTGGGAATAATAGTCTTGGTTTGCAATGTATTTTCTTCTTAGGACTGCCTTTGCTGCATCACAAAGATTTGGGATTGTGGTTTTTTTCATTTTCATTGTTCCCATATATTTTTAATTTCTTCTCTAATTGCCTGATTGGCCCTTTCATT
Organism: Suricata suricatta; assembly: GCF_006229205.1. NCBI lineage: Eukaryota > Metazoa > Chordata > Mammalia > Carnivora > Herpestidae > Suricata > Suricata suricatta. The sequence continues at coordinate 57,607,920 of NC_043717.1, forward strand.
CTTTAGTAGGATGTTCCTTTACCTCCATGTTTTTGGAGGTTTTCCAGATCTTTTTCCTGTGATTGATTTCAAGTTTCATAGCATTGTGATCTGAACGTGTGCTTTGTATGGCCTCAACACTTTTATCTTTATTGAGAGCACACTCAGTGTGTGGTCTATCTTGGAGAATGTACCATGTGCACTTGAGAAGAAAGTGAATTCCGTAGACTCAGGATGTAGAGTTCAAATTTATCTGTCAAACTCATCTGTTCCAATGTGTTGTTCAGGTCCATTGTTTCTTTAGGGATTTTCTGTGTAGTTTATCTATCCATTGCTGTAAGGGTTTTATTAAAGTCCCCTGCAATTACCACATTCTTATCAATAAGATTGTTTCTGTCTGTGATTGTTTTATGTAATTGGGTGCTTCCAAATTTGATGCATAGAAATTTATAATTGTTAGCTCTTCCTGATGGATAGACCCTGTAATTATTATATAATGCCATTCTTCATCTCCTGTTACTGCCTTTACGTTAAAGCCCAGTTTGTCTGATATAAGTAAGGCTTCTCCAGCTTTCTGTTGACTTCCAGTAGCATGTTAGATAATTCTCCATCCCCTAACTTTCAATCTGAATGTGTCTTCAGGTCTAAAACGAATCTCTTGTAGACAGCAGATAGATGGATCTTGTTTTTTTTAATCCATTCTTTTACTCTATGTCTTTTGATTGGAGCATATAGTCCACTTATATACAGTGTTTTTATTAAAAATATGCGTTTAGAGTCATTGTGTTCTCTATAAGATTCATGCTTGTAGTGGTGTCTCTGGTACTTTGTGTTCCTTGCAACATTTCCCTCATAGAGCCTCCCTTAGGATTTCTCGTAGGGCTGATTTAGTGGTGATGAATTACTTCAATTTGTGGTTTTTTTTGGGAAAACCTCTTTCTCTCCCATTCTGAATGACAGGCTTGCTTGATAAAAGATTCTTGGCTGCCTATGTTTCCTGCTCATTACATTGAAGATTTCTGCCATTACTTCTGGCCTACTAAGTTTCAGTAGATAGGTCTGCAACCAACCTGATATGTCTCCTTTTGTATGTTATGGCTCATTTATCCCTAGCTGCTTTCAGAATTCTCTCTTTATCCTTATATTTTGGCAGTTTCACTATGATATATCATTAAGAAGATTGATTCAAGTTATGTCTGAGGGGAGTTCTCTGTGCCTCTTGGATCTCAATGTCTGTTTCCTCCCCTAGATTGGGGAAATTCTCAGGTTTAATTTGTTCAAGTACTGCTTTAGCCTCTTTCTCTCTCTTCTTCTTCTGGAATTTTTATGATATGGATATTGTTTTGTTTGATTGCATCACTCAGTTCTCAAATTCCCTTTTTGTGCTCCTGGATCAATTTATCTCTCTTTTTCTCAGCCTCTTATTTTTTCTTTAATTATGTCTTCTAATTCACCTATTCTCCTCTCTGCCTTTACAATCTGTGCAGTGGCCGCCTCAATTTTATTATGCACCTCATTTATAGCATTATTTAATTCGTCATAACTGTTTTTAAGGTACATAATCATAGCAATAGCATCTCTGGTGTCTTCTATGCCTTTTTCAAGTCCAAAAATTAATTTTATGACAATTGTTCTAAATTCTAGGTCAGTTATGTTGCTTATATCTGTTTTGGCCAATTCTTTAGCTGTCACTTCTTCCTGGAATTTTTTTTAGAAGAGAGTTCTTCCATTTCATCATTTTGACTAGTTTTCTGTGTTTTGTAAGTTTTTAAAAGCCTGTTATGTGCTCTGCAGCTGCGAGTACTGCTATATTAAACAGGCTCATAGACTGTCCAGTGCCTAGCCATTCAGGAAGTATACTGTTAATTGTGTCCCTTGGTTTCTCTTGTAACTTTGTTTTTTTTTTTTCTTTTACTTGTAGTGATATTTGGAACTCTCCATCATTTGTACTTTGGCTTGTTTCTTGAGGTAGCCCTATGAGGCTGTCTTCTTAGTGAACGTCATCTCTTTTCCTCCCAGATCTTGCAGTTTAGAGTTCTTTGGCCTCAGCTCTTCTTCGTTTGAGAGATGGAGGCTGGAAGTGCAAACTTCCTGTTTCTCCACCATCTTGTCCCAATTCTGTAATGAGTTGTTTTAAATTCTAATGAAACATGGGATTCCATCATCTCAGAAATGGGTTCCATTCTGGAGTCATTTATTTCTTTGTCCATTGAGGCAAGTAAGGGTTTATCTGTACTGACTCTTTTAGGGAATTTCTGTTGAGTCAACCTCAGTACGTGTAGCTTCAAAGTGGCAGTGGGAACATTGTTTTTGCTACTGAGCAGGTTTTGAAGAGTGGACAACTATTACAATTTATCCTGACGAATACAGATGGTTGAGGTCCAAGGGGCCAGATCACAGTGGCTGCTGTCCCCAGGGAGTTTGGGATGCACCACCCTCCAGGAATGTGGGTGCCTTCAGCACCCAGAAGCTCTCTCGACTTCAACTGCATTACGGATGGGTCTTTATGCCAATAAGCTATATTTTATATGCAGATAAAATTGTACCTCATAAACAGTTATACAGTTTTTATGTCCCTGAGTACTTTACAAAAACTAATTGTATATTTAGCCACAAAAATTTAGTCTAAAACATGTTTAATATCTTACATTTTCTAATCAGTATACACAACACAATTTGAAATAAATAAGTTTTGATGTGACCAAATGATTAATCTCTTGAAAATTAAAAAAATATGCTTACAAATTCTTCTAGATCAAAGAATAAAGTATATGTTATTTAGAAAATATATAAACAACAACATGGGATGAAAACTTAAGGAAAAATATGTCAAAGGCTAGTTATAGTTTTATATATTTTCATTATTTTAGAAAATGCTAAAAGAAATAAATGCAGTATTCATTTTTAAAAATTTTTGCAGGAGTGCCTGGGTCATTCAGTCAGTTGAGGGTCTTCCTTATGTTTTAGGCTCAGGTCATGATCCCAAGGTCATGAAATCAAACCCCACCAGGCTCTGTGCTTAGCATTGAGTCTGCTCTGGATTTTCTCTCTCCCTTTACTCCTCTCTTCTCTTTTCCTCTCTCAAATAAAATTTTTAAAGATGAATAAAAAATTAAAAAATTTCAAAGAAAGACCAAAGAAATTTAAAAAGTTTCTAGTTTGAAATACCAGATTAACACATATAAGAACAATCTTGAATGCAACCCCAATAATCATAAGTAAATAAAATTAATTGCATATACTAATGTCTAACTAGACAATGTTTTCCTTTTACCTGTAAAAATTATATATAAATATTCCATAAAGATTTCTTTAAATAGTTTAGGAGTGTTTACCAAATATTATAAATCAACACATTTTGAGAACAAGAGTAAGGATATTATGTATAATCTTGTCTCTCCCCTTGTTTTCAATGGCAGTATTTTAAAATATGAATTGTTTTGTGCCACACAATGATTCTGAATCAAAGGTATGTATATCATACATTTTTTTCTCTTTGTTGCTAATGTTTTTTTATATAGTCATAAAAATTTAAAGCCTGGAGTTGACTTTAGAGATATAATTCATTGATTTTTAAATGGTGATAAGGAGATGGAGAATGGATAAGCGATATAATCCCATAGGAAATATTTTTCAATTTTTCCTGCTATCCACTGCAAGAAGTGTGACACCACGTCTCTCGCCATCATATGCACACATCCTGGTGATAATGACTGACACAAAGTGTGTTGAAGGGAAAACTGTGGAGAAAAGAGTAAAACGTAATTTCCAGGTTGCTCATATACAAAGATCAGGTACTATAATTCCCAAGTAGTAGAACTTAGCCCACCAGCCAGGTCACTAGCGCAAGCATTTTATCTGCATTGTGAACACACTTACATAAGGCTTTCTTTAGTTTCCTAAGGCATATATGTAATCTCCTGAAATTCAAAGCTCTTTGATTTCATTCTTCCTCATGGAGTTATCATAATGTATAGTTATCATAATTCTTTGTAAATGTAATTAGGCTATATTATAAATATTTCAGTCCCATCCCCCTTGCCTAGCATCATATGCTGAACATTAAAAAAGATCAGTAAGGGGCACCTGGGTGGCTCGGTCAGTTGAGCATCTGACTTCAGCTCAGGCCATGATCTCATGGTTCGTGGGTTTGGGCCCCACATCGGGCTCTGTGCTGACAACTAGCCTAGAGCCTGGAGCCTGCTTCAGATTCTGTACCTCCCTCACTCTCTGACCCTCCCCTCATCGCGCTGTCTCTCTCTGTCTCTCAAAAATAAATAAAAAACATAAGGAAATTTAAAAAAGAAAGAAAAGGATGAGTAAATATGTAACATAAATAAATTTGTTTTAATTTTATCTTTTTTTATATAAACCTGTGTTCATTATTAAGGATGGTGTATTAGCATTCAGCTAGGAAAATAAAAATACACTAGATATTTCAAACAGGGGGGAGCTCTATTCAGGTAATTGATTAATAAATGATTGGAATGAATGAAAGAGCAAAAGAAATGTGTTGGAGAAGCCAGAAAGAGACTATACCAAAAAGTTAATAATCAGTTACAACTCATGGACTCAAACTGATGAGCTCACACTTGCCATTGATATATTGGTGTACTGCAGGTGCCATCACTTCTATTGGAATTACACTCCTGATGAAATTACACTGTTCAGATACTGCTACTTCTAAAAACTACCACTGCTACTTCTAGAAGTTCAGTGACCTTATATCATTTCTAAAGTTTTCAGTCACTAACTGCTAATGTTACCATTATTAGATGTACTACCAAAAGAAAGGAAAATACAGACATTTTCCCCTTTCCTTCAATTTCCCTGTAAATGCTGCCCACTGGCAAACTAGAAAACATATGTCAAGAAGTGTATGTTTAAAAGTTTTCAGGTGTTGTAGACTCTGGGTCTGAAGTTCTCTCTTATTCAGCAAGAGAGTGGGATGCAGGATTGAAAATGAGAGAGAAGCTAATGTCTTGGAAGAGACAAGAACCCCAAGTAAGGGTCCTTGCTCTGTTTTTATTAGGATCAGAAGGTTTATAGGCATGATGGACGTGCACAAAGAGACAATGAAACCGTGAATATTAACTCATGGGTGTGGAGAAAAGAGTTTTGGAGATATGAGGTGTTTGTTAGGGGTTTGGGTCAATACAAAACAAGATTCTGGTGCTGGGTGGAAGGTTGTTTACAGCAAACATAAGGTGCCACCTCCATTTACCTGAATTCCTCTCCGGAACAAGAAATACAGAGCATGCTAGCTCAGGGTCAACAAGGCACCTTTCTTTTGCTAATTGGCTCCACTTTGGGCAACTTCACCCTGCTGTGGTCTAAGGTCCTGTTTACCTGTTTGACTATATTGGTCCTTCTTTCCTATGAAAGAAGCTTTCTGCTATTGTACTAAGTGGGGGGGGGGGTTCTGCCCTAAATACCTAATCTTGTTTACCTCATCTTGGATGTTTTCATCCTGAGATTCCCTATTCCTATACCTTTGTCTTATACTGGAGGCCTTTTCCCTGATTGTCCTATACTGGCAACCTTTGCCCCATTTACCTAATGTTTACCCAAACTTAGGTGTGTTCATCCTATGGTTTTCTAAATCTTTATGCCATGTAAACCCAACAGTGCAAACTCATGGGATTCCTAAGCTCATTCCCCACATTCAGTATTCCAGACTCTTGTGATACACAGAACATTGAAGTGTGAGAATGGAAATGAAAGCTAACAGGGTCATCTATCTTCCTTATGATACTATTGTCACATGGCAGCTTTGTTTTAATGTGAGCCAGGACATATGTGGACATAAAACGGAATAGAGCAAAGAGTAGAAGGGTCTTTTGGAAAAAGACAGATGTATATGGCTGGTGGTTATGCACATGAACTATGATTCAATCAATAATCAGCCAGACAATATTTACATAGTGCAGTAAACATCTCCATTAATTGGCCTATGCAAGATACTATTATGGCATTCATATTGTGGTGCATACCCCAAAAAGGAAGGAAAAAACAAGCATTTTTTGTTTATTGTTATGCAAGGTGCTTTGTATGTGTTCTCTCTCTTAATCCTTGGATACACCTGTGGAATCCTGATTCACAGAAAACAAAAAGAGAAACATGTTCTTATATGTAAATAGACATGAAAATTCCCATATCTTTAACCTAAATAAAATCAGTCTTTTGAATTATCTTTGACAATTAAACCAAAACAAAAGATGAAATATTTATTTCAGTATTACTTATATTTAAGAAAAATATGGTTACTGAAAATCATAAAAGTTGTTACAATGAACAATAGGTGTTGTACATAAATTATGAATCACTAAATTCTACTCTTGTAACTAATAACACACTATCTGTAAACTAAGTGGAATTTAAATAAAGCCTTGAAAAATAAAAAAGAAATTATAGAAATTTTTATTTCTTTAATTTTCATTATTTTGAGAGGGAGAGAGAACACTTTTGGGGGAGTGGCAGAGGGGGAATTGTTGCAGACGTTGAGTATGAAGTTCACTCTTGTTCAGCAAGAGACAGAATGCAGAATTGAATATGAGAGAGGCTAATGTCCAGTAGGACACAAGAGCCCTGAGTAAGGGTCATTGCTTCGTTTTTATTATGATCAGAAGGGTTATAAACATGATGGATATGCATAAGAGAAAATAAAACAGTGATCATTAACTCATGTGTGTGAGAGAAGGGGTTTTCAAAGGTATGAGGTTTTAGGGGTTAGGATCAATACAAACCAAAGTCCAAGTATTGAACAGATGGATGTTTATCGAGGGCACTAGGAAACATGTCTGTTTATCTTGCTTTTCTAGTGGCTACATCAGATAGAGCATGCTATTTCAAAGTTAACAGGCATTTTTCTTGGTAATTAGCTCTGGATATTTATGTCCTGCTGTGGGGGCTTTCAGCTTCTACCTGTTCTTTGACACTTTCATCCTGTGGAAGTGGCTTTCTGCTCTACATTTTGTTTTATGCTGGGGGTGCTTTCACCCTGTGGTGGCTTTCTGTCCTAAGCCTTGTTGACCCATTGGTACAAGTTCAGGGAATTCTTAAGCATACTCCACACAGGGAGTGAGAGAGATCCCAAGCAGGCTCACAGAGCATCACATGGGGCTCAATGTCACAACCATGCTATCATGACCTGAGCCTAAATCAACAGATGCTTAACCAAGTGTGCCACAAGGTGTCTCTATAGATATTTTTTAAGATGCTTGTTATAACAATTGAACAGTTTGCATATCATTCTCTATGTAAATGATCCAAATTGACAAGACAGGAAAATGTAAGCAAAAAATAAGTGTGAAATGATAGTTTGTTTATTTATTTATTTATTTATTTATTTTTAATGTTTATTCATTTTTGAGAGAGAGAGAGAGAAAGAGAGAGAGAGGAGCAGACACACACACACACACACATACACACACACACAGGGAATCTAAAGCAGGCTCCAGGATCTGAGCTGTCAGCACAGAGCCAGAAGAGAGGCTCGAGCTCACAAAGGGCGAGATCATGACCTGAGCTGAAATCGAATACTCAATCGACTGAGCCACCCAGGCACCCCTGATATGATGGTATTTTTAAAAGAGAAACTGGGGACACCTGGGTTGCTCAGTCGGTTAAGCTTCCAGCTTCAGCTCAAGTCATGATCTCATGGTTCGTGAGTTTGAGCCCCACGTCAGGCTCTGTGCTGACAGCTGAGAGCCTGGAGCCTGCTTCAGATTCTGTGTCTCCCTCTCTCTCTCTTCCCCTCCCCTGCTCATGCTCTCTCTCTCTGTGTCAAAACTAAATAAACCTTAATTTTTTTAACAAAGAAAACGAGAAAATTGTCCATGTTCATACAGCTAGTAACATATAATACACCTATGCTTCAAAATCAATATCAATTCTAGTTCAAACTTCCAAGACCTTTTGAATAACTCAATTTTATGAAAATTTATGCTTTGCCTGATTGGGAAAACCCTCCCATCCCACCCAGCCAAGGGAACTGACTTAGATACACCTACTGCTGAGTGAAGTTACCCACCTTGCAAAAACTGAAAGTCTAGCCAGAACATATGGAAAGCTGGACAGCCCAGTAAAACTCAAGCAGAGAGTACAGCAAGAACAGCTGATAATCTGTAGAGCAAAGTGGCTTTGTTTGGCCAGGGAACCTGCAACATGGGTTGGCTGGAGGTAAAATCACAGTCTTATCAGCCATCAACTTTTTATCCCACTGTGCCCAGTTAGGAAAATTAATTCACAGCCATATCCAGATATTGCTGAATACACCCTAGAGCCTTCCCAACCAGTCAACCTAACCAGAGCACATGGGAAGCTATGTAGTTCATACAACACTATTTAACAATGACACTTTAGCAGAGAGCACAGCTCATGGCTTTCCCTATCAATGGAGCAAACTTGGTGGCCCCATCATTCAGGAAACTTAGTGTACATTCTCACTAGACTTGGGTTCCCAAACGACTTATAAAGGTGCTGGGGTCTGTTCTGCTGTCCCGCCAAGAGAGAGAAATTAATTCATACTTCGTCTGACTCTGAGTAGAGTACCCAGTCCCAAACATTTTTTAAGTCTGACCAAGGACCCAGGCAACTGTGGAGCTGATACTACAGTCTCACTTAGGCAGGGACCCAGGTCAGCAGTGGCATCAAACTGTTTTCAGCCAGTGGCACCCTCCCCTACCTCAGAGCTCAGCCAGTGAACTTGCCCAAAATAAACTCTAATATCAAGCCTCGCCTACTGAAGGATGTTAGAGCAGATATATCCTGTAGTCCAAATTGAGCTGATAGAGGAGGAGCCAAGATGGCGGAGAGGAAGGGAGCTCTGTAAACTTCGTCTGTCCCATTGATTGAACTGAGAAGGACATTGCTCTCATCTGCAAGAGCGGAAGGAGAAAATACAGACTCCAGAAGGAAGAGAACCTGAAGGATACCGGAGTGAGTGAGTGCGAACTGGAGAGATTGGAAAATGGGCCAGCCCGAGATGGGCAGGGGAGGTGGGAGCCCCAGCCCAATGCAGGGCAAGCGCGCGGAGCCCGAGAGACAAAGGGAAGAGACAGAGAGACTGAACACACTCATAGTACTGTCTCTGGGGAAGAGGTAAAGAAAGCTTAACTGCGCTTGGAGAGAGAAGCTCACTCCATAGATAACTGCTGGGTAGCCTAAATCCCGAACCCAGGTGGTGCGCAAGGGAAGGAACAGCTTCCAGCCCTGTGCCATCTTGGCGAGGAGTCGGCGACCGCTGCCAGGGCGGTGATAGGGGTGCTCCCTTCAACCTCAGTTTTGGGAGTGGGAGCACGCACCTCATTTCCACGGGCATCTTGCCCCCAGCATTGGCCCCGCGAAACCTGAATCCCAGGTGCCAACAGGGAAAAAATAGCCCCCACCTCTGCATGATCCCGGCAGGGAATTGGCGGCAGTGGAGACCTGGATGCACGCACACAGGCTACAGGAGCTCCCAGCTCATTTCCAGCAGCTCCCGGCGCCGCCTCAGGCAACAGCTGCGCACTCATTCCTCCCCTAACACTAACACGATCCCCGCTGGGGATTGGGTCTGAGACAGTGCACACTTCACCTCCTGCTGCGCATCTCGCCTCAGGCCAGGTCAGCCAAAATCCCAGCCTGAGCCAAGACAAACCGATTACTCCCTCTAAGAAGCCAGCAACCAAAACAAAAACACCATCTGTGGTAGCATAAAGAGTGCATGCACTGGAACTTTGAACCGAGGCAGACCTGGAAAATACAACTCTGCTCAACCACGGCAAAAGGAGATAGGACTCATTAGAATGGCCTACAGTTCTTGCTCTGCAGAACTTGGTGTGCCGCCTGCCTATGTAATCTCCGCAAACACCAAGGCAGAGCCTCTGAGAGCAGCCTCCAAGACCTACCACATCAAACCACGCCTATCCACAAGAGGGAGCTGCCGTTTTTTTAGGGTTTTTTTTTTTTTTGCTTTTTTTTATAAGTTTTTTCCTTTTTTTTTCTTTTTCTTCTATTCCCCTTTTTCTGTACGTACTTTTTATTATTATTACTTTTTTTACTTAAATTTTTTAAAATTTTTACTCCTTATTTTCCTTTCTCCTTTCTCCCTTTTTTTTTCTTACCTTCTTGCAATCCAGATATATTCTCCTATATCTCAACCCTACCTCTTCCCTCAACTGGTCATACACTTTTAGACTATCCACGGTCCTTTATTGTCTCTGCCCCCCTTTATCTTTTTTCCTTCTTTTTTTTCTTTTTATTTTTCTTTTCTTCTTCTCTTTTCGTCTCTTTCCTCCCCACTCTCTTTATTTTCTTTCCCCCTTTTAATGTGTTTGTTTGTTTGATTTGTCTGTGCGTTTGTGTGTTACTGTTCCCTCTGTGTTTGTCTGTCTGTTTTCCTTCTTAGGGCTACACCACGAAACAAGCCAAAGTGTGCATGACAGTGAGACCCAAATACTGCTGAGTAGGGAAATAAAATATTCAAAGGCACAGCAAGCAGTGCTCAACGTGCTCCCTAAAGATGACAAGAGACAGAAAAATAGCAAAAATGACAAAACGAAGGAATGCTCCCCTGAAGAACCTCCAGGAGAAAGTTACAGCCACAGAATGCTCAAAGCAGATCTAGACAACATACCAGATCAAGAATTTAAAAAACTTGTCATAAAATTAATCGCTGGGGTTGAGAAAAGCATCAAAGAATCAACTGAGACAATCACTAGGCACTTTGAAAATAGGTGTGATGAGTTAAAAAAGGCTATAGATGAGGTGAATAACAAACTGGAGGCAGCCACCTCAAGGATTGACGAGGCAGAGAGAAGAATAGGTGATTGAGAAGATATAGTTATAGCAAAAGAGGAAGCTGAAAAAAAGAGAGAGAAATTAATCCAGGAGCAGGAAAGGAGAATTCGAGACCTGAGTGATAAAATCAAGCAGAACAACATCCGTATCATAGGAATTCCAGAAGAGAAAGACAGAGAGAAAGGGCCTGAAGGGATACTTGACCAAATTATAACTGAGAATTTCCCAAATCTGGGAAAAGAAATGGACATTCAAATTCAAGAGGCACAAAGAACCCCCTTAAGACGTCATTTG
>NC_043717.1:57619074-57620996 GCF_006229205.1 Suricata suricatta
TTAAATGTCTGGTAGAAATCCCCTGGGAAGCCATCTGGCCCTGGGCTTTTATTCGTTGGGAGATTTTTGATAACGGATTCGATTTCTTCACTGGTTATTGGTCTATTCATGCTTTCTATCTCTTCCCGATTGAATTTTGGCATTGCATGAGCATTTAGGAATTTGTCCATTTCTTCTGTGTTGTCCAGTTTGTTGCCATATAATTCTTCATAGTAACCTCTGATGATGGCTTGTATTTCTAAGGGATTGGTTGTAATAGATCCTTTTTCATTCATGATTTTGTCTATCTGGGTGCTCTCTCTTTTCTTTCTGAGGAGCCTGGCTAGAGGTTTATCGATTTTGTTTATTTTTTCAAAGAACCAACTCTTGGTTTCATTGATCTGCTCGACTGTCCTTTTGGATTCTATATTGTTTGTTTCTGCCCTGATCCTTATTATTTCTTTTCTTCTGCTGGGTTTGGGGTGCTCTTATTGCTTCCCTTCTAGTTCCAGTAGGTGCTCTGTTAAATTTTGAATTTGCGCTTGTTCTAGTTTGTTGAGATTGGCCTGGATTGCAATATACTTTCCTCTTAGGACTGCCTTTGCTGCATCCCAGAGATTTTGGATTGTTGTATTTTCATTTTCGTTGGTTTCCATATATTTTTTAATTTCTTCTCTGATTGCCTTATTAACACAATCGTTCTTTAGTAGGGTGGTTTTTAACCTCCCCATTTTTGGAGATTTTCCAATCTTTTTTCTGTTGTTAATTTCAAGTTTCATAGCATTGTGATCTGAAAGTGTGCAAGGTATGATCTCTATTCATTTATACTTATCGAGGGCTGCTTTATGCCCGAGTATGTGGTCAATCCTTGAGAATGTGCCATGTGGACTTGAAAAGAAGGTGAATTTCCTATCATCAGGATGCAGAGTTCTAAATATATCTATCAGTTCCATCTGTTCCAATGTGTCGTTCAGGTCCATTGTTTCTTTAGTGATTTTCTGTCTGGTTGATCTATCCATTGCTGTCAGTGGAGTATTAAAGTCTCCTGCAATTAGCACATTTTTGTCAATAAGATTGTTTCTTTCTGTGATTAATTGTTTTATGTATTTGAGCACTCCCAAATTTGGTGCATAGATATTAATAATTTTTAGCTCTTTCTGATGGAGAGATCCTGTAATTATTGTATAATGTCCTTCTTCATCTCTTGTTACTGCCTTTACTTTAAAGTCCAGTTTGTCTGGTATAAGTATGGCTACTCCAGCTTTCTTTTGGCTTCCAGTCACATGATAGACATTTCTCCATCCCTTTACTTTCAACCTGAAGGTGTCTTCTGGTCGAAAATGAGTCTCTTGTAGATAACAAATAGATGGATTTTGTTTTTTTTATCCATTCTGCTACCCTGTGTTGTTGGGTTGGAGCATTCAGTCCATTTACTTTCTGTGTTATTATTGAGAAATGTGAGTTTAGAGTCATTGTGTTCTCCCTAGAATTCATGTTTATAGTGGTGTCTTTGGCACCTTGCATTCTTTGCGATCTTTCCCTCATAGAGTCCCTCTTAGGATTTCCTGTAGGGCTGGTTTGGTGGTCATGAATTCTCTCAATTTTTCTTTATTTGGGAAAACCTTTATCTCTCCTTCTATTTTGAAAGACAGGCTTGCTGGGTAGAGGATTCTTGGCTGTCAATTTTTTCTGCTCATCACATTGAAGATTTCCTGCCATTCCTTCCTGGCCTGCCAAGTTTCATTAGATAGGTCTGTAACCACTCTGATAGGTTTCCCCTTGTATGTGAGGGCCTTTCTCTCCCTAGCTGCTTTCAGAATTCTCTCTTTATCTTTATATTTTGCCAGTTTCACTATGATATGTCGTGCTGAAGGCCGATTCAAATGACGTCTTAAGGGGGTTCTTTGTGCCTCTTGAATTTGAATGTCCATTTCTTTTCCCAG
>NC_043717.1:57621096-57622328 GCF_006229205.1 Suricata suricatta
TCATGATCAAGTGGGATTCATTCCTGGGTTACAGGGCTGGTTCAATATCCGCAAATCCATCAATGTGATTGACCACATTAACAAAAGAAAGGATAAAAACCATATGATCCTGTCGATAGATGCAGAAAAAGCATTTGACAACATACAGCACCCTTTCCTAATAAAAACCCTTGAGAAAGTCGGAATAGAAGGAACTTACCTAAACATTATAAAAGCAGTTTATGAAAAGCCCACAGCCAATATTATCCTCAATGGGGATAAACTGAGAGCTTTCCCCCTGAAATCAGGAACACGACAGGGGTGTCCACTCTCACCACTGCTGTTTAACATAGTGTTGGAAGTCCTAGACTCAGCAATCAGACAACAAAAGGAGATAAAAGGCATCAGAATTGGCAAAGAAGAAGTCAAACCTTCACTTTTCGCAGATGACATGATACTTTACATGGAAAGCCCAACTGACTCCACCAGAAGCCTTCTAGAACTGACTAATGAATTCAGTAAAGTTGCAAGATACAAAATCAATGTACAGAAATCAGTTGCATTCCTATACACCAAAAATGAGGCAGCTGAAAGAGAAATCAAGAAACTGATCCCATTCACTATTGCATGAAAAACTATCAAATACCTAGGAGTAAACCTAACCAAGGATGTAAAAGACTTATATGATGAAAACTATAGGAAACATATGAATGAGATTGAAGAAGACACCAAGAAATGGAAAAACATTCCCTGCTCATGGATTGGAAGAATAAACATTGTGAAAATGTCATTACTACCCAATGCAATCGACACATTCAACGCAATCCCCATCAAAATTGCACCAACATTCTTCTCAAAGCTAGAACAAACTATCCTCAAATTCATATGAAAGCACAAAAGACCCCGATTAGCCAAAGTTATATTGAAGAAGAAAACCAAAACAGGAGGCATCACAATCCCAGACTTTAGCCTCTACTACAAAGCTGTCATCATCAAGACAGTATGGTATTGGCACAAAAACAGACATATAGACCAATGGCATAGAATAGAGAACCCAGAACTGGGCCCACAAATGTATGGCCAATTAATTTTTGACAAAGTAGGAAAGAGTATGCGATGGAACAAAGACTGCCTCTTTAGCAGGTGGTGCTGGGAGAACTGGACAGCAACATGCAGAAGAATGAAACTAGACCACTTTCTTACACCATACACAAAAATAAGATCAAAATGGCTGAAGGACCTGAATGTGAGAC
>NC_043717.1:57622428-57644858 GCF_006229205.1 Suricata suricatta
GTGAAATTAGGTGATTAACTAGTTGTTACTTAACCTTCTAATTTCTGTATAAGTCTAATTACATGAAACAGAAGTTGGTGTTTTGATTTTTTACTTTGCTTTTCTGTTTTGAGTGTCATTGCAACTACTGTATTGTAAATGATGGAAAATAATTGCATATGTTAAAAAATATGAAACTTTATAAAGTAAAAAAATAAAATTTTTAAATAAAAAAATAAAATAAAATAAAAAAACATGAAGAAACTGAAAAAAAAATAAACAAATTGAGTTGATAGATGAACAATGTCTCTGCCAAAGTGAACCCATAAAGTCTGGAAGTGGATACAGTTCACTAACATGCTCAGATACCAAGATATGGAATCAAAAATCATGAAAAATCCAGTAAACATGTCATCACCAAAAGAAACTAATAAAGCTCCAGTAACTGACCCTAAAGAAATGGATATTTGTGGACTGCCAGACAAAGGATTCCCAATAATTATCTTACAGAAGTTTAGTGAACTACAGGAACACAAAGACAGGGACAACTAAATGATATTGAGAAAACAATGTAGCAACAACATGAAAAGTTCAACAAGCACATAAAAACTATCCTACAAAAATCTACCATGGAGGCAGTAACTCAACCTAAGAATTCAGTGGAGTGCTTCAAAACCAGACTTGATCATGCAGAAGAATGAATCAGTGACCTTGAAGATGGGACTTTGAAATTACACAATCAAAGAAGCCAAAAGAAATCTCAACACTCAAAAAATTAATAATCTGATTTTGAAATGGGTAGAATATATGAATAGACATTTTTCCCAAAGAAGACATACATACGTCCAGAAGCACATGAAAGATATTAAACATCACTCATCATCAGGAAAATACAAATCAAAACTACAATGAGAAATCACTTCACACCTCTCAGATTTGCTAAAACCAACAACACAAGAAACAACAGATAATATTGGTGAGGATGTAGAGAAAATAACCTTCTTGCACATTTGGTTGGAATTCAAACTGATGCAGCCACTCTGGAAAACAGTATGAAAGTTCCTCAAAAAGTTAAAAATAGAGCTACCCTAGGGTCCAGCAATTGCACTGTTAGGTTTTTACCCAAAGCATATAAAACTACTAATTCTAAGGAATACATAAATCACCATGTATATAGAACCATTATCTACAATCGCCAAACTATGGAAAGAGTCTGTGTCCGTGAATTGATGAATGAAGAAGAGGTGGTATATATATGCACGTGTGCGCGTGCGTGCACACGCGCACACACACACACACACACACACACACACACACACACTGGAATATTACTCAGCCATGAAAAGAATGAAATCTTGCCATTTTCAATGATGTGGACAGAGCTAAGAAGTATTATGGTAAACACAATAATTCAATCAGAGAAAGACAAATACTATGTAATTTAACGCATATGTGGGAATTTAAGAAACAAAACAAGTAAATATAGAGAAAAAAGAGAAAGTAGCAAACAGAGAAAGAGACCCTCAACTATAGAGAATAAATTGATGATTATTAGAGGGGATGAGTTGGGTGGATGGATTATGGTTGATTGGAATTAAAGAGTGCACTTATTGTGATAAACACAGGGTGTTGTATGGAAGTGTTATCACTAAATTGTGCACCTGAAACTAATATTACACTGTCTACTTTAATGTTAACTATTTAAACAAAAAGATTTTTAAAAATAATGAAAAAGAGTGATGAAATTTTACAGAAATTATGGAAGATCATGGAAAGAAACAATATTCACATTATGGAACTTCCCAGAGGAAAAAAAGAGACAAAGATAAGTTATATTTAAAGAAATAATAGCTTAAAACTTCCCAAATCTGAGAAAAGAAATTGAAATACAGATCCACGAGGCCCAAAGAACCCCAAATAGGTTAAACAAATAGGACTATGTTGAGCTACATTATAATTAAATTGTCAAAAGTCAAAGATGAAAGAATGTTAAAAGCAGCAGGGAAAAAGATAAATTACATTAAAGTGAAGTTCCATAAGACTATTGACAGATTTTTCAACAACAATATTTCAGGCCAAGCAAGAATGGAGTAATATTTTCAAAATACTGGAAGGAAAAAAATCCGTCAACAAAGAATTCTGTACTAGGCAAAGCCCTCCTTCAAAGTGGATGGACCTCGAGGGTGTTATGCTAAGTGAAATAAGTCAGGCAGAGAAGGACAGATACCATATGTTTGCACTCATAGGTCTAACAGGAAAACCTAACAGAGGACCCTAGGGAGGGGAAGGGGGAAAGAGAGTTGGGGAGAGAGAGGGATGCAAAGCATGAGAGACTATTGAATACTGAAAACGAACCGAAGGCTGAAGGGGGAGGGGTCGGGAGGAAGGGGGTGATGGTCATGGAGGGGGACACTTGTGGAGAGGAGCACTGGGTGTTATATGGAAACCAATCTGACAATAAACTATTATTAAAAAAAAAGAAATGAAGGAGGCTAAAAACTTTTTTAAACAACAACGATGTGAGGGGATTGATCAACACTAGATATATCTTACAAGAAACGCTAAAGTGAGTCCTTTGAATGGAAGTAAAAAAAATGTTAATTGAAATCACAAAAACATAAGAAGGTAGTATAAACACTCAATGGTCATGGTAAATACATAATCAAAGATATGTTCTGTAATTTGGTGATGGTGGTGCATAATTATCCTACAAGTCTGGTTTAAAAGGTAATAAAATCATAATAAAATATCCATAAATGAAATAACCAGGTAATTAGTTACAGGATATGAAAAATGTGTAAATTTTGAATGGGAAGAGAAGTAAAAGTATAAATTTTAAGAATTATTGAAATTAAGTCATTAGTTTAAAATAGGTGTTATAGCTTTAAGATTTTAAAAATATTTTTAAATTTATTTTTTAAAACTTACATCCACGTTAGTTAGCATATAGTGCAACAATAATTTCAGGAGTATATTCCTTAATGCCCCTTACCGAGTTAGCCCATCCCCCCTCCCACAAACCCTCCAGTAACCATCTGATTGGTCTCCATATTTAAGAGTCTCTTATGGTTTTATCCTCCTCCCTGTTTTTATATTATTTTTGCTTCCTTTTCATTATATTCATCTCTTTTGAATCTTAAAGTCCTCATATGAGTGAAGTCATATGATATTTGTCTTTCTCAGACGGACTAATTTAGCTTAGCATAATTCCCTCTAGTTCCATCCACTTAGTTGCAAATGGTAATATTTCATTCTTTCTGAGTGCTGAATAATACTCCATTGTATATGTATGTACCATGTCTTCTTTATCCATTCTTCCATCGATGGACATTTTGGCTCTTTCCATAGTTTGGATATTGGTGATAGTGCTTCTATAAACATTGGGGTGCGTTTGTCCCATTGAAACAACATACTTGTATTCCTAGGATAAATACCAGTAGTGCACTTGCTGGGTCGTAGGCTAGTTCTATTTTTAATTTTTTGAGGAGCCTCCATACTGTTTTCAAGAGTGGCTTCACCAGTTTGCATTTCTACCAGTAGTGCAAAAGAGATCATCTTTCTCCACATCCACGTCAACATTGGTTGTTGCCTGAGTTGTTAATGTTAGCCATTCTGACATGTGTGAGGTGGTAACTCATTGTGATTTTTATTTGTGTTTCCCTGATGATGAGTGACATTGAGCATCATTTCATATGTCTGTTGGCCATCTGGATGTCTTCTTTGGAGAAGGGTCTGTTCATGTATTTAGCCCACTTGTTAACTGGATTATTTGTTTTTTGGATGTTGAGTTTGATAAGTTCTTCATAGATTTTGGATACTAAAACTTGTATGGGATAATCTGTTCGCAAATACCTACTCCCATGCCATTGGTTGCTTTTTGGTTTTGATGATTGTTTCCTTCTTTGTGCAGAAGCTTACTCATGAGGTCCCAAGAGTACATTTTTGCTGTTATTTCCCTGGCCACCAGAGACGTGCTAAGATGTTGCTGCAGCCAAAGTCAAAGAGGTTCTTGCCTGCTTTCTCCTCGAGGATTTTGATGGCATTCCTGCCTTACATTTAGGTCTCTCATCCATTTTTGAGTTTATTTTTGAGGATGGGATAAGAAAGTGTTCCACGTTCATTCTTCTGCATGTCACGGCCCAGTTTTCCCTGCATCACTTACTGAAGAGACTGTCTTTATTCCATTGAATCTTCTTCCCTGCTTTGTCAAAGATGAGTTGGCCAACGTTTGTGGGTCCATTTCTGGGTTCTCTATTCTGTTCCATTGATCTGAGTACCTGTTCTTGTGCCAGTTCTATACTGTCTTGATGATTACAGCTTTGTAATACAGCTTGAAGTCCGGGTTTGTGTTGCCTCGTGCTTTGGTTTTCTTTTCCAAGATTGCTTTGGCTATTCGGGGGCCTTTTCTGGTTCCATAGAAATTATAGGATTATTTGTTCTAGCTCTGTGAAGAATGTTGGTGTTATTCTGATAGGGATTGCTTTGAATATGTACATTGCTTTGGGAAGTATTGACATTTTAACAATATTTGTTCTTCCTATTCAGGAGCATGGAGTATTTTTCCTTTTTGGGGGGGGTTCTTCAATTTCTTTCATAAGCTTTCTATAGTTTTCAGTGTATAGATTTTTCACCTCTTTCATTATATTTATTCCTAGGTATTTTATGGTTTTTTGGTGCAACTGTAAATGGGATCAATTCCTTGATTTCTCTTTCTGTTGCTTCGTTGTTGGTGTATAGAAATGCAACCAGTTTCTGTGCATTGATTTTATATCCTGCCACTTTGCTGAATTCATGGATCAATTCTCGCAGTTTTTTGGTGGAATCTTTCGGGTTTTCCATATAGAGTATCATGTCATCTACAAAGAGTGAAAATTTGGCCTCCTCCTGGCCAAAGTGAATGCCTTTTATTTCTTTGTGTTGTCTGAGTGCTGAGGCTAAGACTTCCAATACTATGTTGAATAACACTGGCAAGGGTGGATATCCCTCTCTTGTTCCTGACCCCAGGGAGAAAGCTCTCAGGTTTTCACCATTGAGCATGATATTAGTATTGGGTCTTTCATATATGGCTTTTATGATCTCGAGGTATGATCCTTCTATCCCTACTTTCTGAAGGGTTTGGATAAGAAAAGATGCTGTATTTTGTCAAATGCTTTCTCTGGCTCTATCGAGAGGATCATGTGGTTCTTATCCTTCCCTTTATTGTTTTGATGAATCACACTAATTGTTTTGCAGATATTGAACCTGCCCTGCATCCCAGGTATAAACCCCACTTGGTCGTGGTGAATTCTTCACAGAACTAGAACAAACAATCCTATAATTGTTATGGAACCAGACAGAAAAGGCCGAATAGCCAAAGTAATCTTGGAAAAGAAAACTAAAGCACAAGGTAACACAATCCCAACTTCAAGCTGTATTTCAAAGCTGTAATCATCAAGACAGTATAAAACTGGCACAAGAACAGACACTCAGATCATTATAACAGAATAGAGAACCCAGAAATGGACCCAGAAACGTTGGCCAACTCATCTTTGACAAAGCAGGGAAGAAGATTCAATGGAATAAAGATAGTCTCTTCAGTAAGTGGTGCAGGGAAAATTGGACCGTGACATGCAGAAAAATGAACGTGGACCACTTTCTTACCCCATCCTCAAAAATAAACTAAAAATGGATGAGAGACCTAAATGTAAGACAGGAATGCCATCAAAATTCTAGAGGAGAAAGCAGGCAAGAACCTCTTTGACTTTGGCTGTAGCAATTTCTTACTCAACACGTCTCTGGAGGCAGGGGAAGCAACAGCAAAAATCTACTCTTGGGACCTCATCAAAATTATAAGCTTCTCTACAATGAAGGAAACAATCAGCAAAACTAGAAGGCAACTGACAGAACGGGAGAAGATATTTGCAAATGGCATATCAGATAAAGGTTAGTATCTAGGGACACTGGGTGGCTCAGTCGGTTTAGTGTCTCACTTCAGCTCAGGTCATGATCTCACAGTCCATGAGTATGAACTCCGCATCAGACTCTGTGCTGACAGCTCAGAGCCTGGAGCCTGCTTCAGATTCTTTGTCTCCCTCTCTCTCTGTCCCTCTGAAGCTCGCTGTCTGTCTCTGTCTCTCAAAATAAAGACATAAAAAATTTTTTTTAAGGTTAGCATCCAAAATCTATGAAGAACTTATCAAACTCAACACGCAAAAAAACAAATAATCCAGTGACAAAATTGTTTAAAGACATGAACAGATACTTCTCCAAAGAAAACTTTCAGATATCCAAAAGACATATGAAATGATGCTCAATGTCACTCATTATAAGGGAAATCCAAATCAAAACCACAATGAGATACCACCTCACACACACCAGAATGGCTAACATTAACAACTCAGGCAACAACAGATTTTGGCAAGTTTGCTGAGAACGATATCTTTTGTACTGCTGGTGGGAATGCAAAATGTTGCAGCCACTTGGAAACCAATATGGAGGTTCCTCAAAAAATTAAAAATAGAACTACCTGAGCAGCCTGAGTGGCTCAGTCAGTTAATTATAAGACCACAGCTCAAGTCATGATCTCGCGGTTTGTGAGTGTGAGCTCCGTGTTGGGCTTTGTGCTGGCAGCTCAGAGCCTGGAACCTGCTACTGATTCTGTGTCTCCCTCTTTCTCTGCTCCTTCCTTGTTCAAACTCTGTCTCTCTTGCTTAAAAAAACATAAAAAGTTAAATATATACATATATATATGTTAGGGACTATAAGAAGTAAGCCCTTTTTGTAGTAATTCTGCAAGCACATAAACGCTGCATTTTCTTTGCTCATTTGTTTTGTTTCTTAAATTCCACATATTAGTAAAATCATATGGTGTTTGCCTTTTTCTCATGCAATAAAAGCTTTATCTTCAGTATGAGATTTAAAAAAATGTTTTGCAAGAATTTCAAGGTATAAGTCCGAGCAGTGTATCTGAAACAATGGTTTCATGAATTATCTTTTCTCTCTCTCTCTCTCTCTCTCTCTCTCTTTCTTTCTTTCTTTCTTTCTTTCTTATTTATTTCTTTCATTTGTTATGATGATCCTTATGCTGAAATAATTTATCTTGAAATGGTGGGCAACCGCAGCTGCAGACATAAATCTTTGATACATATTAAGCAATTCAACTTTTATTATAACAGCATTACTTTTCTCTGCTTCTTGGGAGTGCTTTCAGCATCACTAGTGTCACTTGGTATGTGTCTTGTATTATTCACAGTATGGTATTGCACTAAACACAATGAAAAAAAACCACAAGAACTATAAGAGATCACATATTCATTGTGATATGCAACTTACTAGAGAAATAAACTGCTCATGAAGAAATTTTTAGCATCTTATCTGTTTTAAGCAGATATTTACAATACTTGAGCACACTTCCTTAGCAACAGGAGATGACTGTGAAATTATTACAATAGTGCACTTTGTATTACAATTAATGTAGTTATCATTTAAACCTGCATCTTTACTGTTTTTTACATTTCTCTCAACTGATAAATGGTATCATCTATTATCTGTAATTGTATAAGTTTTGACAAATTTGAAATTTTTATACAGTTTTCTATATATGTTATAGTAGTAAATGATGAAATTGATCTACATATATGTTATGTATTGATGACATAATTAACTTTTTTCTTATTTTTCTAATATGTTTACTTCGTTCATCTGTTAAGTTTTTCAAATTGGCACGTATCTCTAAAAATTTTTCCAATATGCTATGTGAAAATAAAAATCTGCATCTAAGTGGACTGACCCATGTTGTTAAAAGTGAACTGTAATTTTTTAAGTATGCAAAAATTCTACCCAAATGTCTACCAGACACTGCTTGCCAAAATTAAATAACATTTCAACAAATTTAGAGATACAACATGATTATAACCAGATGAATGATTATTATAAAGATATTCATTCTCCCCAAATTGATCTTTAAATTCAACATAATCCCAGCCAAAATTCCAGCATGCTTATTTTTTTAGAAATTGATCATCTGTCTAAGAATTGTAAATATTTATTACCCCATATATATTTGAAAGCACTCAAATATATAAATCAATTAATAACAGATGTAAAGAAACTCATTGATAATAACACAATAACAGTAGGGAACTTTAAATCCCACTTACAGAAATGGACAGATATAAGAAGGTAATGAAAGACACACTTGGCCATGTGGATTTAACAGATATATTTAGAAAATTTCATCCTAAAGCAGCAAAATATATATTCTTTTAGATTGCATATGGAACAATCTCAAGAATACATCATATAATGGTCACAAATCAGGCCTCAACAAATACAAAATGATGGAAATTATACCATACATATTCTGACCACAAAGCTATGAATTTGAAGTCAACCACAAGAAAAAGTTTGGAAAGACCAGGCAGGTTAAAGTATATCCTAGGAACGCATGACTGAGTTAAACACGAAATTAAAGAAGAAATTTTAAAAAGTACATGGAAGCAAATGAAAATGAGAACATGAGAGTCCAAAACCTTTGGAATATACCTAAGTGGTATGAGGGAAGTGTATAGCAATATACACCTAATCAAGAAGCAAGAAAAAGCCTCAAATGCACAACCTAACCTTACAACTAAAGGAGATAGTAAAGGGGTCTTTTGTGATTCCATACAAATTTTAGGATAGCTTGTTCTAGCTTGGAGAACAACTCTGGTGCAATTTTGTTGGGGATTGCACTGAATATGTAGATTTTTTGGGTAATAATGGCATTTTTACAAAGTTTATTCTTCTGATCTATGAGCATGGAATGTTTTTCCATTTCTTGGTGTCTTCTTCAATTTCTTTCATAAGTCTTCTATAGTTTTCATCATATAGGTATTTTACATCCTTGGTTAGGTTTATTCCTAGGTATTTTATGGATTTTCATGCAATTGTGAATGGGATCAGTTTCTTGATTTCTCTTTCTGCTGCTTCATTATTGGTGTATGGGAACGCAACTGATTTCTGTACATTGATATTGTGCCCTACAACTTTACTGAATTCATTGATCAGTTCTAGAAGACTTCTGATGAAGTCGGTTGGGTTTTCCAAGTAGAATAACATGTCATCTGTGAAAAGTGAAAGTTTGACTTCTTCTTTGACAATTCTGATGCCTGTTAATTCCTTTTGTTGTCTGATTGCTGATGCTAGGACTTCCAGCACGATGCTAATCAACAGTGGTGAGAGTGGACACCCCTGTCGTGTTCCTGATCTCAGGTGGAAAGCTCTCAGTTTTTCCCCATTGAGGATGATATTAGCTGTGGGCTTTTCATAAACTGCTTTTATAATGTTTAGGTAAGTTCCTTCTATTCCGACTTTCTCAAGGGTTTTTATTAAGAAAGGGTGCTGTATATTGTCAAATGCTTTTTCTGCATCTATAGACAGGATCATATGGTTTTTATCCTTTCTTTTGTTAATGTGATGGATCACATTGATAGATTTGCAAATATTCAATGAGCCCTGTAACCCAGGAATGAATCCCACTTGATCATGATGGATAATTCTTTTTATATGCTGTTGAATTCGATTTGCTAGTATCTTGTTGAGTATTTTTGCATCTGTATTCATTAAGGATATTGGTCTGTAGTTCTCTTTTTTTGCTAGGTCTCTGGGTATCAAGGTGATGCTGGCTTTATAGAATGAGTTTGGAAGTTTTCCTTCTATTTCTATTTTTTGGAATATTTTGAGAAGAATGGGTATGAGCTCTGCTTTAAATGTCTGGTAGAATTCCCCTGGGAAGCAATTTGTCCCTGGGCTCCTATTCATTGGGATATTTTTGATAACGGATTCGATTTCTTCACTGGTTATCGGTCTATTCATGCTTTCTATCACTTCCCATTTGACTTTTGGTAGTGCATGTGCATTTAGGAAATTGTCCATTTCTTCTAGATTGTCCAGTTTGTTGGCATATAGTTTTTCATAGTAATCTTTGATGACTGCTTGTATTTCTAATGGATTGGTTGTAATAGATCCAGATTTCTTCATGATTTTGTCTATTTGGGTGCTCTCTCTTTTCTTTCTGAGGAGCCTGGCTAGAGGTTTATCGATTTTGTTCATTTTTCCAAAGAACCAACTCTTGGTTTCTTTGATCTGCTCAACTGTTTTCTTGGATTCTGTATTGTTTAGTTCTTCCATACGGGGGACCAGCTCACGCACCAGAGTCTAAGGGTCCCTGAGTAGGGGGTTGGTGTCAGCGAAATATCTACAAGAAAGAACACAGACAACATGAATGGTGGAAGAGACCACACTTTACTGTGAAACTTGGTGTCTTATATACCATAGGTGATTACATCTTTCTTTTAATGATTACATTGTTTGTAACTTCTTAGGAATCACATGTTTCAGAATAGATTATTGTTTTTAAGGAAGAGAGAACAGAAAGTTCAAGACAGAAATGAAGTACAATACAGAAGATCAAAAGACATAACTTATCACTAAAAATACATCAGCAGGTGTCTTATTTTGCGTATATAGTGTAATATTATCTGAAGCTTATTACAAGGCTATTTTTCTTTAAAATTTCAAACAATGGTCTGTGAGTAAAGTGCCTCTAACTAGGGGGAGATTTCAATCAGAAAATCTGCCCATTTACTGAAACCACAATTACCAAGTGGCATGAATAATAGGAGAACTAACCCCAGTCTCTGATCCACTTAGGTCAAGCAGTAAAGAGCACACATTTTCAAGCAGGGGAAGCAGGGTCCCTATAGGCCACACAGCACTGCACCCCAGTCTCTCAGGACCTTTGTTCTTTTGTCTTGATCCTCAAATGGGGGGAGGACCAACCTTTATCCAGGGTAGCGCCTGCCTTCCTAGACAAGGCTAGGGACTTTGCGATTACATACGCTCCCCCGGAGGCTTTGCCATCACAGTGGAATCACCTCTGCAGGCTTTTTGGCTGGAGGGGCCCCAACACTTCCCTGATCTATATTATTTATTTTCTTCTGCTGGGTTTGCGTTGCTCTTGCTGCTCCATTTACAGTTCCATTAGGTGCTCTATTAGATTTTGAATTTGCGCTTTTTCTAGTTTGTTGAAATAGGCCTGTATTGCAATGAACTTTCCTCTTAGTACTGCCTTTGCCATGTCCCAGAGATTTTGGATTGTTGTATTATCATTTTTATTTGTTTCCATATATATATTCTTCTCTAATTGCCTGATTAACCCAATCATTCTTTAGTAGGGTGGTTCTTAGCCTCCACGTTTTTGGAAGTTTTCCAGACTTTTCCTGTGATTAATTTCAAGTTTCAGAGCATTGTGATCTGAAAATGTGCATGGTATGATCTCAAATCGTTTATTTTTATGGAGGGCTGCTTTATGCCCCAATATGTGATCTGTCTTGAAAGTTATGCCATGTGCTCTCGAGAAGAAGGTGAATTTCCTGTCTTCAGGATGCAGAGTTCTAAATATATCTGTCAATTCCATCTGTTCCAATGTGTAGTTCAGGTCCATTGTTTCTTTAGTGATTTTCTGTCTGGTTGATCTATCCATTGCTGTCAGTGGAATATTAAAGTACCCTGAAATTAGCACCTTCTTATCCATAAGATTGTTTCTGTGTGTGATTAATTGTTTTCTCTATTTGGCACATAGATATTTATAATTGTTAGCTCTTCCTGATGTAGAGACACTATAATTTTTATATAATGTCCTTCTTCATCTTTTGTTACTGCCTTTACTTTAAAGTCCAGTTTGTCTGATATGAGTAAGGCTACTCTGACTTCCTTTTGGTTTCCAGTTGCATGATAGACATTTCTCCATCCCCTTACATTCAATATGAAGGTGTCTTCAGGTCTAAAATGCATCTCTTATAGAGAGCAAATAGATGGATTTTGTTTTTTATCCCTTCTGCTACCCTGAGTCATTTGGATGGAGCATTCAGTCCATTTACATTCAATGTTAGTATTGAAAAATGTGGGTTTAGATTCATTGTTTTCTCCATAGAATTCTTGTTTGTAGTAGTGTCTGGTATTTTGCATTCTTTGTTACATTTCCCTCATATAGTCCCTCTTAGTAATTCTTGTAGGGCTGATTTAGTGGTGATAAATTCTCTCAATTTTTGTTTATTTGGGAACACCTTTATATCTCCTTCTATTTCGAATGACAGGCTTGCTGGATAAAGGATTCTTGGCTGCATATTTTTTTCTGTTCATCGCTTTGACGATTTCCTGCCATTCCTTCCAGGCCTGCCAAGTTTCAGTAGATAGGTCTTTCATCACTCTGATAGGTTCCTTTTGTATGTTAGGGCCCTTTTACCTCTAGCTGCTTTCAGAATTCTCTCTTTGTCTTTATATTTTGCCAGTTTCACTTTGATATGTCGTGCCAAAGGTAGATTCAAATTATATTTTAGAAGGCTCTTTGTGTCTCTTGACTTTGAATGTCTATTTCTTTCCCCAGTTTTGGGAATTTCTCAGTTATAATTTGGTCTAGTATCCCTTCGGGTCCTTTCTTCTCTTTCTACCTCTTCAGGAATTCCTAGGATAGGGATATTGTTCCATTTGATTGTATCACTCAGGTATCAAATTCTCCTTTCTTGCCTCTGGATTAATTTCTCTCTTTTTTCTTTTTCTGCTTCCTCTTTTGCTATAATTGTGTTTTCTAATTCACCTATTTTTCTCTCTGCCTCTTCAATCCCTGAGGTGGCCACCTCCATTTTATTATTCACCTCATATATAGCCTTTTTTTTTTTAACTCATTACACCTATTTTGAAAGTTCCTAGTTATTGTATCGTAGCTTTCTGATACTTTTTTCAAGCCCAGTGATTAATTTTATGACAAATATTCTAAATTCTTGTTCTTTTATGTTGTTTAGATCCATTTTGAACAGTTTTGTGGCTGTGACTTCTTCCTGCAGTTTCTGCAGAGGAGAGTTCTTTCGTTTTGTCATTGTGGCTAGTTTTCTGTCCCTTGTCAGTTTCAACAGCTCGTTGTGTACTCTGCACCTGTTAGTATTGCTCTGTTAAAGGAGGCTTACTGACTGTCCAAGGCCTGTCGTTTCAGGAAATGTTTTTTTAATGCTGTCTCTCAGTTTCTCTTGTTGTGCCTTTTATTATTTTATTTCCCTACTCAGCAATATTTGGGACTCTCTGTCATGCATACTTTGGCTTGTTTCTTGGGGTAGCCCTGAAAAGGAAAACAGACAGCCAAACACACAGGGAACAGAAGCACACAAACGCACAGAGAAATAAAATAAATTAAAAGGGGGAAATGAAGAAAAGAAAAGGAAGGGAGAATAAAGAGAAGAAAAGAAAAGAAGAGAAGAAATAAAGGGGGTCAGAGACAACAAAGGACAATGAACAGTCTAAAAGCAGGTAACTAGTCGAAGGGAGAGATAAGGATGATATAAGAGAGAATATATCTGGGTGGTAAGAGAAAAAAAAGAGGGAGAAAGGAGAATAGAAAGTAAAAACAAAAAACTAAAAAAGAGTGGGAGCGGCAAGATAGCTAAGTAAGGAGCCCCATTACGTCCATCCACCCACAATTATCAAACTGAGAAGAATTAAAAAGCCACAGCTCTCTGATCTCCAAGAACCGAGGTGTGCGAACAGACCACTTATCAACAGCAGTCTCACGGTTGCCTCAGTGAGTGAGTGCGAACAGGGACCAGAGACTTTAGGGGAGGGAGCGTAGGCTCCGGAGACAAAGTGCCCAGGGCCCAGAGACTTGGCGCTGGGCCTGCTGAAACCCTAAGTGCACTGCTCCTAGCCAGGCGGGGCGGCAGGGAGACCAGAGGCTGACAGGTCGGTGGGGATCACCACAGTGCGGGGGCAACTGAGAGACCGGAGGTGCACAGATCCCCCCACAGCCACTCACGCGGGGTGCCGGGTATCCAGAGGCACATTGACCTTCACAGCCGCAAGCGGTACTGCCGGGCAAGGCAAGAGAGAGACCAGGGGAAGAGAAGTAGAGACAAATCACTCACAGTGCAATCCCTGCAGAGGAGAGATTTAGCCCGGGACTGAGGGCGACTGAGTGCTGAGAGAGAGATCTGCCCCTTCAGCAGGGACCTTCAGTGGGACCAGGCAGCTCACCAACTTCAGGTGGAGCCAGGGGAGAACTCTGACCTCACAAACCCCCTATTCGATCCCGAACAGAAAGCCGCCCACCTGGAGGCGATTTTAACTGTGGTGGCAATATTGAATGTGCGGGCAAGGACTTAGAAACCGGGCAGAACTTAGAAAACAGAAACAATTAGATCCACCCGAGGCACAAGAAATTTGGACTCAAGAGAGTGGCTAGAACGCATGGTCTGAGGGGGACTTGGGGGCACCCATTGCCATTCTTCTCCTCGCATCCACCAAGGCAGGGCCTCAGAGACAGCCCTTGGGACCCGACCCACCTATACCAAGCCAGGCCCATCTGCGCTGGAGAGCTGCTGTGCTTATGCTTATTACCGTTAAGTGGGTTTTTTTTCTTAATATTTTTAATTTTTAATTGTCCCCTGTCTTCTCTTTACTATCTTCCTATTTCCTTCCTTTCTCCCTTTCCCCCTGGAAACTGGGAAAGATCAACAATTAGGCACTGCTCTGCTTAGATCAACTCTTACCATCCAGATAGTTTTCCTTTAATCAATCCTTATCTCGCCAACCCCCACTGCAGGTTTTAAGCTCTCAGACTGTCCTTTATCTCTGACTTTTGCTTTCCCCTCCAATCCCAGACTGCTTTTTTTTCTTTCCCCTTTTTCGTTTTCCTCTTCCTTTTTTTCCTTTTTTTTTCTCCTCTCTTTTCTTTCCTGTTCCTTTTTTTCTTTCCCCCTTAGGTTTGCTTCTTTATCAGTACATTTGTGTGCTTGTGTTCTCTGTGTGTTTGTCTGTCTGTTTTCCTTTTCAGGGCTACCTCAAGAAACAACCCAAAGCACACATAGTGGAAAACCCCAAATATCACTGAGCAGGGAAATAAATTAATCAGAGGCACGACAAGAGAAACCGAGAGACACCATTTAAAAAAAAATCTCCTGAAACGACAGACCCCAGACACTCCAAAGCCTCCTTCTAAAGAAGAATACTAATAATCACACAGTGCAGAACAAGCTGTTAAAACTGACAAGAGACAGAAAGCTAGCCAAAATGACAGAATGAAAGAACTCTCTCCAAAGAAACTCCAGGAAGAAATAACAGCTAGAAAACTGCTCGAAACAGACATAAGCAACATAACTCAACAAGAATTTAGAATGATTGTCATAAAATTAATTGCTGGGCTTGAAAAAAACATGGAAGCTATCAGAGAAGATATTGATACAAAGACTAGGAACCTTCAAAATAGCTCTGACAAGTTAGAAAAGGCTCTAAATGAGATGAATAATAAGTTGGGGGCTACCAAATCATGTATTGAAGAAGCAGAGAGAGAATAAGTGAATTAGAAGACACAGTTATAGCAAAAGAGGAGGCTGAGAAAAAGAGAGAGAAAATGATTCAGGAGCATGAAAGGAGAATAAGAGACCTGAGTGATACAATCAAATGGAATAGTGTCCATATCATAGGAGTTCCTGAAGAGGAAGACAAAGACAGAGTGCTCGAAGGTGTGCTAGAACAAATTATACACGAAAATTTCCCCAATCTGGGGAAAGAGAAAGACATTGAAATTCAGGAGACATACCAAACTCCCCTAAGACATAAAGTAAACCGACCTTCAGCATGACATATCATAGTGAAACTGGCAAAATATAAAGACAAAGAGAGACTTCTGAAAGCAGCTAGGGAGAAAAAGGCCCTAACATACAAAGGGAAACCTATCAGAGTGGTTACAGACCTATCTAATGAACCTTGGCAGGCCAGGAAGTTATGGCAGGAAATCTTCAATGTGATGAACAGGAAAAACATGCAGCCAAGAATCCTTTACCCAGCAAGCCTGTCATTCAAAATAAAAGGAGAGATAAAGGTATTCCCAAATAAACAAAAGTTGACAGAATTCATCACCACCAAACCAGCCCTACAAGAAATCTTAAGAGGGACTCCATGAGGGAAATGTAGCAAGGAATAAAGGTATCATAGACATCACTACAAACAAGCACTCTACAGGGAACACAATGAATCTAAGCCCATATTTTTCAATAATAACACTGAATGTCAATGGACTGAATGCTCCAGTAAAACGACACATGGTAGCAGAATGGATCAAATACCAAAACCCATCTATTTGCTACCTACAAGAGATAGGCAGCATAGATCTGAAGACACCTTCAGATTGAAAGTAAGGGGATGGAGAAATATCTACCATGGGACTGGAAGCCAAAAGAAAGCTGGAGTAGCCATACTTATATCTGACAAACTGGACTTTAAAATGAAGGCAGTAACAAAAGATGAAGAAGGACACTATAGAACAATTACAGGGACTCTACATGAAGAAGAGCTAACAATTATAAACATTTATGTCCCAAATTTGGGAGCTCCTAGAAACATAAAACAATTAATCACAAACAAAAGCAATCTTATTGATAAGAATGTGCTAATTGCAGGGGACTTTAATACCCCACTTACAACAATGGGTAGGGCAGCCAGACAAAAAAATCACTAAAGAAACAATAGAATTGAATGGCACACTGGAGCAGATGGAATTGGTAGATATATTTAGAACTCTGTATCCTGAAGCTAGGAAATTCACTTTCTTCTTGAGTGCACATAGCACATTCTCCAAGATTGATCACATACTGGGTCATAAAACAGCCCTCCATAAATATAAAAGAATTGAGATCATACCATGCACACTTTCAGATCACAATGCTATGAAACTCAAAATCAACCACAGGAAGAAGCCTGGAAAACCTCCAAAAATGTGGAGGTTAAAAAACACCCTACTAAAGGATGATTGGGTCAATCAGGCAACTAGAGAGGAAATTAAAAAAATATATGGAGATGAATGAAAATGAGAATATAGCAATTTAAACTCTCTGGGATGCAGCAAAGGCAGTCTTTAGAGGAAAGTTCATTGCAATACAGGCCTACCTCAACAAATCAGAGAAAGCACAAACTCAAAACCTAACAGGGCACCTAAGGAAACTAGAAAGGGAGCAGCAAGAACACCCGAAACCCAGCAAAGGAAAAGAAATAATAAAGATCAGAGCAGAATTAAACAAGATAGAATCCACAAAAACAATCGAAGAGATCAATGAAACCAAGAGTTGGTTTTTTGAAAAAATAAACAAAATTGATAAACCTCTAGCTAGGCTCCTCAGAAAGAAGAGAGAAAACATGCAAATAGACAAAATCATGAAGAAAAATGGATCTATTACAACAGATCCCTCAGAAATACAAGCAATCATCAGAGATTACTATGAAAAATTATATGCCAACAAACTGGACAATATAGAAGAAATGGACACATTTCTAAACACACTTGCACTACCAAGATTCAAACGGGAAGAGAGAAAATCTGAACAGACCCATAACCAGTGACAAAATCGAAATAGTTATCAAAAATCTCCCAACGAATAAAAGCCCAGGGCCAGATGGATTCCCAGGGGAATTCTATCAGACGTTTAAAGCAGAGTTAACACTGATCCTTCTCAAGCTATTCCAAAAAATAGAAATGGAAGGAAGACTACCAGACTCATTCTACGAGGCACATATCACTCTTATTCCTAAGCCAGGCAGAGACCCAACGCAAAAAGAGAATTACAGGCCAATAGCCTTAATGAATACAGATGCAAAAATACTCAACAAGATACTAGCAAACCGAATTCAACAGCATATAAAAAGTATAATCCATTATGATCAAGTGGGATTTATTCCTGGGTCACAAGGCTGGTTCAACATTCACAAATCCATGAATGTGATACACCACATCAACAAAACAAAAGAAAAAAATCATATGATTCTGCCAATAGATGCTGAAAAAGCATTTGACAAAATACAACATCCCTTCTTAATAAAAACTCTCGAGAAAGTTGGAATAGAAAGAAATTACTTAAACCTCATAAAAGCCATTTATGAAAAGCCCACAGCCAATGTTATCCTCAATGGGGAAAAACTGAGAGCTTTCCCCCTGAAATCAGGAACACGACAGGAATGTTAACATAGTGTTGGAAGTCCAAGCATCAGCAATCAGACAACAAAAGGAAATAAAAGGCATCAGAATTGGCAAAGAAGACGTCAAACTTTCCCTTTTCACAGACGACATGATACTCTACATGGAGAACCCGATCGACTCCACCAGAAGCCTTCTAGAACTGATCAATGGATTCAGTAATGTTGCAGGATACAAAGTCTACATACAGAAATCAGTTGCATTCTTATATGCTAAAAATGAAGCAACAGAACGAGAAAGCAAGAAACTGATCCCATTCACAATTGCACGAAAATTAAAAAATACCTAGGAATAAACATAACCAAAGATGTAAAAGACCTTTATGCTGTAAACTATAGAAGAATTATGAAGGAAACTGAAGAAAACACAAAGAAATGGAAAAACATTCCGTGCTCATGGATTGGAAGGATAAACATTGTTAAAACGTCATTATTACCCAAAGCAATTTACACATTCAATGCAATCCCCATCAAAGTTGCACCAGCATTCTTCTCAAAGATAGAACAGACTATCTTAAAATTCATATGGAACCACAAAAGACCCCTAAGAGCCAAAGTTATATTGAAGAAGAAAACCAAAACGGGAGGCATCACAATCCCAGACTTTAGCCTCTACTACAAAGCTGTCATCATCAAGACAGTATGGTATTGGCACGAAAACAGACACATGGACCAATGAAATAGAATAGAGAACCCAGAACTGGACCCACAAGTATATGGCCAATTAGTCTTTGACAAAGCAGGAAAGGGTGTCCAATGGAAAAAAGACAGCCTCTTCAACAGGTGGTGTTGGGAGAGCTGGACAGCAACATGTAGAAAAATGAAGTTAGACCACTTTCTGACACCATTCACAAAAATAAACTCAAAATGGATAAAGGATCTGAATGTGAGACAGGAATCCATAAAAACTCTAGAGGAAAAAGCAGGAAATAGCCTCCTAGACCTCAATCACAGTAATTTCTTCCTCGACACATCCCCAGAGGCAAGGGAATCAAGAACAAAAATGAACTACTGGGACCTCATCAAGATAAAAAGCTTCTGCAAGTCAAAGGTAACAATCAAAAAAGCTAATAGGCAACCAACAGAATGGGGAAAAATAGTGGCAAATGGCATATCAGATAAAGGGCTAGTATCCAAAATATACAAGGAGCTCACTAAACTACATACATGAAAAATGAATGATCCAGTGAAGAAATGGTCAGAAGACCTGAATAGACAGTTCTCCAAAGAGGACATCCAGATGGCCAACAGGCACATGAAACGAAGCTCAGCGTCACTCATCATCAGGGAAATTCAAATCAAAACCACACTGAGATACCACCTCACACCGGTCAGAATGGCTAAATTGAACAAATCATAAGACTATAGATGCTGGCAAGGGTGTAGAGAGACGGGCACCTTCCTACACTGTTGGATGCAATGTAAACTGGTGCAGCTGCTCTGGAAAACAGTGTGGAGACTCCTCAAGAAACAATCAATAGAACTCCCCTATGACCCAGCAATAGCACTGCTAGGGATTTACCCAGGGTAACAGAAGTGCTGATGCATAAGAGCACATGTACCCCAATGTTCATTGCGGCACTTTCTACAATAGCCAAATCATGTAAAGAGCCTAAATGTCCATCAACTGATGAATGGATCAAGAAGATGTGGTATATATATACAATGGAGTACTATATGGCAATGAGAAAGAATGACATATGGCCATTTGTAGGAAAGTGGATGGACCTTGAGGGTGTCATGCTAAGCAAAATAAGTCATACAGAGAAGGATAGATACCATATGTTGCATTCATAGGTCTAACAGGAGAAACCTGGCAGGGGACCATGGGGAGAGGAAGAGGGAAAGAGAGTGGGGAAGAGTGAGGGACACAGATCAAGGGAGACTACTGAATACTGAAGACGAATCATGGACTGAAAGGGGAGGGGGAGGGAGGGTGGCGGTGATGGTCTTGATGGGGGGCACTTGTGGGGAGAAACACTGGGTGTTATATGGAAACCAATTTGACAATAAACTATTATAAAAAAATAAGAACAAAAAACAAAAAAAAAACCTAAAAAAGAGCAAAAAAGGTAATAATAATAAAAAATAAGTACAAAAAATGCAGCAGCTCCCCCTAGCAGATAGTATGGTCTGGTCAAGGTAGGTCTATGGGGCTGCTCTTGGAGGTCCCGCCTTGGTGGTTGTAGAGAGTAGAATGGCGGAGTTCCAAGCTCTGCTGGAACTAGGCACTGCAAGTCTCTCTTATGAGTCAGATCTCCTTGGGCAGCGACTGAGCCAAGTTGCATTTTCCAGACTCACCTTGCTTCAAAATCCTAGTCCATGCACTTTTATGCTACCACAGATGGGATGTACTAGCTTTGTCAGCTGGCTTCCTAGCCAGGATCTCCTGGGGAGAGGGAGCAGTTTCTCTTGTCGCTGGCTGGGATTTGTGTTGCAGGTGCCAAAGGTGAGGTGCACAACAGGAGGTGAAGTTCGTGCCCCTTCAGCCACTGCAGCTGGCTCAGGCAACTCCCAGCTGGGATTGCATAGAGGGAGGGAGCAGTTTCTCTTGGCACTGGCCGGGATTGGCACTGCTGCTGCCTGAGGTGTGGTGTGCTGCTGGAAATGAGGTGCGTGGTCCCGCAGCTGCAGCCCAAGTGTGCCCCCCACAGCAGCCACTGCAGCTGCCTTCCCCCTGCTGGGATCTCAGAGGGCTGGGAGCTGTTTTTTCATTGTGCCACCCTTGATTCAGGATTTGCACTGCTCAGTGTTATATATGGAATGAGAGTTTTTCTCTCCGTGCGGAGTTAAATGTTATCTCTTCTCTAGAGACAGAACCATCAGCGTGTTCAGTTTATCTTTCTCTTCCCTTTGTCTCTCAGGGGCTCTGCATGCTTTTCCTGTGTTGGGCTGTGGCTCCCACCTCCCCTGCCCCTCTTCACACTCACTCACTCAGGCATATTTTAGGTTGTCTTCTTTCTGGAGTCTGCATTTTATCCTTCCACTCTTGTAGATAAGAGTAATGTCCTTCTCAGTACGATAGATGGGGTGTATGAGGTTTGCAGAGTTCCCTTCTTCTCTGCCATATTGGCTCTTTTCCTTAAATAATTTTTCAAAACCTAGATTATGTAAGCCTAAAAACAAAAATATCTTCACATAAGTAGTTGATAAAATTGTGTCTTATGAATGTACAAATTAACAATTCTGAAACTAGTTATATGTCACTGGAATTGGACAAATATGTAAAGGAATGGCAGGCAATATGCAATAAATTTCACACTTTTGAAGTGGGAGTTTATAGATAAGCAAAAAGCAAAAGCTTGGATAAACAATGTATCAGTGGATTAGAATTGGAGAAATTATAAGATAAATCATATAGACTCATGTTTAACCTAATGTAGATATGGATGAATGCATCCATACATATATACATATGCAAGGTTAAGGAATGAATGTACAATATAATCCTGGAGTGGGTGCACCTGGGTGGTCAGTCGGATAAATGTCTGACTTTGGCTCAGGTCATGATCTTGCAGTTCATGAGTTCAAGCCCACATTGGGCTCTGTGCACATATCTTGGAGCCTGGAACCTGCTTCAGATTTTGTGTCTCCCTCTCTCTCTCTGCCCCTCCCCAGCTTGCTCTGTGTGTGTGTGTGTGTGTCTCTCTCTCTCTCTCTCAAGAATAAGCATTAAAAACATATGCTTTTTTAAAATAGTTTATTGTCAAATTGGTTTCCATACAACCCCCAGTGCTCTTCTGCATAAGTGCCTTCCTCCATCACAACCCCCTCCCTCCTCCCCCTTTCCCTTTAACCCTCAGTTCATTTTCAGCATTCAACAGTCTCTCAAGTTTGCATCCCTCTTTCTCCCCAATTCTCTTTCCCCCTTCCGCTCCCCATGGTCTTCCATCAGGCTTCTCCTGATTTCCTGCCAGACCTTTGAGTGCAAACATATGGTTTCTGTCCTTCTCTGCCTGACTTATTTCACTTAGCATGACACCCTCAAGGTCCATCCACATTCCTACAAATGGCCATATTTCATTCTTTCTCATTGCCGTGTAGTACTCCATTGTGTATATATACCACATCTTCTTGATCCACTCATCAGTTGATGGACATTTAGGGTTTTTCCATGTTTTGGCTATTGTTGACATTGCTGCTATGAACATTGGGGTACATGTGCTCCTATGCATCAGCATTTCTGTATCTCTTGGGTAAATCCCTAGCAGGGCTATTGCTGGGTCATAGGGGAGTTCTATGGATAGTTTTTTGAGGAACCTCCACACTGTTTTCCAGAGGGGCTGCACCAGTTTACATTCCCACCAACAGTGTAGGAGGCTGCCCATTTCTCCACACCCTCGCCAGCATCTATAGTCTCTTAATTTGTTCATTTTAGCCACTCTGACTGGCATGAAGTGGCATTTCAGTGTGGTTTTGAT
>NC_043717.1:57644958-57667889 GCF_006229205.1 Suricata suricatta
GTTGCCTATTAGTTTTCTTGATTGTTTCCTTTGCCTTGCAGAAGCTTTTTATCTTGATGAAGTCCCAAGAGTTCAGTTTTGCTTTCATTTCCCTTGCCTTTGAGGATGTGTCAAGTAGGAGATTGCTGCGGTGGAGGTCTAGGAGGTTTTTTCCTACTTTCTCCTCGAGGGTTTTGATGGTTTCCTGTCTCACATTCAGGTCCTTCAGCAATTCTGAGATGATTTTTGTGTATGGTGTAAGAAGGTGGTCTAGTTTCACTCTTCTGCATGTTGCTGTCCAGTTCTCCCAGCACCACCTGCCAATGAGGCAGTCTTTTTTCCATGGGATACTCCTTCCTGCTTTGACAAAAATTAATTGGCCGTACATTTGTGGGCCCAGTTTTGGGTTCTCTATTCTATTCCATTGGTCTATGTGTCTGTTTATGTGCCAATACCATATTGTCTTGATGATGACAGCTTTGTAGTAGAGGCTAAAGTCTGGGATTGTGATGCCTCCCATTTTGGTTTTCTTCTTCAATATAACTTTGGCTATTTGTGGTCTTTTGTGGTTCCATACGATTTTGAGGATAATTTGTTCTAGCTTTGAGAAGAATATTGGTTCAATTTTGATGGGGATTGCATTGAATGTGTAGATTGCTTAGGATAGTAATGGCATTTCCACAATGTTTATTCTTTTGATCCATGAACAGGGAATGTTTTTCCATTTCTTTGTGTCTTCAATCTCTTTCATAAGTTTTCTCTAGTTTTCATCATAAAAACATATGCCTTTTAAATTATAATTCTGGAGCATATCCCAGAGCTAGGAAGTAATAAAAAGCTAAAAGAATTATTACTATGATAAAGATATTTTAGAGAAACAAAGAAGTCAACTGAAAAAGTTCATAGTAGCCAAATCTGGAAAAATCGAGGAAGAAAATTTAAAAAATATAATACATAATTCCAAATAATTTATGTATATACTCCTCTCAATAAAGTGGGGCATAACTCTGAACTCTTTAAGTATGAGCTACATTTACTGACTTGACAAAGTTTAGAATGTGATAAAAAGGAAGAAGGAAAGAAAGAAGACAAGAAAAAAGGTAGGTTGATGGGAGGGAAGGAGAGAAGTAAATTCATAGTAGAAAAAAAACATAGCCATGTGATCAAGTTAACATAAAGTGATAAGTTACCTTAATAGTATGTATCTTTGAGATTATGTAATAAAAATGGGTCTTTATCTGAGTTGTTTTCTATCCTCAGTTTATTATGAGAAAAAAAGTCAGACAAATCTAAATTGAGAAACATTCTACAAAATATCTGACAATTCTTTTCAAAGCTGTTAAGGTCATAAAACATAAAGAACGTCTGAGAAATTGCCACAGCCAAAGAGAGTTTAAGGAGATATGACGACTGGATGTAATATGCTGTAGTAACCTGGATAGGATCCTGGAACATAATCACATTAGGTAAAACTAAAGAAATATAAAATATTGAATTTAGTTAATTATAACGTATCAATATTGGTTCCCTACCTATAACAAATATAAGCTACTAATATTAGGGAAAACTTTGTGTGGGATATATGGGGATTTTCTATACTTTGAAATAATTTTATAAATCCAAGACTATTCTTAAATCAAATATTTATTTAAATATAAAAAATAGATTTGATTACCCTTGAGTTTGCTTTCTCCTACAGGCTGGTTCATGGATATTTTAGTATATGTGCTGCTGAAGCGAGCACGGGTTCATGGATATTTGAGTGACCTGGCTTCAGCGTTACAAAAGACAACCATCTCGAGAACAGCAGAACTGCAAGGTATAACCTAAGTCCCTGAATGTTCTTACGGATAACCACCACTTAATAAGTTTAATATTGTATATTTATGCTCATATAATGAGTGAAAATTGTATTTCCTTTTATACTAATTAGTAGTGTATTGATGATCTTTACATTTTCAGGCACTACTATTATTTCCTTTTCTGTGAATTACTTCTTTATATCTTTGGGCCAAGGGTTGATTGTCTTTTTTTAAATCAATTTTAGATTCTGAAAATAAATCTTTGTTA
Source organism: Suricata suricatta (assembly GCF_006229205.1). Taxonomy (NCBI): domain Eukaryota; kingdom Metazoa; phylum Chordata; class Mammalia; order Carnivora; family Herpestidae; genus Suricata; species Suricata suricatta. The sequence goes on from NC_043717.1 coordinate 57,647,008, forward strand.
TATACTTTCCAGATCATTTATTCTGTTCTGTTTCTGTATTAATTTTTGATGATTTTGTTATGTAAAAGTTTAATATATATATGTATATATTTAAATTTATCAAGCTTTTGCCTTATAGGTTTGATGTTTTAACATGTTTATATGCCTTCCTTATTGTAAGGTTGTAAATACACTCCATATTTAATATTTTAATGCTTTCATGGCTTTATTTGTTCAATTTTTAAAAATTAATCATTAAAAATTTTTCATAATGCGAGATAAAAATGGTGTTCCATGCAAGGAGGACCTTGGAATGATTGAAAAAATTAAATAAACCTAGTGTGGCTAGAACATTTTAAATTGAGGAGGAAAGTGGTGAAAATTTAAGTTAGGGAAGTACGTGATGGGTAAATCATGAGGCCTTGTACCATTTGAATTATTGTGCATGTTAAAGACATTGGAGAATATACGTTGCTATCTTCCTGTATGCAGCTGGAGTTATATGGACTAAAAAGGCACATAGATCATTGGAAATAGGAGAGAAGTGGAATTATTTGGGCTATTTAGTCTGCAGACAAGCTGCTTCAGATACATCTTATTCAATAATTGAATTAAAATGGAGGTAAGATATGGAATATTTTTGTAAGCTCCATATATAGACATATTTCTGTAAGCTCCAGTATGTAGATATAATAGAGAACTATTGATTCAGTGTCTTCTATAACTTTATTATACTTTATTAGTATTCCTATGCATTCTTACAGTGATTACTATATGTGAACACAGCTGTGAAGAATTCAATTTGCTGAGTGGCAAGGGCATTCATTTGCCTTAGGAGTAATCAAGTGTTCCAAAAGAAAAAAAGGTGGTTGCCAATAAATAATATCTAAAGGCTGCAGGTTCTTTTCACTCTCAAGAAACATCCTGGAAGAGGCAGATAGGTATTTCCACAATCCTCTTATTAAATAAAGTCACTTCATATTTATTCAAATAATATTTGAAAAACAACATACAGAGTTTGAAACTTGGAAACTGATTTTAAAAAAACCTTCTTCCAATTAGCAATTGTTTCCATATGGTATAAATGTTTTTTCTGTATAAAAAACTTAATTTTATGCTGTTATTTGTTTTCCTAATTATACAACTTTTGATCACTCAAGTTTGTCTGGTTGGAACTGCAGATAAAATAAGTCCAGAGAAATGCATCTGGCAAGAAAGCAAACTCTTTTACAACAGGAAAGCCCAGCCATAGACTTGCATTTTGTGAGCCTATGGCTTTCACGTTAAATCCTGTGCTTTGTTTTCCCTTAATTTCACTTATACTTTGGTGACTATTGTACAGAGTGATCCACACACTTAAACTGTTTAAAATATAATTGCCACGGAAATTTGATAATTTCATCTTAAAGAAAGGTTGAGGAAAACTCAGGAAGAGCTCCAATTACTGGAAACTGGAAAAAATTAATCTTGATTAAAGTACTTCCCCCATGAAAATAGGACCTCCTGAACTTTGTAAGCACTGATTAAAGGAAGCTGTTCCTTGGAGGAATATATTACTGTACTTTTTCCAGGATTTTCCAAGGATATTAAAATTAAATAGTAGAAACATCAAAAAATATCTTTAAAGGTGTAATTTAGTGGAATGTTGGCAACAACTTACCTCAGTGCCTCTCAAAAATGATGTGCCAAAATATGCAAACTACTTTCCAAAACCATAATGGTTGTTAGGAATGCTAGTCAGCTGTCATTACCAATAAGGCTTTCCAAGGGAAAAATAAAAAAGAACCTGGAGGATTACAGAGGATAATTGTCCACTGGAGTATAACATATTCATCATTAGGAATATGGTGGGTTCCTTTCCTCTACCTAATAATTTCAAATATAATACCTGGGAGGAATTTGCAAAGATTGGATTACTTATAACTTCTCGTTTTGTAAGTGACTTACTATCATTATCAGATGAATCAGTAAGTATATCTTCAAATGTCTTACTATTTTAACCCAGTATTATAAACTTGCTTTTCATGTGACAAAAAAGTAATCTATTACAGTGTTCAATGCTGAAATGATCTGAATTATTTTTATTTGATTGAAAATTATCCTCTTTGCTTTATAGACCAGTGAAAATACAGGAAATAAACATTTTCTGCAGTTATTTTAAATGATTCTACAGTGGTTCAAGCCTGTATTTCATTTTTGTCCTGTAATTTCAGCATCTGACATGAGTTACAGGAAAATTTTACATTTCAAAGCCAATTATATCATTTCCCACCACATTCTTTCCAGAAAATTGGAAGCTCTACACCACCATCATTAAGTTTAATTAATAAATTTAAATATTAACTATATCATAAACATTTGTTATGCAGACAATGGGCGCTATGATATTTTTTGACCATATAAGTTGTTATTGACTCCAGATCCTTGATAAGTTTAAATTATTCTTGTGTAAGTCCATTCTTGGTGGGGAATGCAGGAAAAAGAATGGCAGTATGACCCAGGGTGTTTTCACATTGTCAGTTGCCATGGAAGATTTCAAAAATATTTTGAAAGTTATTTTTTGGACATGAAACTAATAGTGTACAAAATGCTATTAGAGCCAACTGAGCAATTAAGTATTTGAACCAAGCTCTGTCTTGTTGGAAAAGATAATTTAAGAAGACTGAAGAAGTGTTTTTTCTTCTACATGTAATAGCAGAAATCCTGTGCCTCTCCAGGATAACAATTAAAAAGCTTAAATTCATAGAAGCTCTGGTTTGTAAGGGACACTAGAAGAAGAATTCACTTTCTTATTTTTTATGACATCTCTAACAGATGATTATAGCTCATTTAAACATTACCTCTGTGAGTAACTTATTCCTAAAAACAGCCCATTTGATTGGATGGCATCTTTATTCTGATGTTTTTCAGGAATGAATTAAGTTTGTTTCCTGATGACTTCATCCAGTTGACCTTAATGCTTAGATCCAGAATAACTCTCTTCCTTCTTTAACCTGACAAATTTTTAAATGTTTGCAATCATTTTGTTCCTAAAAATCCATTTCTTTCAGTGTATATATCCCAGGTTTCTTTAAACTTTTCTCACATGACTTTAATTCCAGATGAGTTATGAGCCGGATAATACCCTAAGAAGTACTGATTTCTCAGTGAGCTTTTTAAAACATGCTTTAAAACGAAATACTTATCTCAGGAAGATGAACACTATATTATAGACTTATCTGTCAATAGGCCTCAATTTCAAACTGGACTGCCAAGCTATCCCTCTATTCTTTTTTTTTTAATTTTTTTATGTCTTTTTAATTTATTTTTGAGAGACAAAGAGACAGTGCAAGCAGGGGAGGGTCAGAGAGAGAGAGGGAGACACAGAATCCAAAGCAGGCTCCAGGCCCTGAGCTAGCTGTCAGCACAGAGCCCGACCCGGGCTCGAATCCACGAACTGCGAGACCATGACCTGAGCCGAAGTCGGACGCTCAACCAACTGAGCCACCCAGGCACCCCCTTCTATTCTATTCCATATGGTCAGCTATGATGTGACATGGATCCTACTACACACACATGATATGCAATGATGTTAACTTTGTCAAAAACAGCTAATTCAGTTCTGTATTTCAATTTTTTCATTTGAGTACGCACAATGCTCCATTAGTTTCAAGTGTGAAATATAGTGATTCAACATCTCTATACATTATGCTATGCTCACCATAGAGTTGCTACCATCTGTAACCATACAATTCTTTTACAATATCGTTGACTATATTCCCTATGTTGTACCTTTTATTCATTTGACTTATTCAATAGCTGGAAAGCTATCTCCCATACCCCTACACACGTTTTGTTAATTCCTCCAACCACTTCCCTTTGGCAACCATGGAATCTAAAAAAAATGAACAAACAAAAATCAGAACCAGAATATCTGTCTTTGCAGATAAATTTGATGAAGTCAAAGAGAGTATCATAAAAGCAGAGACCTCTGATCTTCACATTTCACTGCAGTGAGATTATATACAGAAAATAAAAATTTAGAGAAGCACAAATTCAAGCAGAACTTCCGAGAGCCACAGATATTTATTTCAGCAATGTAAAATCAGAAATTGATTTCTCTTGAATGTTTCCTAGCTAGTATAAATTAGGGAGAAAAAGTGATATTTGTATAAGAAAGCGCAGTAGATTGTAGGAATCGCAGCAAGAGCAAAGGTACTGAGTAGAGAATATGCATTGAATGCCCAACTTAATTACAGAGAGTCTAAGTAGTAAAGTCATGGACAATATGACCAGAAAGAGGTTGAGAGCAGATAGAGGAAGGCCACATGCCAGATTAAAGATTTTTGGACATTACCAATACTTAAAGGCACCAAAATCTCCTTATATCTAAGTCATAAAAAACCTGGCTGCTGAAGAGGTACATACTAGTAATTCTATATTCTTCCTCTCACATAATGTCACATAATTTTCTTTTTTTCAGCCAGGTCCCTCATGGACTTGCCACACATGAGAACTTTCTCTCTTCCTTGCCACAGTGTTCAAATAGCAACCGGAGATCAGCTTTGCATTGTCAGAAGAAAATATGGGACAAATTCAAATGTCAACAGAAATGGGGAAGATCACATTTATCTACTAAGTTATTTACATATATTTTAAAAGTTATTGACTTACTTTTTGTTTACTCTTCAGAAAAAAATTTACTTATTCTTCAGAAAAAAAGGATGGAGAAGATGAAGAAAGCAAAGCTCAGAGATGTTGGTGACTTGGTCAAATTACATAGTTGCTACTAAGAATTGCTAAAGAAGGAAAATATCTGGGTTCAGCATTCTTTGAACTACATAAGACTAACTTCTCTGGATGCAGATATTCAGGAATGACAAAAATAAGCCCAAAGAAGAAAAAAATCTCACTATTTCCTTTATCTCTTCTTCTTCTTTTTTTTTTTTTTTTTTTTTTTTTTGATTTGCCATTCTAACGTATATCATGGGATGGTGCTGAAGACTATAATGGATAGTCATGTAATGGAACTGGATAATGAATATTGCCATTATGAATCACAATGGAGAGATGGAATAGGATATGTGTCTTTTTGCTTTGTGGAGTAGGCCAGAGTTATGAACAGAACTTCTAGCAAATTGAAATAACAAAACATTAAATTACTTAATTACACCTCAGTTATGTTCTAAAAGGTGACAATGGATGGCCATTGTGTTAAAGCCCATGTCAACTACATTTGTTTCTCAAGGTAGGAAAAGCTGTGGATTTGTTTCTAACTATTTTGCCATGGTTTTCTACATAAACAACCTAGTATTAAAATAATCTGTGAAAATCAAACTTTTTTAGAGACTGTGAATAACTATTTGAGGCATTTAGTAATACTCTGCAAAAGATATTTTTGTCACAGAGACCAATTTATTTCTGTTAGCCTATAACTTTTACCGTATGGAAGTTACTCAGCAAAAGTTTGTAGGATATATATATATTTGGTGTTTTAAAGGCATGGTATCTGTTCAAACTCTCAGCTAGTTTCTATCTCATGTGGAATTTCATCAAAAGTAGTCATTACTTATGAGACAACTGATTCATTTTAAGAGGCTACAAGCATGCTGCTAAATATATTACAGAGACATTTTAAAAATAAAGGTATGTGTTCTAGTTTGACTTGAGACTATTTGACAATTTTTAAAAAGGTTAACATTATTCATTAAGATAACTTATCAACAAGATTTCTCATAATCAGGTTTTTCTCTTTCTGAATACTCAGTGATTTTCATCAATGACTTAATTCCCATAAACATGACTTGTATGTTGCAACCTCTTCAAAGAGTAGACAACTGAGATTGGCAAGATGACAGAGCAATAGGGAGCTCCATACTTCCCGCCCTCATCTCTCAAATAAAGAAGGGCTGAAACCAAAGAGTCTGGGACGAAAAGAGACAGAGTCCACTAAGAATACAGCCTCATAGGTGCATGATTGCGAACTAAGGAAGATAAAAACAGGTAGGGACCAGAGACATGGAAGGGAGGGAGCCCCCTCCACAGGGAGAATAGGGGAAAAGAAAAAGCTGCTGAAACTGCTCATAGAACTGTCACTGGTGAAGAGAAAAAACTCAGCCTGGGATGGAGAGGGATCTTATCATCTCATCTCTAACTGCAGGGAGAACAGAGATAGATCATATCTCTAATTGCAGAGCTTGCTATAGGCTGGGTGCCTGGATCCCAGTCAACACCAGGAGGAACTGCTCCCCTTCTCCACCTACTGGATCCCAGGGTAGGAAGCGCCTCGGCCTGTGGGATTACATTTCAAGTGGTATCATTAAAGTGTGCAAACTAAGATCTGGAAACGAGGCTTGTGCGACTATATTTCAAAGCCTATGGAATAAGATCTGGAAACTAGGCAGGGCACAGGACACAGTACACGGCCAATCTTGGCTACACTGTGGAATTAGAAGATTGGATCCAAGGAGTGTTTTGCAACGCTTGGTTTGAGAAGGGACTAGGAGGCTGCCATTTTCTCCCCACAACCACCAAGGTGGAGCCTCAGGGAGTGGCCTTCAGGACCCACAGTGGAGACAAGACCTGCCTACACCAAACTATGGCCATTCATGCTAGAGAGCTGCATTTTTTTTATTCCAGAGCCTGGGGCAAGACCACTATTGATGCATTGCCACTATTAACTCCACATGAATTCTTGCTATTCAGATATATTTTCTCTTATCTCATTCTTATCACTCCCCTTCACTGGACTGTGCACTGTGGCTATTGGTTTGCTTAAACAATCACATTTAATCCATTCTCTTGATGCATATTCTATACCTCCCTCATTACTTTTCTTTTTCTCTCTCTCAGGAATAATCAGACTATATAGTTTTTCAGGGTAACATTATCTTATTTTTTTTTCTCCTTACCTCCTACCATATTCTCCTTTTTCTCTCTCTGAATTAAGGCTTTTAGTCTCTCTGCCTGGTCAATGTTCAATTTCTCTTTCTCCCCACCCCTGTCATTTCTCTCTTTATGTATGCTCTTCTATCAACAAGCACTGCCTCCACCCTTCTCTTTATTTGTAGCTGGAATTTCTAATTTTATGCTTTTAGACTGCCTTTTGTCTTTTGTTGTTTTGGTTTTGTTTTTTTCCCCTTTTCCTTTTGGTTTACTTGTTTGCTTGACTTGTCTGTGGTGTTGCACAGTTTTGTTCCCTGTTTGTTTTCCTATCCAGGGATACCTCAAAAAAAACAAGCCAAAATACACATGCTGGAGAGTTCCAAATATCACTATAAGTAAGGAAATAAAAATACCAAGGCACAACAAGAAAGATGAAGGGACACCATTAAAAGAAGACTTCCTGAATGGACAGGCCATGGACAGTCAATGAACCTCCTTTAATATAGCAGAACTCGCAGGTGCAGTGTGCATAACAAGTTTTTAAAACTTACAGGAGACCGAAAGCCAGCCAAAATGATGAAACAGAAGAACTCTCCTCAAAAGAAATTCCAGGAAGAAATCACAGCTAAAGAATTGCTCAAAACAGATATAAGCAAAATAACTGACCAACAGTTTAGAACAATTGTCATAAAATTAATCCCTGGACTTAAAAAAAGCTTAGAAGACAGCAGAGACTCTATTACTACAAAGATTATGGACGCTAAACATACTTGTGATGAATTTTAAAATGCTATACATGAGGTACATAATAAAAAGGAAGCAACCACTGCACGGATTGCAGAGGCAGAGAGGAGAACAGGTGAATCAGAAGACACAATTATAGAAAAAGAAGAAGCCGAGAAACAGAGAGATCAATTGATCCAGGAGCATGAAAGGAGAATTTGAGAAGTGAGTGATACAATCAAACGGAACAATATCCATATCTTAGGAATTCCAGAAGAAGAAAGGCTGAAGGGGTACTTGAACAAATCATAGCTGAGAGCTACCCCAATCTGGGGAAGGACACAGGCATTAAAATCCAAGAGGCACAGAGAACTCCCCACAGATGTAATATGAGTCAATCTTCTGCATGACATATCATAGTGAAACTGGCAAAACATAAAGACAAAGAGAGAATTCTGAAAGCAGCTAGGGATAAAAGGGCCCTAACATACAAGGGAGACCTATCATAGTAGTTGTTGAACTATCTACTGAAACTTGGCAGGCCAGAATGGAATGGCAGGAAAAATTCAATGTGATGAATAGAAAAAGTATGCAGCCATGAGTCCTTTACTCAGCAAGTCTGACATTCAGAAAAAAAGGAGAGATAAAAGTTTTCCCAAGTAAACAAAAATTTAAAGAATTCATCACCACTAAACCAACCCTATAAGAAATACTAAGGGGGATTCTATGAGGGAAATGTTGCAAGGAACACAAGGTACCAGAGACATCACTCAAGCTTGAACCCTACTAAGAACACAATGACTCTAAACCCATATTTTTCAACAATAACATTGAATGTAAATTGACTTAAATGCTTCAGTCAAAAGACATAGGGTATCAGAATGGAAAAGAAGACAAAACCTGTCTTCTTGCAGTCTAAAAGAGACTCATTTTACACCTGAAGGCACCTTCAGATTGAATGTAAAGGGATGGAGAAATATCTATCATGTGACTAGAAGTCAAAAGAAAGCTGAAGTAGCCATACTTATATGGGACAAACTGGAGTTTAAGGTTAAGGCAGTAACAAGAGATGAAGAAGGGCATTATATGTTAATTACAGGGTCTGTACATCAGGAAGTTCTAACAATAAACATCTACGTCCCGAATTTGGAAGCACACAAATACATAAAACAATTCATCACAAAAGAAACAGTCTTATTGATAAAAATGTGCTAATAACAAGAGATTTTAATACTCCCCTTACAGCAATGGATAGATCAACTAGGCAGAAAATAACTAAATAAACAGTGGACCTAAAGGACACATTAGACCAAATGAATTTGATATATTTGATATATTTAGAAATCTACATCCTGAATTCACTTTCTTCTCAAGTGCACATGGCACATTCTCCAAGATAAATCATATACTGGGTCTTAAAGCAGCCCTCAATAAATATAAAAGAAATGAGATCATATCATGCACACTTTTGGATCACAATGCTATGAAATTTGAAATCAATCACAGGCAAAAGTCTGGAAAACCTCCAAAAATTGGAGGTTAAAAGACACCCTACTGAAGAATGAATGGGCCAATCAGACAATTAGAGAAGATTAAAAAGTATATGGAAACAAATGAAAATGAAAACACAACAATCCAAATGCTGTATGATGCATCAAAGGCAGCATAAGAGGAAATTACATTGCACTCTAGGACTATTTCAAGAAACTAGAAAAAGTGCAAATACAAAATCTAACGGTGCACCTAAATTAATTAGAAGCAGAGCAGAAAAAGCACCCCAAACCGAGAAGAACAAGAGAAGTAATAAAGATCAGGACAGAAATAAGTAACACAGAATACAAAAAATACAGTTGAACAAATCAATGAAACCAAGCATTGGTGTTTTGAAAAGATAAACAAAATTGATAGCCTCTAGCCAGGCTTCTCAAGAAGAATAAAAATAGCACCCAAATAGACAAAATCACGAATGAAAATGGGTCTATTACAACCAATCCCTCATAAATACAAGCAATTATCAGGGAATACTATGATATGTCAAAAACCTGGACACCCTAGAAGGAATACCAACTTCCTAAACACATGCACACTACCAAAACTAAAACATGAAGAGATAGAACATCTGAACAGACCCATTCTAGTGAATAAATCAAATCATTTACAAAAATCTCCCAACGAATAAGAGCCCAGGGCCAGATGCCATCATTGGGGAATTCTACCAGACATTTAAATCAGAGTTATTACCCATTCTTCTCAAGTGATACCAAAAAATAGAAATGGAAGGAATACTTCCAGACTCATTCTACTAAGACAGCAGCACTTTGATTCCAAAACCAGACAGAGACTCAGCAAAGAAAGAAAACTACAGGCCAATATCCTTGATTAACACAATATCAAAAATCCTCATTAAGATACTTGCAAATCGAGTTCAACAGCACATAAAAAAATTATCCACCATGATCAACTGGGATTCATTTCTGGGTTACAGGGCTGGTTCAAGATTTGCAAATCCGGGGCACCTGGTTGGCTCATTTGGTTAGGCGTCCGACATCAGCTCAGGTCATGATCTCACAGACGGTGGGTTCGAGCCCCGCATTGGGCTCTGTGCTGACAGCTCAGAGCCTGGAGCCTGTTCAGATTCTGTGTCTCCCTCTCTCTCTGCCCCTCCCCTGCCCGCTCTCTGCTCTATCTCTCAAAATAAAATAAAGACATTAAAAAAATTAAAAAAAAGGTTCTCAAATCTATCAATGTAATACATCACATTAACAAAAGAAAAGATAAAAACCATATAATCCTGTCGATAGATACAGAGAAAGCATTTGACAAAATAGCATTCTTTCTCATTAAAAACCATCGAGAAAATTGTGATACAAGGAACTTACTTAAACATCATAAAAGCCATTTATGAAAAGCCCACAGCTAATATCATCCTCAAGGGGGAAAAACTGAGAGCTTTCGCCCTGAAATCAGGAATATGACAGGGATGTGCTCTCTCACCTCTGTTGTTTAATATAGTGCTGAAAGTCCTAGCATCAGCAATCAGACAACAAAAGGAAATAAAAGGCATCAGAATTGGCAAAGAGGAAGTCAAACTTTCGCTTTTCACAGAGGACATGATATTCTATATGACTGATTCCACTAGAACTCTCTTAGAACTGATCCATGAATTCAGTAAGTTGCAGGGTACAAAATCAACATAAAGAAATCAGTTGCATTTTTATACACCAATAATGAATCAACAGAAAGAGAAATCAAGAAACTGATCCCATTCACAATTGCATGAGAACCCATAAAATACCCAGGAATTAACCTAACCAAAGATGGAAAAGGTCTGTATGATGAAATCTATAGAAAACTTATGAAGGAAATTGGAGAAGACACAAAGAAATGGAAAAACATTCCATGCTCATGGATCAGAAGAATAAATATAGTTAAAATGTCATTACTACCTAAAACAATCTACACATTCAATGCAATCCCAATCAAAATTACACTAGCTATCTTCTCAAAGCTGGAGCAAATTATCTTAAAATTCATATGGAACCACAAAAATCCCCGAATAGCCAAAGTAATATTGAAGAAGAACACCAAAATGGGAGGCATCACAATCCCAGACTTTAGCCTCTACTATAAAGCTTTAATTATCAAGACAGTATAGTATTGGCACAAAAACAGACACATAGACCAATGGAATAGAATAGATAACTCTGAATTGGACCCACAAATATATGGCCAATTAATCTTTGACAAAGCAGGAAAGAGTATCCAATGGGAAAAAAGACTGCCTCTTTAACAGATGGTGCAGGGATAACTGGAGAGCAACATGCAAAAGAATGAAACTAGACCACCTTCTCACACCATACACAAAACTAGACTCAAAATGGAAAAAGGACATGAATGTGATACAGGAAACCATCAAAACCCTAGAGGCGTACTGCATGCCAATGAGAAAGAATGAAATGTGACCATTTGTAACAAAGTGGATGGACCACGAGGGTGTCATGCTAAGCAAAATAAGTCAGGCAGAGAAGGACAGGTACTATATGTTTGTACTCATGGATCTAACAGGAGAAACCTAACAGAGGACCATGGGGAGGGGAAGTGGGAAAGATTTGAGGGGAGAGATGTACACAAATCCAGAGAGACAATTGAATACTGAAAATACAGAGGGCTGAAGCGGGGGAAGGAGGTGATGGTCATGGATGGGGGGCACTTGTGGGGAGAAGCACTGGGTGTTATATGGAAGCCAATTGACAATAAACTATTATATTAAAAAAAAGATAAACATTAAAAATTTAAAAAAATAAGAAAAAAACCCTAGAAGAGAAAGCAGAAAACAACTTACTTGACCTCAACTGCAGCGAATTCTTACTTGACACAGCCCCAAATGCCAGGAATTCAAGAGCAAAAATGAACAACTGGGACCTTATCAAGATAAAAAGATTCTGCTCGGCCAAGGAAACAATCAAGTAAACAAATAGGCAACTGACAGAATGGGAAAAGATAGTTGCAAATGACATATCGGATAAAGGGCTAGTGTCCAAAATCTTTAAGGAACTCACCAAACTCCACACCGGAAAAATGAATAATACATTCCTCAATTCCATGAGGAAATTGATAGAAGACATAAACAGACTTTTTGAAAGATAACATCCAGATGGCCAACAGACACATGAAATGATGCTCAGCGTCACTCATCATCAAGGTAATACAAACAAAAACCATAGTGAGATATCATCTCAAGCTGGTCAGAGTGGCTAAAATGAACAAATCAAGAGACTATAGATGCTGGTGATGATGTGGAGAAATGGGTACCCTCTTATACTGTTGGTCAGAATGTAAACTGCAGCAGCCTCTCTGGAAAACAGTGTGGAGGTTCCTCAAAAAATTGATGGTAGAACTCCCCTATGACCCAGTAATAGCACTGCTGGAAATTTACCCAAGGGATACAGAAGTGCTGATGCATAGGGGCACATGTAACCCAATGTTTATAGCAGCGCATTCAACAATAGCCAAGTCATAGAAAGAGCCTAAGTGTCCATGAATAGATTGAGAAGATGTGGTGTATCTATACAGTGGAATACTACATGGCAATGAGAAAGAATGAAATCTGGCCATTGAGTGTGTTATGCTAAGTGAAGTAAGTCAGGCAGAGAAGGACAGATACCACATGTTTTCACTTATAAGTGGAATAGGAGAAACTTAACACAGGACCAAGGGGAAGGTGATGGGAAAAATAGTTGGGGAGAAAAATAGTTGGGGAGAGAGAGGGAGGCAAACCATGTGAGACTCTTGAATACTGAGAACAAACTGAGGAATGATAGGGGTGGGGGAGAGGGGAAGCTGGGTGATGGACATGGAGGAAGGCACTTGTTAGGATGAGTACTGGGTGTTATGTGGAAACCAACTTGACAATAAACTTTAAAAGAAAAAGAAAGAACAAAATAGACCGCCTATCTTAAATAAAAGATAAATAATAATATAAAAATAAATCATAAATTTAAAAAAAGATTGATTAAACTTTTTCTATAAATAACAAATAAACTGTATTATCTAGTAGTTAGATACTACTATTTGCCATTTGGCCAAAGTTTCATCACTGATAAAATTGAAGCTATTGAACTAGATTATATCATATCTAAAGTGGTTTCAGTTGTATGTTATGATACCCAAAGTGAATAGATAAACTGAAACTTACACTAGATTGTATTTCTCTCCTTAATACTAATTAATAAACCGACTCTTGCCATGATCCTTTCTTTATGATCTAAATAATTCATTTTTTATTATAATAAAAAAGAACCACCCCTGCCAATAAACAGTATTCACCTTGATTCAGGTTAGGATAAAATGGAATATATATTCTTAATACTCTCAGGCTATTATCTTTAAATACCTTTAAAGCTTGTAATAAACAATCACTATTCTAAAGCCAGACAGAAAAACCAAATTTTTGTATTTATATATGATTTCAACATTTCAAAGGACATTTATTTGTTATCCTCACAACAATTAGTCTTATATGTAAGGGCTAGTAGCATTATCTCCATTTGCATGGAGCAGTTTAATGACTTTCTTCCAGTCATATGGTTAATGAGAGAAACTAGTCTGGAACCCAGTCCTATTTATTTCCATCCCTTTGTACTTTTTACTCTATTATTACCCAGCCTTGAACATTGATAATTCTGCTGCTGCTGCTAACAAATCAATCAGAATCATCCATGATGTGCTGCCTGGAAACAATCACAGATCTCAGTGGCTCAAAACAAAAGTTTATTTCTCATTCATGCTACATATCTAACATGGATCGGCAGGGAGCTCTGCTTCTTATTTGACTCATTCATGAACCAAACTGGCAGAAGCTCTACCATATTGTAACTATATTATCTAGAACACCTGACCTCCTTAGTCAACAGGGCACAGAAGCAGAATATGAATAATCCATCTCTACCCTTCTAGGTTTTAATCCAGAAGTGACACACATTACCTTCACTTATAGCCTTTGAGCCAAAACATTTAATACAACACAGTTTAACCTAACTACAAAGGGAATACGAAATGTGAAGTGTACATAGATACTTGATAAGCAGTAAATGTCTCTTTCATGGTAGCTAATATTAACTGAGTTCTTAATACATTCCAGGCACTATTATAAGAATGTTGTGTCATTGCCTCATTTAATTCTCATATAATCCTGTACTATAAATATAACTATTATACTGATGAAAAAACAGAGTTTGAGTGATAATCTACACAATATTTTACAGATGGTAAATAACAGAGGTGGGATTCAAACCCAGATCATTCATATATCAGAGCCAACTCCAAGCTTATTTATTAAAGCCTAAATCTGCTTGATTTGCCTTTTCTTTAGCCATCCTAAGATAGTTGGGTATAGTTTTGTCTACTTTTTCCAATGCTTGACTTTTATTTTCATGCTAAATGTATAAAGTGTGATGAATGAGATAAGGTAGATGGATGGATGATAAAGAGATCACTGTTGTATTTTCTAAAATCCTTTCCTACAATAATACAATTTCTTCTATAGGAGGCTTTAAAACTTATGTAGTAAGGGTATTTAATTGCTTGAGCTTGCTTACTGTTGCCCCAATACATACCAGTCATCTTTCTTCTTGGCTCTTCCTTAAATATAAAACCGTGCTTCTTATCTGCCTTGTATCTTCTATAAGAAAGGCCCAATGATAGTCTTAATAATGCAGAATATGTCTTTTGTAGGAAACTGTCTTTTGTAGCTACTTACAACTTCAGTGACTAAACTATACTTGGAATTAAAGAGAGGTTAACACAAGTACATATAAAATGATCATTTTCCACAAAAAGTATTAAAATGAAAGGTTTTAGATAGTCTTCATCTTAAAACTCAATTATCCAGAAATTCATTCTTTCTAAAAAATTCTAGGTAATTTTATGAATTGAAATTTAGCAGAGATTCTAGCTAATGTGGAAAATATTGACTTAATAGATACATTTACTAAATAGTATATCATTAGTGTTTCATACTCATTTAATTTGGAAACTGAAATTGACCTCTTGCATTTTACCAATGAAGAAATAAATGCCTAAGAGAAATTATTTATTGGTAATCAGGCAGATAGTTAGAGGACCTACAAAGTTAAGAATCTGGGCCTCCTCAGACTCTCAGTCTGGGTAAATTTAAAATAATTCTCTCTGTTTCTCTCTCTCTCTCTCTCTCTCTCTCTCTCTCTCTCTCTCTCTCTCTCTCTCTCTCTCCCCCTCCCCTGCTCATGCTGTCTCTATCTCAAAATAAGTAAATTAAAAATTAACAAAATAATAGTCATATTTATAGAATCTTGTTTCTGGAAAGTTAAAATCAATTCTTATTCAATTATAGCTGATACACAATGTTATCTTAGTTTCTAGTGTACAGCATAGTGATTTGACAACTCTAGATATTATGTTAGAGTTATGCTTTAGATGTTATGTGGTGTTATGCTCACCACAAGTGTAGTTAACATCGTTCAGCATACAATGCTATTACAATATTATTAACTATATCCCCTATGCTGTACCTTTCATCCCTGTAACTTATTCACTGTGTAACTGGAAGTCTGTACCTCCTACTTCCTTTTCCCTATTTTACCCATCCTTGTCTTCCTTGTCAACCATCAGTTTGTTCTCTCTATTTATGAGTCTGTTTCTGCTTGTTGTTGTCATTGCTGTTGTTAAAATCACTCTTAGAACAATGTAAATGTTTGTATTAAACAAAGTAACACGTTTCTAGTAACTTATTTATAAATTGTAGCTTAGAAAATTACATTAAAATTTTGTAACTGATTATTAGGAAATATCTGAGGATCTACTCAAAACAGGTATAGAAAGACAACAGGTACAGAAACATAATTGGAATATCTGCATCGTTAATTGGTAACGTATGTGTTCTAACTCCCTACCCAAAAAACGAATAATCCAGTGAAGAAATGGGCAGAAGACCTGAACAGACACTTCTCCAAAGAGGACATCCAGATGGCCAACAGGTACATGAAACGATGCTCAGCGTCACTCAGCATCAGGGAAATACAAATCAAAACCACACTGAGATACCACCTCACACCAGTCAGAGTGGCTAAAATGAACAAATTAAGAAACTATAGATGCTGGCAAGGATGTGGAGAAACAAGCACCCTTCTACACTGTTGGTGGGAATGTAAACTGGTGCAGCCCCTCTGGAAAACAGTGTGGAGGTTCCTCAAAAAACTATCAACAGAACTCCCCTATGACCCAGCAATAGCCCTGCTAGGGATTTACCCAAAGGATACAGAAGTGTTGATGCATAGGAGCACATGTATCCCAATGTTCATAGTGGCACTTTCTACAATAGCCAAATCATGGAAAGAGCTTAAATGTCCATCAACTGATGAATGGATCAAGAAGAAGTGGTGTATATATACAATGGAGTACTACATCTAATGAGAAAGAATGAAATCTGGCCATTTGTAGCAAAGTGGATGGACCTCGAGGGTGTCGTGCTGAGTGAAATAAGTCAGGCGGAGAAGGACAGATACCATATGTTTGCACTCATAGGTCTAATAGGAGAAACCTAACAGAGGGCCATAGGGAGGGGAAGGGGGAAAAAGAGTTGGGGAGAGAGAGATACACAAATCATGAGAGACTATTGAAAACTGAAAATGATCAGAGGGCTGAAGGGAGGGGGGGATGATGGTCATGGAAGGGGGGCCTTGTGGGAAGAAGCACTGGATGTTATATGGAAACCATTTTGACAATAAGGTATTATTTAAAAAATAAAATTTTAAAAGCAGTTTTTAGTTATATGTCTGTACCATTTGACTTACACAATAAGCATGGATTGCTTTTATAATTAAAAAATTACAAGTTATTTTACTTTTTATTTGAGTATAGTTGACATAAAATGTTACATTTATTTCAAATGCACAACATAGTAATTCAACTTCTCTGTATGTTATGCTATGTTCACCACAAGTGTAGTGACCATGTGTCACCATACAACACTATTACAATATCGCTGACTATATTCCCTACACTATGCCTTTTATTCCTGTGACTACATCCCATAGGTGTAAGGCTGTATCTCCCACTACCCGTCATCCATTTCGCCCACTGCTCATCCCCTTCCCTTTGGCATCCATCAGTTTGTTTTCTATATTGACAGGTCAGATTCTGCTTTTTGTTTCTTTATCAGTTTATTAGTAATTTTCATTCCTTTTGCAACAATATGTATGAACCTTGAGGGCATTATGCTAAGTGAAATAAGTCAGACTGACTATATGTGAAATCATTAACGTTTCATAAGGTTTTAAAACAAAAAAGTGCTTTGTGTTTGTTTAATATTTTTTATTTTTATATTTTTTGTTTTATTTATATTATTTTTAAATAGTTTATTACCAAGTTGGTTTCCATATAACACCCAGTGCTCTACACCACAAGTGCTCCTCTCTTTTTACTTGATAATCTCAGTGCACTTTCTTGACTTACAAGGACAAAAAGTAATTTTATGCAAAGCCAAAAAGAGGTTCTGTGTGGAGAATAAGAAAAAAAGCACCACACACTTAAGATGTGTGCAATGGATTATCTGAATTATTGTCTTAGTTTTATTAATTTCAGCTAACAGGAAACAATCAGTTCAATATATGTTTTTCATTTGTCAAATAGGGATAAAAATACGTATCCTGTAAGCATCACAGATTTGTTGTGTGGACAACATAATTTAATGGTTTTGAAAGCTCTTGAGAAAATGAAAATTAATTTAAAAATTTAAGGTTTGATTTTTTGTGTTAACATACATAAACTAATATTCCCTTCAGGTGCATCAGTATACATATATCAAAGTTTCTCTACTCCAAAGACAGCTGTTCTGTTCACATTCACAGAAGGCAAGTTAGATTACTTGTGCTAAGCTCTATAGGAGAATGACAAATTTTAAAAGTTATTATTCTTTGGGTGCTTTTCATGTGCCGAGGTGTAAAGCATCACAATACTAGATACTATACATGTATCTTATTCCCTCATTTTTGGTACAACTACATGAGATAGGTTTTATTTTCGTATATATGTATATCAAGACTATGAAACTTGAGTAAACTGCTCAAGATCCCACATCTGGTGAGTAGCAGAGCCAGAATTTATATCCAAGTTCGTCAGACTGCAAAGCTCTTTCCTTATTTTGTACTGTCTTTCAGAGATAGTCACCTATCTTTCATAATCACCTGCTGGAAACATTCATTTTCTTTTGGCATGCACATGTGTTTTCCAGATATTCAAGTGGTACAGAATAGCAATTTCCTGTTTCTTTTTGTAATTCACTTGCATTCTCTAACAGAATTGTTTTGTTCTAACATCTTTTCTATTGACCTTCTGTCTCCTGCTAAAAATGTTTTTTCTAACTTGCCCTTTCTGAAAGACTGAAATGTGTCTGATTGGATTTTTGACAGTCCAGAAATGTGGAGATCTCTGAGTTTAAAGTGTTTACAAGGATAACCTTTCCCCCTGGTTTTGATTATATCATTGACAGCAGTTGATATCTTTATGCATAGGAATGTATTTAGACGCACATAAGTAATTCATTTATAAAATTGAATTATATGACTAGGAATTTGTGTGTTTTGATTGTGTAGCAGTTTCTAAACCTGACTTACAACTGATAAAAGCCATATGGAAAGCGGAAACAGTCCATTTCATGACTCTTTAAATGTCTAAATTTGTTAACCCTTGTACTTCATATTTTTTGAAGTGCTTGTAACATTCTATATCAAGGAACATAGTTTAGAATTGAAAAGAGTTTCAAAGGCAATATTAATGGCTTATCATTAAATTCATTTCATTGTTCTTATTTTTTTAATTTTTATTAAATGATTTTTAATATGTATATTGTCTGCTAGTCTCTCTTAAGTTGGTAACAACTGATTCTTAGTGTCTTCAATGTATCTCACTGTATGAACCTGACTTCAGGGTCCTTACTGTTAACCACTATCTCATATTCTTTCTTTCTTTCTTTATTAAGAAATTTGTCAAGGGGTGCCTAGGTGGCTCAGTCAGTTGGGTGTCTGACTCTTGATTTTAGCTCAGTGTCATGATTCCAGGGTCCTGGGATCCAGCCTCACAATAGGGCTCTGGGTTCCACGCTGAGCATGGAATTTTCTTAAAATTATCTCCTTCTGGCCCCCTTTCCCTCTGCCTCTCTCCCTCACTCACGTTCTCTCTCTCTCTGTAAAAAAAAAAAAAAAAAAGATAGAAAGAAACTAGTCAAGCATGATGGTATAATAAGCACTATAAGAAGAAAGCAGGCCATCACTTCTTTTTTTAATTTTTAATAATGGCACCACCATTCCCCCACCGTCCTTAGCATAAAAAGAGTAATTTCTCACTTCTCACATGGTATAACTTGTTGAGATCCACAAATTCTACCTTTACAATGACTAATTCCATTCTCTCTGCTACCATACTAGTTCAAGTTTTAAACTCCAATAATTTCTAGACTATTACTCCTCTCTGTGTCCAGTTCCCAGACCAAACTATTCTACATACAAATACCAGAGATATTTTCTTAGTACACACTTATAATTATGACACTATTCACAAACATTCTCATTACTTTCATAATTTAGTACTAAATATTCAGTTTGACATATAGAGTGTTCAAACACTGGACTTAGTGTTTCTTTCCATGCTCATTTCTTAGCTTTCATACATATGCACTACGTTCCAAGCTAAAGAAACTACTCTTAATTCCCTGAGCACAGTACTTTTTTGTCGTTATGCATTTTTAAAATATTTTCCTCTCTATCTACATTTTCCTTCTTTGTCATTTCTGCCTATTGATATTCTACTCAATATCTTAAAAGTTATTCTCAAATTGTACTCTATGATTTTATTCTGAGTCTCACATACACAATGTTTATTTACCTTCCTCAGTTGGATATTTATCAGATTGTTTTGACATGGTATAGTTATTTCTGCCCTTGCTTTACCTTCTTTTTTAGATGACAAATTCTTAAGGTAAAGAGATATGTGTTCTTTATCTTATATTCTACACAGACATAATGAAATCCCTTGGATTTAGTAGGTACATAATATTTATAGAAGTGCAAAGAGATGACACCCAATATCGCCTAAAGGTTTTTCATTTCTGAACAAAATAGATTATGATGGCATTCTCTAAACCAAATCAGAAGAGAAAAATGTAAGACTAAAACAGAAGTATTCCTGAAAGAGCTTCACAGTGTAAATTAAAGTGGTATCCCAGCATAAAATAAATCAAATGAGGAATAATCTTTCTATTTCTAAGAAGTATCTTGGAAATACTGTCTGTTCTCCACCTGGCTAAAATATAATTAGTTCAAGTATGAAGCCCAAAGTAATTACATGACTCCACAAACTAAACATTGGCTTTGTCTTTTATCAAGTATGCAAGAGAAAAAAAGTGAAGTAGATTCAGGTTTAGCAAAGTTTATGACTCGTATAAGATTTACAAATTACTCTATTCCACGTCTAGTAAAGCCTATATCTTCTAGGTCCAAAATGTAATAGAATATTATACTAAATTGAACATCAAATGAGGAATTTGCTACTTGGCAAGAACACTGATATGACAATCAATAGACTTGTAAACTAGACTCGGTTTATTACCAACTAGGTGCTTGACACAGCAATAGCACTGCTAGGGATTTACCCAAGGAATACAAAAGTGCTGATGCATAGGAGCACATGTACCCCAATGTTCATTGCAGCACTATCAACAATAGACAAAACATGGAAAGAGCCTAAATGTCCATCACCTGATGAGTGGGTCAAGAAGATGTGGT
>NC_043717.1:57667989-57705201 GCF_006229205.1 Suricata suricatta
ATTGAATTCTGAAAACGAACTGAGGGTTGAAGGGGAAGGGGGAGGGGGGAAAAGAGGTGATGGTGGTGATGGAGGAGGGCACTTGTGGGAAGAGCACTGGGTGTTGTATGGAAACCAATTTGACAATAAACTATTAAAAAATAAAATAAAATAAAATATTTGTAATAATAGTAACTAACACTTCTTATGTCCCATTTTCCTGTGCTTTACATAAAATACCTTTACATAAAATATATTTGCATAAGCCCCTTGAGATAATTATTACAATCATTCACATTTTACAGGTGAAGAAACTAAAGTAGAGAAGGGTTATATACCTTTCCAGAGGTGCCACTGATGGTAAGCATGGCAGAATTGGAATTTGACCCATGGATCAAACACCACATTATACTGTTACTCTTTCTATTCTCTCAATCTTTCTATATATTCTAGACATTCAAACTTTTTCTCTGTTGCTCATTCACATTATCATATCAGTGTCTCTAAATTTAATGTTTGTTCTTCATAGAAGAATTTTTTCCTAACTTTTTGGCTGTCTAACTCTGCTTATTTTTCAGGTCTCAGAATATGTATCACAGAAATCTCAATTTTGATTAGGTGTCCCTCTTATATACTGTCAAGAGACTGTATATAATTCCTTTCTAGCATGTCTCACAGTTATAATACAGATTATTATTATTCCATATATACATATATATTCATTTTCAGTCTTCCCTTCTAGAATTTAAGCTTTATAAGCATAAGAACTTTGATTTGTTTACAGCTATATCCATTGTGAATAGAATGGTTCCAGGCTCATAACACTTGCTGAATAAACCAATAAATATATAAAATGTGCTTGCATACATTACATATATGTTTAGAGAAGAAAAAAGCTACATTCTTGTTTGAGGAAAATACTTTTTGTGGTAATAATTATCTGGGTTCACAAACAGACCTGGCATATAGAGAAAGAGGGAAAATGCAGTACTGGCTAGACATCATTACTAAAAACACAGATTCTATAATGGGTTCAATATTTACAGAGAGGAAATTCATTTAATTTTGTTTTGAAGGACTTTTAGCCTCCAGAGACCCATAACTGCTTGTTGAGAACAAGGTTTTTGAGGAATGAGGTACAGGATGGATGCATGTCCATTAGGAAGGAGAAGATGTGAAAGAAGAGTAAAAATAAAAATAATCATCCCAAAGATAAAAAGAACCATCCTATGACAAGCCACAGACAGGGTACAATTTTGACTCCCATTATTACAGTAAATTCTACTATTCCCCATATAACAATTCTTGAAGAAGAAGGAAACAACATGTTTGTCTCCACCAATAATGTAGTTTCAAAGTCGCAGTACTATAAGTTTGGATTTAATTGCAAATTGACATGGAGTAAATATTTATGATATTTACGACACATTTAAAGTAGAAATTTTATCATTTATTCTCATATTTATAATTATTTATTAGTAAATTTTCTATTATATATTTTCAGCAAGTTTAGGTTTTTCGAAATGTCACAATATATTTGCAACTGGGAAACTATTAGAGATGTTTTCTAAAGAAGTTCTTCTGAGGGTAAATATCTGAAAACAATGTCTAAAATAGATAACTAAGTTACTGAAAAGTGATCAAATATTTAATCATGTTGAGTAAAACAGACACTGAATTCTGGCACAATTTTGTAAATGACCTAAGGCAGAGCTTCCCAAGATAATCTTATGTTTTATTTCCATCTGAAACCTGATATCAGACTTCAAAATTTTTAATTAAAGAGCTAGATAGAATTTATAGAGTGGTTTACAATCTATAAAGTGCTTTGATATACATTGCCTAATTTAATTTAATTTTAAATGTCATCTAGTGCAGGAGATGAAAAATATTCAGCTATATTTTCATTTCCTGTTCTCTTTAATGTCAACTATTTAGGGAAAGCTATACTTCCAAAGTCCACTGTTCAAACCAAAAGTATGGATGTGATTTTTTAAATTTATACACATATCTTATTAATGTCCCTAAAGAAATTGAGCAGTTTAATAGATGTGTGAGGTAAAAGGGTACTTTTACTCTGTGGGATTGTTGAGGTAAATTTAAATTCAAGCAAGATTACCAAATTAAAAAAGACACTGAAATACAAATCAAGTCATGGGATATATACAAAAGCAGAAGGGCCTTAATTGATTTAGATAATATAGAATTTTAATAATTTAATTGGAAAAACCCAACATAAACAAAATAAAATACAATCTGAAAGAAATGCTTATTTTGCATTAATTTATGAAAGGCTATTTCAAATACACAAGAAATGTAAAAACAAACAGAAAAATAGGCAAGTCAATGGAGAGGAAATTGACAGAACAAAAGAAAAATATGGCTAATAAATATGTAAAAATTCTAAGTTCCACTTATAATTATATCCAAAGATTGTGACATTGTGGAAAAATGAGTTGCTTGAGTCACCCAAGGTGTTTGTTATATTTCCTTTATCCATTTTGTTCCCACTATATTTGCTTTTCTTGTGTTCTTTCAAAGCGATCTTTGTTGACTATGACATAATTGAAGAAACAAACAGGGTAAGCAACCAAGTATGTTATTTTACAGCAAATTTTCCTATAATCCTTAAAAACAGAACTAAGGAAAGATATGTTTGGTTCTATTCAAGTTTGTTCAGTCCATGATACTAGTGTTACTGTGATTCCTGAAATAGAATCTCTTGAAATCACCCAGTGGCACAGCTTTGATTCTTTATAGACAGCCACCGTTAGAATACATCAAAAAATGGAAAGTGGGTTTAATATTTTATGTTATTACTTTTTAATTCTATAATCAATGTTTTCTTGAAATAAGAAGAAAGTGTGAAATAGAGATATAGAGAAGGAATCTGTAAACTTTTGTTTGTCTTCTTTCTTTACTCTCTTCCATTTTTGCTTTCTTCCAAAATCCACACTCTGATATAGTTTATTTCACTGATTTCAGTTCTTTTAGATTTTAAGATTTAAGAACATTTCATAAAATATAGAGCATGACATAAATACAAACATTTTATTTTGTCAAGAAAACAGAATTTTAAAATTAGCTACCAAGTACTATCAATAATTATTGGCATGATTTCATAAAAGGAATGACCTTTGTCATGCTGTTCAGTGAGATGGAGATGAAAAGATTACTCAAAGTCCAAATAGTTTGTAGCAACGAGAGGCCCAGAGGGACTGCACCAAGAAAAACTCCCCTAAGCAAGATAAGGCTGGGTCTAGCCCTGACCTGGGTAGCTCTCTTATATTTATTGGGCAGTGAACAATATTATGTGGAAATGAAAGCAGAAAAATAAGCTAATAAATCATGTGAGACATACCATGACTCTACTGACCACTTATACATATACATTAGCAAACTCAGGAAGAAAGCAAGGGGCTTAGTAAGGGGTGAAATTGGGCTCAACATTCCTTTGTAATGGAGCCATTTCATCTTGAAAGGAAAAACACTTCTGCTGTTTTCAGCTTATGCTGTTTCCAGCATGTCTTTTTTCCTTGGTTGTGCAGCTACTGTGCTCAGCATGTGCTGCATTCAACACAGACTGCTCTTGTTTACTTTATCTCTTCTGTCCTCTGTATTCCCACAGACAGTTTTTGTTGTTGGCACTTACTTTTTAAAACTTTTTATTTTAAAAGAATTATAGATTTGTAGGACGTTTTTTAAAAAGTAGAGATTCTATATGCCATTTAACCAACTCCTAATGGTAAGATCTTGCAAAATTATGATACAAAAGCAAAACTATAAAACTAACATTATAAAATCCACTGACCATTTTCATATTTCATTAGCTTTATGTATTCTCATTTGTATGTGTAATTTTATGCAATTTTATTACAATTGTACATTTGTGTGACTTACATCAAAATCAATATATAAGCAGTAACATCACCTTAAAGAGTCTTTGTGTTGTCCATTTATAGCCAACCCTCCACTACATCTGTAACCACTGTTAACCATTAATCTGTACTCTACATCTATAAATTTGATATTTAAAAAGTTTTTTACATTTATTTATTATTGAGAGACAGAGAGAAATAGAGCATGAACGGGGGAGGAGCATAGAGAGAAGGGGACGCAGAATCCGAAGCAAGCTCCAGGCTCTGAGCAAGCTGTCAGCACAGAGACTGACGCAGGGCCCAAACCGGCAAACCACGAGATCATAACCTGAGCTGAAGTCGGTCGCTCAACCGACTGAGCCACCTAGAGGTCCCAATTTTGATATTTTGAAAAATTATATAAATTGAGTGATATGGTATGGAGCTATTATCTTCGGCTTTTTTCCCCACAATGTAATGTCCTTAAGATCCATCCAAGTTCTTGTGTATAGAAATAGTTTGTTGCTTTCAGTTGTTGAGTATGGAAACACATGACTCAAATATTAAAGTATGTCTTATTAGTTTCAGCTTGAGGCTACTACAAATAAAGCTGCTATGAACATTTGTGTAAGGTTTTTGTGTAAATAAGTTTTAATGTATCTATGATAAATGCTCAAGAGTGCAACCCTTAGGTCATATGATAGTTGTAGACTTAGTTTTTCTGTTTGTTTCCTTGATTTTTTAAAAAGTAAGTTCCCTTGGGGGTGCCTGGGTAGCTCAGTCAATTTAGTGTCCAAATTCGGCTAATGTCATGATCTCACAGTTCTGTGGGTTAAAGCTTTGCAACAGGCTCTGTGCTGACAGCTCAAGGCCTAGAGCTTGCTTCAGATTCTGTGTCTCCCTCTATCTCTACCCCTCCCCTGCTTGCAAACTGTATCTCTCTCTCTCTCTCAAAAATAAATAAACATTAAAAATAAAAATAAATAAAAATAAATTCCTTTCATTCCTGAAAAATATTTTTACTGGATATAAAATTTGGTTGGCAATGTTTTTACTTCAGTCCTTAGATAATGGTTTGCTATTTCTTTCTGGCCTTTGGTGTTTTTTTGTTTTTGTTTTTTATAAAAAAATCTGTTAGTAAATTTTGTGTTTCCATATAAGGAATGTATTAATCCTCCCAGGATGCTTTCAAGATATTTTACTTATTTTGGGGTTTCAGAAATTTAAGTCTTAGGTGTTTTGGCATGGAGTTATGTTGGTTTATCTTATTTTGGGTTTTCTCAACTGCTTGAATCCGTATGTTTATGATTTTTACCAAATTAGGCAAGTTTTAAATTATTGTTAATTTGAAGAATTTTAAAACATTTTTTAGATGTTTTATTTATTTTTGAGAGAGAGAGATCATGAGCAGGGGAGGGTCAGAGAGAGCGAGGGAGGCACAGAATCAGAAGACAGGCTCCAGGCTCTGAGCTAGTTGTCAGCACAGAGGCCGTCACGGGGCTCAAACCCACAAACTGTGAGATCATGACCTGAGCCAAAGTTGGATGCTTAACTGACTGAGCAATCCAGGTGCCCCTATTTGAAAATGTTCAAGTATTATTTTCTTTTTCTTTTTATGAGACCCCAATGATATACTTCTTTCATGGTATTCCCATAAGTCCCTAGGCTCTGTTTTGTTTTCCCACTTTATTTTCTCTGTGTTGTTCATACTGAGTAAATTAATTGTTCTATTCTAAAATTCATTGATTTTATCCTTGGTCATTTCCACTGTACTATTCATCCCATTCAGTGATCTCTTAAATTCCATTACCTTATTTTCTGTTTTTGTAGTTTACCTTTGGTATTTTGTATATCTTCTATTTCTTTGCTGAAATTTTCTGTTTTTATTTGTTTCAAATTTGTTCATCACTGCTCATGAAAAAAGTTTTAACAGAGGATCAAACCCTTTGTCAGATGATTTTAACATCTTTCCTGTAAGTATTGATATCTTCTGACATTATTTTCTTATGCAAATTATAATTATCCTAGTTCTTAAA
The DNA here is from genome assembly GCF_006229205.1 of Suricata suricatta. Classification (NCBI taxonomy): domain Eukaryota; kingdom Metazoa; phylum Chordata; class Mammalia; order Carnivora; family Herpestidae; genus Suricata; species Suricata suricatta. Next base: position 57,673,862 of record NC_043717.1, read on the forward strand.
AAAATAAGTGGTTTCTATTTCATCTTGGGCATTTTGGGTAGGTTTTTTTTTTAGATTTTGGGTCGTATTTAATCCTTTTTAACGGGGATTCATCTTATTTAGGTGTAATGCACATGTCTGGGGTAGGTGAGTAGAAGTTGTTTTCCCATTGACTCCACTAATTGCATACCATAAAAAAAATGTACTACTGCCTCATACCACCTCATTGCAGATGTGTGAGTTGTAAGCTGTTTCCTTGCCTAAACTGGGGATCAGAATAATAAAAGTATTTCACCTAGCCCAGTTCCCGCAGCTTTTTAAACCTTGTTAGTGTGAGTGATAATGGAAGTTCAGTTCACTACTGGGCTATGCTGACAGAATGAAGCTATGAAACGGACTGGCATCTACCAATTCTTCTTAATACTATTTTATTTACTTTCACCATTGCTTAAAGTAGGTGGGGATTCATCTCCTTTTGAAATTCTGCTGACACTGGGAGGAATGAAGAAGTATAATTCCAACTAGGCTGCCTTATCTTAAGTTTTGTTTTTGGGTTGGTGTGGAGATCAATAACCTGCTGGATCCTATTGAGATTACCAAAGTGAAGGAATTGAATTGCTTGCTGCAATTATGTGGTGGGTAGAAAATTAACTTTCTGCTCAGGTTTTCCCATATTACTTTGGTATGGGATTTGAAAGAAACCTGGGCTAGGGATGTAAATGAGATCCTTGTTTTGCCTTGTCAACACCACCAAACGCAGAAAATAAAACACCACCCCCTGTTCTATAAGAAAGAGAAGGAAGGCGGATAAGCTCTCCACCCATACCTTGATTTGCATGGGTGGGGGAAATTGCAGTTTCTCCATTGGTGTTTGGCAGAAGACATGGTACTGTAAGTGAAGTTTTTCTGTTGTTAAGCTAACCTTTTTCCAGCAACTTGGCTAAAGGGGACAGGGATTTAAAATTTTTTCCAACTATGCTAATTGGTGGTTTTGGGATGGAAGTTTGTCCATTTTTCCATTCAGGATATATAAAAAAACAAAAAGAAATCTAATTCAGCCTTATAAAAGCATCACGTGCTTTGGCACCATAACCTCTTCTCATCATTCAGATGAAATGAGATGATGTTTTGTTTTGTTTTACAACCAGGGAATTGTAATTTTAAGAAGGAGTACTGGAGAAATAGCATTCCCATCTTCACAAACCTGCAAGTTACAAGGGTATTTTAACACAAAATGAAGTAGAATATAATATCAGAATAAAAGATAGTCCTTCTAAAGAAAGATAGCTAGAAATCTTACGCTAAAATATAAAATTCACATGTCCCACATTTTTTACTTTATCAAAGGCCACCAAAATCCAAGTAACTTACCAGCAAGCAGACTTAATGATTGACAAGACTGACATCAAAATATGTCACAAATGTTTATAAAACTTTGGCCTTTAAGCTGTTTAAATAGGTTGGATAGTTTGAGGACTTAAGCTAAAGGGACTACCAATGTAAAAATGTTTCCCTCACTTATTTAAGAGTAGGAACCTAGATGATAGATAAATAGATAGATAGATAGATAGATAGATTTTAAATATATGCAAGCAAAATTGGAGTACCACACCTCAATACATAAAAAAGTTAATAACAAACATAAAGGAACTAATTGATAATAATATAATAATAATAGGGGACTTTAACACACCACTTACATTAATGGATACCTCATACAAACAGAAAATAAATGAAGAAACAGTTGTTTTGAATGACACACTGGACCAGATGGATTTAAAAGATATATTCAGAACATTCCATTTTAAAATAGCAGGAAGCTCATTCTTTTCAAGTACACATGGAACATCCTCTAGAACAGATCACATATTAGGCCACAAAACAAAACAAATCTCAACATGTTAAAAAAGGATTGAAGTCACACTATGCATCTTTTCTGACCACTGCAATTATTCCATAAATCAACCACAAGAAAAACTCTGGACAGAACACAAATACATGGAGGTTAAATGGCAAGCTGATACACAATGAATAGATCAAATGAGAAATCAAAGAACTTAAAAAATACATAGGAACAAAGGAAAATAACACAGTTGTCTAAAGTTTGGGGGATACAGTAAAGTGGTTCTAAGAGGGAAGTTCTAGTAATACAGGCCACTCTCATGCTCTGTCTTTCTCGGTCTCAAAAATAAATAAAACATTAAAATATTAAAAAATATATAAAAACCATATAATACTTTCAATAGAGGATGAAAAAACATTTGACAAAGCACAACATCCATTCATGATAAAAACCCTCAGCAAGGTAAGTTTAGAAGGAACATGCCTCAACACAATAAAGGCTTTATATGAAAATTCCACAACTAAGATCATAATGATGAAACACAGAACTTTTACCCTAAGGTCAGGAACAAGGCAAGTATGTCCAGTTTCACCATCTTTATTCAGTATAGTACTAGTCATAGTCTATGTCTCAGTCATAGTCTTAGCAACCAGACAAGAGAAAAGAATAAAAGGCTCAAAAATTGGTAAGGAAATATTAAAACTTTTACTAATTGCAGATGACATGATACCATATATAATCATGAAGACAAGAAGCAGTAAACTACTAGAATGGATTCACACATTCAGTAAGGTGGTAGGATAGAAAATCAATGTGCAGAAGTACATTGCATTTCTGTACACAAAAAATGAAGCAGCATAATGAGAAATTAAGAAAAAATGCTGTTTACAACTGCACTTTAAGCAATTAAATACCAAGGAATAAACTTAACAAAAGAGGTGAAAGAACTATACTCTGAAAACTATAAAATATTAATAAAAGAAATTGATGATGACACAAACAAATGGAAAGACATTCCATTGTCATGGATTGAAATAACAAATATTGTTAAAATGCCTAAACTACCAAAGCAATCCACAGATTTAATGCAAGCCCTATCAAATATCAACAGATTTTTTAAACAAAACTACAAAGGACTCAAAAATTTATATGAACACACAAAGCCCTTAATAGGAAAAGCAATCTTGAAAATTAACAACAAAGTTGGAGGCAGCACAATTACAGATTTCCAGCTATATTACAAGCTATAATATTCCAAATAGTATGGTATTGGCACAAAAATAAACACATAGATCAATGCAATAGAAAAGAAACCCAGAAGCACCCCTCAATTATATGTTCAATTAAACTTTGATAAGGAGACAAGAACATGCAATGGGAAAAAGAGAGTCTCTTCAACAAATGGTTTTGGAAAAACTGGACAGTTACATGCAAAAGAAAGAAATGGGACATTGTTATTACGCCATAACAAAAATAAACCCAAAATGAATTAAGGACCTAAATGTGATACCTGAAACCATAAAAAAAATCTTTGGATGTAAGCACAAACAGTAATGTCTCTGACATCCGCTCTAGCACCATCTTCCTAGATAAGTCTTCTGAAACAAAGAAAACAAACCAAAAAATAAACTATTTGGATAGCATCAATATAAACAAAACTGCAACAAAGGACTCAAAAATTTATATGAAGAGCATCAATATAAACAATTTTGAACAGAAAAGGGAGCAATCAACAAAAGAAAAAGACAACCTACTGAATTTCAGAATATATTTGCAAATGATACATCTGATAAAGGGTTAGTGTCCAAAATATATAAAGAATTAATACGACTCCATACCCACAAAGCAACTAATCCAATGAAAAGTGGGAAAAAGACATTAACAGACATTTCTCCAAAGAAGACTTACAGATGACCTAAATACACATGAATAGGTGCTCACTGTCAGCCATCATCAGGGAAGTTCAAATCAAAACCACACTGGGATGCCACCACACACTTGTCAGAATGGCTAAAATGATGATGATGATGATGATGATAAAACTTAAGAAACGAGAAGTGTTGTTGATGATGTGTAGAGAATAAGACCCTCTTTCACTGGTGCAGCCACTGTGGAAAACAGCATGGAGTTTACTCAGAATATTAAAAATAGATATACCTTATATTCTAGTAATTACACTGCTTGGTAATTACCAAAGGAACACAAAACACTAATTCAGATATATACATCACCCCCATTTTTGTAACTGTATTATTTACAGTCACCAAGTGTCCATCAATAAATAAATGGATATAGAATGGGTGGTATATATATATATATATATATATATATATATATATATATATATATAATTCATCCCTAAAAAAGAATGAAATGTTGATGTTTGAAACAGCATGAATGGTACCTGCTGTGAGTACAATGCTAATCAAAATAATCCAGTTAGGAAAAGTCAAATACCATATGATATGGGGAATTTAATAAACTAATGAAAAAAGAGAAAAAAGTGAGAAACCAAAAAATTAACTATAGAGAGGTACAGAAGATTACCATAAGAGAAGTGAGTGGGGGGATGGGTGAAATAGATGAAATGGATTAAGAGTAGACTTAACTTGATGATCTCTGGTAACTTATGGAATTGTTGAATTGCCATATTGTGAATCTAAAATTATTACAACACCGCATGTTACCTACACTAGAATTAAGATAAAGAAGATATCTAAAAAATTTAAGGGACTTGTGTAACTCCATAGCCAAAAAATAAATATCTGTCTAAAAATTGGACAAAGGAGTTAAATGGACATTTCTCAAAAGAAGACCTACAAATGGCCAACGAGAATAGAAAAATTTGGGGCACCTGGGTGGCTCAGTCAGTTAGGCATCTGGCTTCAGCTCAGGTCATGATATCACGGTTCATGGGTATCAGCCCCGCATCGGGCTCTGTGCTGACAGCTAGCTCAGAGCCTGGAGCCTGTTTTCGAATTCTGTGTCTCCCTCTCTCTCTGACCCTCCCCTGCTTGTGCCGTCTCTGTCTCTCAAAAACAAATAAAAAACATTAAAAATTAAAAAAAAAGATGCATAGGAGCATATGTACCCCAGAAATAAGTCAGGCAGAGAAGGATAGATACCATATGTTGCATTCATAGGTCTAACAGGAGAAACCTGGCAGGGGACCATAGGGAGAGGAAGGGGGAAAGACAGTGGAGAAGAGTGAGGGACACAGATCAAGGGAGAATACTGAATACTGAGGAGGAACCATGGACTGAAAGGGGAGGGGGAGGGAGGAAGAGGGTGATGGTCACGGTGGGGGGCACCTGTGGGGAGAAGCACTGGGTGTTATATGGAAACCAATTTGACAATAAACTATTATTTTAAAAATATTAAAAAAAAGAAAAGAAAATTTTTCTCAGCATCACTAATCATCAGGGAAAGTAAAACCCAAACCATAATCAGATATTATCTCACACCCAATAAAATGGCAATGATTTACAAAAAGACAAGAAATATCAAGTGTTGATAAAGATGTGGAAAAAAGGAAATTCTTGTATAATTTTGGTGAAAATATAAGTTGGTGCAGTTCTTATTGCAAACAGTATGGAAGTTCCTCAAAAAAATTAAAAACAGAACTGCCATATAATCCAATACTCTCTTTTTTGAGTATATATACCAAAGAAACAAAGTCAGTATGTCTCAGAGATATGAGCAATCTCATGTTCATTGCAGCATATTCACATTAGTCAAGATAATAAAACAGTCTAAATATCTGTCCAGAGATGAATGAACAAGAAAATAATAATGCAATATTATTCAGCCTTTAAAAATAAGTAAATACTGTTGTTTATAAAAGCATGGATGAACCTTGAGAACATTATGCTAAGTGGGATATGCCAGAGACAGGCAAATATTGGATGACCCCACTGATTTGTGGAATCAAAACCTACAAAACTCATAGGAGCAGAGTAGAATGATAGTTACCAGCAGCTGGTAGTGGGGGGAATGTGGAAATTTTGGTAAGATGGTACAAGTTTCAGGTATGCAAGATGAATGAGTTCTGGATATCTAACACAAAGTATGGTAATGTAGTTAAAAATACTGTACTGTATACTTGAAATTTACTAATAAGGCAGACCTTAAATGTCTCATCATAGAGAAAAGGTGATATGTTTAACCTACATGTTCAATAGGTTGATTGCAGTTATCATATCATAATGTACACATATATGAAAACACTGCTACATGCCTAAAATATATATAACTTATATTTTATTTTATTATTTAATTAATTTTATTAAATTGTAGGAAAAGAAGCTGTGAAACAGAAACCGAAATTTGGGGAAAAATAGAAGGAGAAATCAAATCTATTTTAGAAATAAAGGCAAAAATTCTCAATGGAGAGTAGATTCCACAGAGATCCCAGTAAGACACGTAAGTTCTATAAATTTTTCACTATGGCCTCAATTTGTATACTAACAATTCTCTACTCATCCTATTTCTCTTGCTTTTGTCTATGGTGTGTTTATAAATATTGACTTTCACTTTTTTTCCTAAAGATTTTTAAGCATGTCACAACATTCCCTGGGTTTCTCAACACACGCCAGACATTAAGGACCTACCTCCTGGGTGGTGAGGGATCACTAAAAGTCAATGTCAGCACTAGAATGATTCTTGACTACAAGCCATAATGACGTCAGTGTCCCGGCAGAGAAATACATGAAGTGGAAAAGTTTTATAATGAAGAAATGATTGATTTTTATTGTAAATAAGGAGAATCGGGTAGCAATTAAGCTGGACCTTGAAAGATTAAAAATGATGATGGTGATACTATTACTACTAATAATAATTACAGCTAACATTTATCAACTGCTTATTATATGCCTGTTGCTGTGATCTAAGTACTCGGTATATATCCACACGGTGAATCCTCACAACTACTCTGTGAAGTAGGCGCGGTGGTTCTCTGTATAGACAAGGAAGTTAAATCCCAGTGGGGTTATCTGACGGGTCCAGTGTGGCCTTAGTTCTGGTGGAGTTAGTGTCAGGTCTCATTTCACAAGCAGACCAGAGAAAACCTACTTAAAATTTGCCACATTCCACCGAGGGACCAAACACTGCCCACAGAAGGCAAAGAGAGCCTCTGAAGACAATATGCTTGATAGAGCAGTAAAAACACAACAGCAGAGTGAAAGAAGCACACACAAGAAACACTTCCTGGAGCACCAAGACCTGGGCATGATGTAAATTTTTCTTTATAAAGCCATTGCTTTCAGGAGCAGGAGACAACTCAGGCTGTTCCAACACAAAGAAGAAGGCAGAGACTTATGTAAAATGCAAAGATGGAGGAATTTATCACAATGAAAGAACAGGATAAGGCCATGGCTAGAGATCTAAACAAAAGAGGTATAAGTAACATGACTAACGGGGAATATAAAGCAACAATCATAAGAATAGTCGCTGGGCTTGAGAAAAGAATAGAAGACAAAAGTGAGACTCTTACTACAAGATAAAAAGTTAAGAAAGAATCAATCAGAGATAAAGAATGCAATACATAAGACTAAAAACTGGCTTGAGGCCAGGCTGGAAGAAGCAAGGCATGAATTAATGACCTAGAAGTCAAAATAATGGAAAATAATGAATCTGAGCAAAAGAGGCAAAGAAGAATTATGGAACATGAAAATAGAATTAGGGAACTCAGTGACTCCATAAAACACAATAAGAATTGAATTATAGGAGTTCCAGAAGAAGAAAAGGGAGGAAAGGGGGCAGAAAATTTATTTCAAGAAATAATGTCAAAAAACTTCCATAGTCTGAGGAAGGAAAGAGACATCCAGATCCAAGAGGCAGAGAGAATGACAGCTCAGAGCTTGGAGCCTGCTTCGGATTCTCTGTCTCCCTCTCTCTCTGCTTGTCCCTCGCTCATGTTCTGATGTTCTCTCTCTCAAAAATAAATAAACATTAAAGAATATTTTTTCAAAAATCAACAAAAGCATATCTAACTGATAAGGAACAATAAGCATCAACTGCAAAATAATAATACCAACAGGGAGTGCAGTATAGTCAGAGAGCCCGACAGAGAGGCAGTCCCCAACACAGAGGGCTATGAGAGCAAGTAGTCAAATATGTTTGGAGTCAGCAAGTGCTGACCTGTAAACATACCCTTCTCACTCACATTATGATGCACATTGTCCCAAAATATTAGAACTAATCTGGATCATACCAGTGTACTGCTTACTACCCATTTGAAGGCTCTATAGAAATGTGTGCAGGTGAAGCTCTACTCAGAGAATGAAACTTCGCTGGATCAAAATAGATTTGAAAGGAAATTCATATACAGACACACATTTTCCCCTGGATGGTACATTAAAACTATATCCACTTGCTGGTATAGAATTGATTCTTCTGGAAAATATCTGTCCATTATAAGTTTTCTGCTGTAAAATGGAATCCATATGTCATTTATTAAAAATTGGAAATATTTTCTGGGTTTCTTGACTAAAGAGGAAAAGAAGACATTTCCTTATCCAGGAATTGATTACATTTTTGGGGTGAAGGGGAGTCACCAAACCAGAGGTTAAAAAAGCCACCTATGCCAATTGTTCGGGGCTCTTGGAATAACTCTGCTCTTAAAACAAAGGCTACAGTAGGTGGATGTTTATGAACTTCTACTGGTTGTAAGTGTCTCCAAGATTATCAGTCTATGAATAATTTTCCCAATCTGAACATTATTATAATAGGCTAAAGATTGCATTTGGTCAGTGATTCTAGATAATCATCACTAACATTTGATGGATCTTTCTGTTGCTGTTGTTCCATAAAAAGCAATAATAACTTTCTTATATCTAGCATCTATTTGATGTTAAATTTTTTATAAGTAGGAAAACCAAAATGTATACATGGGACTAAAATATAAGTACACAAAAGAATAAATATATCAGAAACTAAACAGAAGGAGACCAACACCAAGGTATATTGTAATTAAAATTTCAAAATATGGTAATAAAGAAAAAACTTAAAAGCAGCAAGAAAAAGAAGTATCTAACTTTCAAAGGAAGACCCATAATGCTAGCTGAAGAATTCAGAAGAAATCTGGTAATACAGAGGAGATGGATGATATATTCAAAGTGCTGAATAAAAAAAATAAACCTACTGACAAGAACACTCCAACCAAGGCTAAGACACAAAATAGGTGAAGAGATAAAGAGTTTCCTAGACAAAAAATAAAGGAGTTAATGACCACTAAATCAGCCCTGCTGGTTATATTAAAGGGGACTCTTTGAGTGGAAAGGGGAGGCCCAACATAACAAAGAAAAAGAAAAAGAAACCAAAATCTCAGAAACAATGACAAAATATGTAATACAAAGGCAATAAATACATTATATCAATAATCACTCAGAATGTGAATGGATGAAGTGCTCTAATCAAATGACATAGAATATCAGAATGTATATATGTAAAAACAGACCCATCTATATACTGCATACAAGAGACTCATTTTAGAGCTAAAGGCTACAGAACATTGAAATGAACTTAGTGGAGAAATATTTATCTCACAAATGCATATCAAAAGAAAGCCAGAGTAGCAATACTTATACTGGACAGACTTGTCTTTAAAACAAAGACTTAACAAGAGAGACCTAATGGAGAACCAGGGGGAACGGAGGAGGGAGAGAGAGTTGGGGAGAGAGAGGGATGCAGAACTTGAGAGACTGTTGAAAGCTGAGAATGAACTGAGGGTTGGGGGGAAGGGGGGAGGGGGAAGACAGGTGGTGGTGATGGTGGAGGGCACTTGAGGGGAAGAGCACTGGGTGTTGTATGGAAAACAATTTGACAATAAAATATTATGGAAAAAAAAAAGAAAAAAAAATAAATAAATTAAAAAAAAAGAGAAAAAAAGGATTTATATAATCATAGCAGGGACAATCCAACAAGAATATATAACAATTATAAATATTTATGGACCCTAAATTGGAGCACCCAAATATATAAAAACAATAACATAAAATTATTAATTGATAATACAATAATAGTAGAAGATTGTAGCATTCAACTAACATCAATGAACAAGTTGTCTAAGCAGAAAAACAATATGGAAACAAGAGCTTTCAATGACACACTTGACCAGAGGTACTTCACAGATATATTTAGAACATACCATCCTGAAACAACAGAATATACATTCTTTACAAGTGCACATGGAATATTCTCCAGAAGAGATCATATATTAGATCACAAATACGTCCTCAACAAATACAAAAAGATTGAAATCATTCCAAACAACTTTTCTGACCATAAATCTTTGAAGCTAGAAGCCAATCACAAGAGGAAAGTTGATAAGATTACAAATACACAGAGGTTAAACAATATGGTACTAAACAGTAAATGGCACAATCAGGAAATCAAAAAAAAATTTACAGATACAAAGAAATAATTGAAAATGAAAACACGATGCTCCAAAACCTGGGGGATGCAACACAAATGGTGTTAAGAAGGAAGTATATATAGCAATATAAGCCTACCTGAAGAAGAAAGAAAAATCTCAAATAAATACTTAACTTTACACCTAAAGGAGCTAGAAGAAACAAACCATAAAGCCAGAAGGAGGAAGAAAAAAAATTTTAGAGTAGAAAAATGATATAGGAACTACCAAAGAAACAAAAACAAAAAATCCAATGAAACCAGGAGCTGGTCATTTCAAACACTTAATAAAAGTGATAAACTTCTAGCCACACATCAAAATGAAAAGAGAAAGTACTCAAATAAATAAAATAATCGAAATAATAATCGACACCAAAGAAATGCAAATAATCATAAGTTTTATGAAAAACTATATGCCAACAAATTGGACAGCCTGTGAGAAACGAATAAATTTCTAAAAACGTATAAGTATCAAAACTGAAACAGGAAGAAATGGAAAACTTGAACAAGTTGATAACTGGAGGAAAATTGGAAAAGTATTCAATTGAACAGAATATAAAATCCATAAATGAATTCACAACTATGTGGTCAATTCATTTTCAACAAAGCAAGAAAGAATATCCAGTAGTGGGGCGCCTGGGTGGCTCAGTTGGTTGAGTGTCCGACTTTGGCTCAGATCATGATCTCATGGTCCATGGGTTCGAGCCCTGTGTCGGGCTCTGTGCTGACAGCTAGCTCAGAGCCTGGAGCCTGCTTCGGATTCTGTATCTCCCTCTCTCTCTGACCCTCCCCTGCTCATACTGTCTCTGTCTCTCAACAATAAATTAAAAACGTTAAAAAAATTAAAAAATATATCTAGTAGTAAAAATACAGTCTCTGCAACAAATGGTGTTGGGAAAACTGAACAGCAACATGCGAAAGAGTGAAACTGGGGCATCTGGGTGGCTCAGTTGGTTAAATATCCGACTCTTGATTTCAGCTCAGGTCATGATCTCATGGTTCATGGGTTCAAGCCCTGCATCGTGCTCTATGCTGACAGCATGGAGCCTGATTGGAATTCTCTCTCCTTCTCTCTCTGGACCTACCCTGCTCACTATCTCTCTGTCTGTCAATAATAAATAAATAAATAAACATTTAAATGTAAAATGAAAAGATATTCTAAAAAAAAAGAGTGAAACCATGCCACTTTCTTACATCAAATGAAAACTAAATTCAAAATGGATGAAAGACCTAAAAGTGAGACAGGAAACCATAAAATGCTAGAGGAGAACACATACAGTAACCTGTTTGACATTGAGCATAACAATTTTTTTCTAGATATGTCTCCTGAATCAAGAGAAAATAAAATAAAACAAACTATTATCAAAAGAAAAAGGCTGCTGCACAGAGAAGGAAGCTATCAATAAAACTAAAAGGCCACCTATGGAATAGGGGAAAATATTTGCAAATGACACCTTTCATGAAGGGTTAGGATTTAAAACACATAAAGAACTCATAAAACTCAACATACCAAAAGAAATAACCCAGTTAAAAAATGGGCGGAAGCCATGAATATACATTTTTTCAAAGAAGACATACAGTTAGCTAACAGATACACAAAAAGATGTACAAAAATCACTTATAATCAGGGAAATACAGATCAAAACTACTGTGTGATATCACTTCATACCTGTGAGAATGGCTAAAATTTACAACTCTGGAAACAATTTTGGAAAGTTTGCAGGAAAGGGAAATACTTTTCCACGATTAATGGGAATGCAAAATGGTGCAGCCACTCTGAAAAACAGTATGGAAGTTCCTCAAAAAATTACAAATATAACTATCCTATGACTCACCACTTCGGTATTTATCCATAGGATACAAAAATGCACCCCAGTGTTTATAGCAGCATTATAAACAATAGCCAAATTATGGAAAGAGCTCAAATGCCCATCGACTAATTAATGGATAATGAGATATATATAATGTACTAACCCTCAGCCATAAAAAAATGAAATCTTGCCATTTGTAATGGCATGATTAGAATTAGAGAGTATTATGTTAAGTGAAATCAGTCAGTCAGAGAAAGACAAACTCCATATGATTTCACTCATATGGGGAAATAAAGGAACAAAACAAATGAGCAATGAGGAAAAAGAGAGGGAAATCAAGAAACATGCTCTTAACAATACAGAATATACTGATGGTTACTGTGCAGGGGGTGGGCAGGTTAATGGGTTAAATAGGTGATGGTTATTAAAAACACATGTGATGAACACTGTGTGTTGTATATAAGTCATGAATCACAAAATTATACATTTTTAATATTGTGCTGGATCTTAACTAACTGGAATTTAAATATTCCACATTTGGAGAATGAATGTATAAATGGTCAATTAATCTTTGACAAAACAGGAAAGAGTATCCAAGGGAAAAAAAGACAGCCTCAACAGGTGGTGTTGGGAGAGCTGGACAGCAACATGTAGAAGAATGAAATTAGACCACTTTCTTACAACATTCAAAAAGTAAAGTCCAAAGGTAAAGTCAAAATGGATGAAGGACCTGAATGTGAGACAGGAAACCATAAACACCCTAGAGGAGAAAGCAGAAAGCAGCTTCCTTGACCTCAAACGCAGCAATTTCCTCCTCGACACATCCTTAAAGGCAAGGGAATCAAGAACAAAAATGAACTATTGGGACCTAATCAAGATAAAAAGCTTCTGCACTGCAAAGGAAACAATCAAAAAACTAATAGGCAACCCACAGAATTGGAAAAGATAGTGGCAAATGGCATATCAGATAAAGGGCTAGTATCCAAAATATACAAGGGACTCACTAAACTCCATACATGAATGATCCAGTGAAGAAAGGGCAGAAGACCTGAATAGACACTTCTCCAAAGAGGACTTCCAGATGGCCAATAGGCACATGAAATGATGCTCAGCTTCACTCATCATCAGGGAAATTCAAATCAAAACCACACTGAGATACCACCTCACACCGGTCAGAGTGGCTACAATGACCAAATCAAGAGACTATAGATGCTGGCGAGGATGTGGAGAAACGGGCACCCTCCTACACTGTTGGTGGGAATCTAAACTGGTGCAGCCCCTATGGAAAACAGTATGAAGGTTCCTCAAAAAACTATCAATAGAACTCCCCTATGACCCAGCAATAGCACTGCTAGGGATTTACCCAGGGGATAAAGTGCTGATGCATAGGAGTACATGAACCCCAATATCCATAGGAGCACTTTCTACAATAGCCAAATCATGGAAAGAGCCCAAATGTCCATCAACTGATGAATGGATCAAGAAAATGTACACACACACACACACACACACACACACACACACACACACAATGGAGTACTATATGGCAATGAGAAAGAATGAAATCTGGCCATTTGTAGCAAAGTGTATGGACCTTGAGGGTGTCATGCTGAGTGAAAGAAGTCAGGCAGAGAAGGACAGATACCATATGTTTGCACTCATAGGTCTAACAGGAGAAACCTAACAGAGGGCCATAGGGAGGGGAAGGGGGAAAGAGAGTTGGGGAGAGAGAGGGACACAAACCATGAGAGACTACTGAATACTGAAAATGAACCGAGGGCTGAAGGGGGGGTAGGGGGTGATGGTCATGGAGGGGGGCAGAACTTGTGGGGAGAAGCACTGGGTGTTGTATGGAAACCAATTTGACAATAAACTATTATAAGAAATAAAATAAAAAATCTTAAAAATAAATACATAAATTCTTAAAAAATAATAAAGCTCCATGCAAAGCCTGGATATTCAGAAAATGAAGTGGATCCATGTAGATAGATTTTATAATTTAAAATTGTTTAAAAATAAGTGTAATTATTAAATAACTAGCAAGTTTTCATTTACTTACAATAATCATAAATCAGGACTACAATGGGCTATCCAGTACATATGGTTGACCTATTTATAAGGTCACCTTAAAAGTCAGAGAGAGGAAATGTACCTTAAATAGGAACAACATTTACATAAACATCTCCAGAGATGAACAGTACTGTAACAATCATTGCATATATGCACAGTATCTCCCTGAGTGACACTGACATCAGTGCCAATCTCATGTAATTAAACAATAGCTTTTTTATTCTTTTCATCAAAAATTGGGTACTTTTTGTCATCCTGATATTTATAAAGAAATGGCAATTGGAAATGGTGAGAAAGCGTCACACTTGCAGCACCTATTTGGTTTTCCCTAAGTCATATTTTGAATTTTCTCTTTAAGAAGCTTTTTCAAGGGTTCACTGTGACCAGAATATACTCATCTTTTCTTACATTTTAATGTTTAGCAGCAAATATTATTGCATAATAGGTGTATTGCACACAGTAACATCTATACAAATTTTTTAATAATGTGCTGACCAGATTGAATCATTTATATCTAATAAAATGAAGCAGCTATGTAGATCTCTAAATGAATCTTTAACTTTTGGCTGGTGTAGGCATAATCTTGGTGGAAGTGATACCAAAGGCCAGCAAGGCATCTCTTCTTTCTCTGTGTGTCCTTCACACAAGACAAATGAAAATATTATAGATTGTATTGACATCAGTTATCTTTATTTATGTATTTATTAATAGGCTGTGAAAATGCATTTTGTAGCACATACTTTTATAAATATAAAAATCCTTGTGGAGTGTCATTTCACATGCTATCAACCTTTACATTTTTGCATTTGGCAGGAAAGATAGGTTCCTGGGTCAGTTCCTCCTTATTCATGAAAGCAAAGAGAATACTCAAAAAAAGATCTTAGTACTTTGGAGTTGGTAAATTACCGCTACCTTGACTACATTAGCATTTGTGCCTTCTCATTTGTGACGGCATTCTAGGACCATTTATGTTTTTTGAAGTCATCAACTGAGAGTCATATGAAATGCCTTAAATTAGCTCCATAAAATCCCCATGACAAAATAAATATATAATTATATGTTAGCACCAGCCCATGTCTGGTGTTCTTGAGCCTTCCCTTTCTTGATGGCTTAGATCTTCCTGACCTTTATGCTCTTTAGACACTGTAGGCAACTGTTGTCTCTTAGTATTAATGCTCCTCTCTAGTGTTATCAGAAAAACAAACCAGGATATGTGGGAAAGGATAAAACATATACTTGAGCAGTAGTGCCATCTTTAAGAAGACAAGAGAGGTTTCCAGCAGACAGGTGAGTAATAACCAGTGAAGATATAAAAGCTTAATAAACCTACTACAAAAGTAAGCAAGATGAGCAAATCACGTGTACGCCCACAAAGCTGAGAAGGTCCCAGATATAATACTACCCATGAAAAGCATACCACATCTGAAGGCAATTAGCAAATAATTAAGAAGGTGTATATTACTTCAAATGTGAAACTAGCAACACAAAGCTACAAGAGACATGAAAACCAAAGACAATGTAATTTCTAAAATTTAACAATAATTCTTTAATAATGGAGTCCAAAATTATAAAATTCTGCAACCTAGGTATTAAATAATTCACAAAAGTTATTTTGGAAAAATAAAGAGCTACAAGAAAACTGAGAAAGACAGTTCAGATAAATCACGAAAAAAATACGGGCTTAAAATGAGATATTTACCAAAAAGGATAATTTTTTTTAAAAAGAACCAAGCAAAGGTTCTGGAACTCAGGAACTCAACAGATAAAATGAAAAATGCAATATAGAGCATCTGCAATGGAGTAGAGCAAATAGAAGACAGAATAAATAAACTAGAGGACACGGATTTGGAAATAACAGTCAGAAAAGAACAGCAACAACAAAGAATGAAAAAGACTGAAGAAAGCCTACATGATCTTTGGGAATTCCTCAAAAGAACAAAGAGAATAAGCAGAATTTCAGAACTAGGAGAGAAAGAGAAATGAGCAGAAAGTTTAGAGAAATAATAGCTGAGAATTTCCCAAATTTTGGAAGTCTTGGATATCCAGGTTCATGAAGCTAACAGGTCACCACCATATCTCCATAAAACAAAGACCTTCTCCAAGACACAAAGATAGAATCATAAAAGTAGGCAAAATGAAAGAAATATTGTGACCTACAAAGAAACCCACATTAGTTTCAGCTAAAATTAAGATGATTTTGGAGCAGAAACTTCACAGGCCAGGAAAAAAGTGAAATGACATATTTAGCATTGAAAGAAAAAAATGCCAAGCAATAAATACTCTATCCAACAAATTATCCTTCAGATAGTAAGGGAAATAGACTTTCCTAGATAAAAGCTTTGGGAGGTTATTGGCACTACATCTCCCCTGCTGAAACTTCAAGATGAAATTAAAGGTGACACTGAATGTATATGAAAGTATAAAAGGATAAAGGTGAATAGACAGTCAGATATAGAAAGCTCTAGTTCTGAAATAGGATGGTATACAAAACATTTAAAAATATCATAAAGGTTAAAGACAATGATTATTATAAAGCTTTATACAAAAAATATTGCTACAAAATTAATTAATACACAATATAAAAGAGGAAGGGACGTCAAAAATTTCAAAAAAAAAGGTAAAGCAAAATGGTGGAGCTTTTGTATGTAATCCTGGTTACGTTGTTATCAGCTTAAAATGGAATGTTTTATTTATAAGATATTTTACATAGGCCTTGTGGTAACCACCATGCAAAAACTTACACTAGATTCACACAAGATAAATAAAAAGGATAAATAAAGGGGAGACAGAACAAATAGCCATGGAAAATCAGCAATTACAAAGTTAGGAAAAACAAAGGAAAAAAGAAACAAAAGGAATACAAAATACCCAGAAAGCTAATAATAAGATGAAATTAGTCCTTTTATATTAATAATTACTATAATGTAAATGGATTGAACTCACCAGTCAAAAGTCATGGAGTGGTTGTTTGGATAAAAAAAAAAAAAATCTGGGCACCTGTGTGTCTCAGTCAGTTAAGCATCTGACTCTTGACTTCAGCTCAGGTCATGATCTCAGAGTTGTGAGATCCAACGCCATGTCAGGCTCTGAGTTGGGCATGGAGTCTGCTTCAGATTCTCTCTCCCTGCCTCTCCCGCTGCCCCTCCCCCACTTGCATGCTCTCTCTCCCTCTCTCTCTCTCTCTCTCTCTCTCTCTCTCTCTCTCTCTCTCTCTCACTTGAAAAAAAACCCTCAAAGGGTGCCAGGGTGGATCAGTTGGTTGAGCATCGACTTCAGCTCAGGTCATGAACTTATGGTCTGTGGGTTCATGTCCCGCATTGGGCTCTGGGATGACAGCTTGGAGCCTGGAGCCTCCTTCAGGTTCTGTGTCTCCCTCGCTCTCTCTGCTCCTTCCCTGCTCATGCTCAGTCTCTCTCTGTCTCCCAAAAATAAATAAATGTTAAAAAAATTTTAAAGTCCACAAAATAAAGAACTAACCATATACTACCTATAAGAGAACCACTTAAGTTGTAAGGATACATATAAACTCAAAGTGAGGAGATGGACAAAGATATTTAATGCAAGTAGAAACCAAAAGGAAATGGAGGTAGCTATACTTAATCAGACAAAACATACGTTAAACCAAAATTGGTAATGAAAAACAAAAAGAGTCATTATATAAAAATAAAGATGTCAATTCACCAGAAAGATATAACAATCATAAATATCTATATATACATGAAAACACTGAAATATATTAAGCAAATACTAACAGGTATGAAGGGAGAAATAAACAACAATAAAATAATCATAGATACCAGTATCAAACATCCAGCAATGGATAGATCATCCAGACAAAATTAACAATAAAACATTGAACTTAAGCGATACATTAGACCAAATGAACCTACCAGACATTTAGAGAGCGCTTTATCCAACAGCAGCAAAATTTACACTCTTCTCAAGTGCACATTGAACATTCTCCATGTTAGATTATATAGAGAGCACAAAACAATTGTTAGAAAGTTGAAGAAGAACAAAATCACACTAAACACCTTTCCTGGAAAAAATGGTAAGAAACAAGAAATCAACAACAAGAATCTGGACATTTTACAAGGTATGTAAAATTACACTTCTGAACAAAGAATCAATGAGTAGTCAAAATTGAAATTTAACAATTTCTTGAAACAAAAAATTGAAGCATTATTTATTAAAACCTATGAGATGCTGCAAAAGCATTTATGAAAGGAAAATTTAGACTAACAAATGTATATATAAAGAAAATAGGAATATCTCAAATAAACAACCTAACTTGACACCTCAAGAGACTAGAAAAAAGAAAAATAAACAAAGCCCAAATTTAGCATAAGATCAGAGCAGAAACAAATGAAATACAGGACAGAAAAAAATTCTAAAATATAAACAAAACTAAGAACTGGTTTTTTTTAACATAATTGATAAAACTTTCAGCTAGACTATGAAAAAAGAGAGGAGTCAATAATTAAACCATAAATGAAAGGGACATTACAACTGATACCACAGAAATACATAAGATCATAAAAGATACTATGAATAGTTACACATTGACATATTGGATATCCCAAAGGAAATGGATAAATTTCTATAAATACACACACTACTAAAACTGAATCATGAAGAAATATAAAATCTGAGGAGATTCGCAATTAGTAATGTGATTGAAATAGTAATTTTAAAAAACTTCCCGACATACAAAAGTTCAGGACTAGATGGCTTCACTGGTGAATTCCACAGAACAATGAAAAATAATTAATGCCAATTCTTCTCAAACATTTCCAAAAAATGGAAAAAAGGGAAATATTTCTTAACTAATTCTATGATGCCAGCATTACCCTGGTACCAAGTTCATAGAAGGACTGTATAGGAAAACGAAAAAACAATATCCCTTATAAATATAGATGTAAATATTCTCAAGAACATACTAGGAAATCAACTTCAACAACATATTTAAAGTAATATAATCCATGACCTAGTGAGATTTTTCCCTAGGCTACAAATATTTCAATACATGCAGATTGATAAATGTTATTCACCACATTCATAGAATAAAAAATTATAAAATTATCTAAACAGATTCAGTAAAAAGATATGACAAAATACAAAATCCTTTCATGATAAAAACACTCAACAAGTTGAGTGTAGAAAGAATCCACCTCAAAATAATAAAGTAAATATAAGTCAAACCCAGAACTAACAATGGTCTTAAAGGTGAAAGATCGAAAGTTTTTTTAGATCAACAAGACAAGCATGCACACTCTCACACTCTAATTCAATATAGCACAGGAAGCCATAGCTAGCACAATCAGGCAAAATATATGGAAACCATTATAATAAATGGTATTCATATCAGAATGGAAAAAAGTAAAATTTTCATTATTCGCAGACATTAAGAGATTATACATATAAAATCCTAAGCCTCAACCAATGAACTGTTGTAACTGGCCAACAATTACAGTGCAGTTGCAGAACATAAGTTCAACATGCAGAAATCACTTGAGTTTCTATATACTAATAACAAAATATCCAAAAAAACCCAAAATATTCTGCAATACCATTAAAAAATTCTAGAAACAAATTCAACCAAGAAAGAAAAAGTCTTATTCAATAACTTAAAATTAAAGATGATTTTTCATAGTTTATTGTCAAGCTGGATTTCATATAACACCCAGTGCTCATCCCAACAAGTGCTCTCCTCCATGCCCATCACCATTTTCCCTTCTCCACCATCCCCATCAGCCCTCAGTTTGTTCTAAGTATTTAAGAGTCCATCATGGTTTGCCTCCCTCCCTCTCCATACTATTTTTTTCCTTTCCCTCACACATGGTCCCCTGTTAAGTTTCTCCTGTTCCACATATGAGTAAAAACATATGGTATCTGTCCTTCTCTGACTTATTTCACTTAGCAAAACACCCACAGGGTCCATCCATGTTGCTATAAGTGGCCAGATTTCATTCTTTCTGATTGCAATGTAGTATTCCTTTGTATATACAAACCACATCTTCTTGATCCACTTTTCAGTTGATAGACATTAAGCCTGTTTCCATGATTTTCCTGTTTTAAAAATGCTGCTATAAATATTGGGGTACATGTGTCCCTATGCTTCAGCATTCCTGTATCTTTTGGGTAAATTCCTAGCAGTGAAATCGCTAGGTAATAGGGGAGTGCTATTGTTAAATTTTTGAGGAACCTCCACACTAGTTTCCAAAGCGATTGTACCAGTTTCCCACCAAGAGTGTAGGAGGGTACCTGTTTCTACACATCCTTGCCAGCATCTATAGTCTCATAATTTGTTCATTTTAGCCACTCTGGCCGGTGTGAGGTGGTATCTCAGTGTGGTTTTGGTTTGTATTTCCCTGATGATGAGTGACATGGAGCATCATTTCATGTGTCCTTTGGCCATCTGGATGTCCTCTTTGGAAAAGTGTCTGTTCATGTCTTCTTTCCATCTCTTCACTGGATTGTTGCTGTTGTTGTTGTTTGGGGGGGGAGTGGAGCTTGGTGAGTTCCTTATAGATTTTGGATATTAGCCCTTTATCCGATATGTCATTTGCAAGTATATTTTCCCATTCCAAAGATAGCCTATAGATTTATTGATTATTTCCTTGGCCGTGCAGAAACCTTTTATATTGATGAAGTCCCAATAATTCATCTTTGCTCTTGATTTCCTTGCCTTGGGGATATGTCAAGTAAGATATTGCTACAGGTGAGGTTAAGTAGGTTGTTTCCTGCATTCTCCTCTTGGTTTTGATTGCTTCCTTTCTCACATTCAAGTCATTCATACATTTTGAGTTTATTTTTGTGTATGGTGTAAGAAAGTGGTCTAGTTTCATTCCTCTTCATGCTCCTGTCCAGCTGTCCCAGCACCATCTGTTAAAGAAGCTGTCTTTTTTCCATTGTATACTCTTTCCTGCTTTGTCAAAGATGAATTGGTCATACAATTGTGAGTTTAATATTGGGCTCTCTATTCTATCCTATTGGTCTATGTGTCTGTTTTTGTGCCAAGACCATACTGTCTTGATGATGACAGCTTTGTAGTAGGGGCCAAAGTCTGGGATTGTGATGCTTCCCCTTTTGGTGTTCTTCTTCAATAATACTTTGCCTATTCATGGTCTTTTGTGGTTACATACAAATTGTAGGATTGTTTGTTCTTGCTCTGAGAAGAATTCTGGTGTAATTATGATTGGGATTGCATTGAATGTGTAGATTGCTTTGGGTAGTATTGACATTTTCACAGTGTTTACTCTTCCAATCCATGATGCATGAAATGTTTTTCCATTTCTTTGCGTGTTCTTCAATTTCATTAATAGGTTTCTATAGTTTTCACCATACAGATCTTTTACATCTTTGTTTAGGTTTATTCCAGGTATTTTATGGTTTTTCGTGCAATTGTGAATGGCATGTATAAAAATGCAACCAATTTCTGTACATTGATTTTGTACCCTGCGACTTTGCTGAATTCATGGATCAGTTCTGGTAGGCTTCTGGTGGGGTTTGTCGGGGTTTTTCATGTAGAGTATCCTGGCATCTGCAAAAAGTGAAAGTTTGACTTAACCTTTGCCAATTTTGATGCTTTTTTTTTCCTTTTGGTTGTCTGATTGATGACGCTAGGACTTCCAGCGTTATGCTAAACAGTGGTGATAGTTGATACCCCTGTCGTTTTTATGATCTCAGGGGAAAACTCATTTCGTTCCATTGAGGATAATATTAGCTGTGGGCTTTTCATAAATGGCTTTTAGAATGTTTAAGGTCCTTCTATCCCAACTTTCTTGAGGGCCTTTATTAAAATAGGATGATGTGTTTTGTCAAATGCTTTTTCTGCATCTATCGTCAGGATCATATGATTTTTATCTTTTGTTTTGTTAACGTGAAGTATCACATTGATTGATTTACAAATAAGGAACAAGACCTGTAACCCAGGAATGAATCCCTCTTGATCATGGTGGATCATTCGTTTTATATGCTGTTGAATTACATTTGCAAATATCTTGTTGAGGGTTTTTGCATCCGTATTCATCAGGGATATTGGCCTGTAATACTCTTGTTTGGCTAGGTCTCTGTCTGGTTTGGGATTCAAAGTGATGCTGGCTTTGTAGAATGATTCCAAAAGTTTTCCTTCCATTTCTATTATTTGGAATAGCTGTAGAAGAATGGGTATTGACTCTGTTTTAAATGTCTAGTAGAATTCCCTAGGAAAGCAATCTGTCCTAGGGCTCTTATTTTTGGGGAGATTTTTGATAATTGATTCAATTTCTTCCCTATTTATGAGTCTGTTCAAATTTTCTATCTCTTCCCTTTTGAATTTTGGTAGTGAATGTGTATTAGGAATTTATCCATTTCTTCTAGGTTGTCCAGTTTGTTGGCATATAATTTTTCATAGTATTCCCTGATAATTGCTTGTGTTTTTGAGAGATTTTTTTGGTAATAAATCCATTTTTATTATTGATTGTGTCTACTTGGTGTTCTCTCTTTTCTTTACGAGAAACCTGGTTAGAGGTTTATCAATTTTTTTTTCCAAAAACCAACTCTTGGTTTCCTTGTTCTGTTCAACTGTTTGTTTATTTTTTTGTTTGTTTGATTCTACATTGTTTATTTCTGCCATATTCTTTATTATTTCTCTTTAGCTGGCTTTGTAATGTTCTTGCTGCTCTGAATCTAGCTCCTTTAGGTGCACTGTTACATTTTGCACGTGCGCTCTTTCTAGTTGCTTGATATAGGACTAGATTGCAATGTATTTTCCTCTTAAGACTGCCTTTGCTGCATCCCACAGAGTTTGGATTATTGTTTTATTTTTTCATTTGTTCCCATATATTTTTAAATTTCTTCTCTAATTGCCTGGTTGGCCCATTCATTCTTTAGAAGAGTGTTCTTCAGCCTCAATGTTTTTGAAATTTTACAGAAGTTTTCCTGTGATTGACCAAGTTTAGTAGCATTGTGATCTGAAAGTGTGCATGGTATGATCTCAATTCTTTTATATTTATTGACGGCTGCTTTATGACCCAGTATGTAATGTATCCTGGACAATGTACCATGTGCACTTGAGAAGAGTGTGAATTCCATAGACTCAGGATGTAGAGGTCTAAATATATCTTTTAAGTCCATCTGGTCCAATGTGTCCTTCAGGTCCATTGCTTCTTTAGTGATTTGCAGTCTAGTTGATCTATCCATTGCCATAAGTGGAGTGTTAAAGTCCCCTATAGTTAGCACATTCTTATCAATAAGTTTGCTTATGTTTGTGATTAATTGTTTGGTGAATTTGGGTGTTACTGCATTCAGTGCCTAGACACTTATAATTGTTACCTCTTCCTGATAGATAGACCCTGTAATTAGTATATAGTGCCCTTCTTCATTTCTTGTTACTACCTTAACGTTAAAGTCCCATTTGTCCAATATAAGTATAGCTACTCCAGCTTTCTTTTGACTTCCAGTAGCATCATAGATATTTCTCCATCCCCTTACTTTCAATGTGAAGGTGTCCTCAGGTCTAAAATGAGTCTCTTGTAGAAAAAAATAGATGGATCTTGTTTAATTTATCCATTATTTGACCCTATGTCTTTTGATTGTAACATTTAGTCCATTTACATTCATTATTATTATTGAAAAATATGGGTTTAGAACCATTGTGTTTCTGTAGGATTCATGCTTGTAGTGGTGTCTCTGGTACCTTGTGCTACTTGAAACATTTCCTTCATAGAGTCCCTTTTAGGATTTCTTGTAGGCCTGGTTTGGTGGTGACAAATTCCATCAATTTTTGTTTGTTTGGGAAAACATTTATCTCTCCATATATTCTGAATGACAGGCTTGCTGGGTAAAGGATTCATGCCTGCATATTTTTCCTGTTCCGCACATTGAAGATTTCTTGCCCTTCCTTTCTGGCCTGCCAAGTTTCAGTAGATAGGTCTACCACTACTATTATAGGTCTCCCTCTGTATGTTAGGGCCCTTTTATCCCTAGCTACTTTCAGAATTTTTTCTTTATCCTTATATTTTGCCAGTTTACTATGATATATCATGCAGAATATTGATTCAAGTTTTGTCTGAGTGGAGTTTTCTGTGCCTCTTGGATATCAATGTGTGTTTCCTTCCCCAGATTGGCGAAGTTATAGGCTATAATTTGATCACGTACCCCTTCATGACCTTTTTCTCTTTCTTCTTCAGGAACTCCTATGATACGAGTATTGTTGCATTTGATTGTATCACTCAGTTCTCAAATTCTCCTTTTGTGCTCCTGGATCAATTGATCTCTTGTTTTCTAGTATTCCCCTTTTCTATAATTGTGTCTTCTGTTTACCTATTCTTCTTTCTGCCTCTTCAACCCATGCAGTGGCCACCTCACTTTCATTATGCATCTCATTTATAGCATTTTTAAAATCATCACAATTATTTTTAAGATTTATATTTAGAGGCAATAGCATCTCTGTTGACTTTCATGCCTTTTTCAAGTCCAGCTATTAATTTTATGACAACTGTTCTAAATTTTTGGTCAGTTATGTTGCTTATATCTGATTTGACCAATTCCTTAGCTGTCACTACTTCCTGGAATTTCTTTTGAGGGGAGTTTTTCCGTTTCATCATTTTGCCTCACTTTCTGTCTCTTGATAGTTTTTAAAGCTTGTTATATGCTCTGCACCTGCAAGTACTGCTATATTAAACGAGGCTCATTGACTATCCAGGGTCTATCTGTTCAGGAAATGTTCTTTTAATGGTGTGTCTTGGTCTTATTGTGACTGTCATTATTTTATTTTCCTACTTGTTGTGATATTTGGGACTCTCCACTATGTGTACTATGTTTTTGTTTCTTAAGGTAGCCCTGAAATGTAAAACAGACAAACAAACAGGGAACAAAGTATGCAAACACACAAACAAATCAAACAAATAGGCAAACCGAAAAACACAAAAACAAAAACAACAAATGACAAAGGACAATCTAAAAGCATAAAACCAGAAATTCCAGCTATAAATAAAGAGCAGGGTGGAGGCAGTGCTGATGGAAGAGCACAGATAAAGAGAGAAATGACAGAAGTGGGAAGAAAGAGAAATTGAACATAGATCAGGCAGAGAGACTAAAATAATTAATTCAGAGAGAGAAAAAGAAGAATACGTCAGGAGGTGAGGAGAAAAAAAAAAGAAGATAATCTTACCCTGAGAAACTGTATAGTCTGATTATTTCAGAGAGAAAAAGTAAGGTAACAAAGGAGGCATGATACATGCATCTAAAGAATGGATTAAATATCCCTATTTAAGTAAACCTATAAGCAGAACACCCAGTCAAGATGAAGGGAGAGATAAGAGTGAGATCAAGGACAATATTTCTAAATAGCTATAAGTGATGTCTTAATCATGGCAATGCATCACTGCTGGTCTAGGGGGAGGGGCTGTCTGTTTCCACCGGATTTATTTGTCTCCTGTAAAAAAGCAACTACCCAATGTAGAAGGGTGTGGTTTTGTGTAGGCAGGTCTCCATTTCAGTGTGGGTCCTGTGGGCCACTTCCTGAGGCCCCATCTTGGTTGTGGAGGGAAAAATGACAACTTCTCAGCCCCTTCTCCTGGAACCAGGTGTTGCAAATCACTCTTTTTGGTCAGACCTCACTGTGCTCTGGCCGCAGCCAAGGTGGGCAGTGTCCTATGTCCCACACCCAGCCGCATTTCAAGCTCTTACTCCATGTGCATTAGTGATACCACTGAAAATGCAATCCCTTAAGCCAGGACACTTCCTTGGAGGGTTCCGAGCAGGGGACCAAGCAGGGGACCAGTTCTTTCTGATGCTGCTTGCATCCCTTGTGTACTGTCTATTCTAAGGGGAATTTCTGGGACCAGGGCACCCATCTCAAAGAAAACTCCACAGTTAGAGATAGGATCTTCTCCTAAAGCCTTGTGGTTAGAGGTGGGATGATAGGTTCACTCTCTGACCCGGGCTAAGGGGTTTTTCTTCTCCAAGTACCATTCTACAATTCCCCAGCTGCTCTTTCTCTTCCCATTGTCTCTCTGCAGAAGGGCCTCCCTCCACTCCATGCCTCTGTGTTCCAGCCCTTTTTTATCTTCCTCGTTCCCAATCAAACACCTATGAGGCTGTCTTCATAGTGGACTCTGTCTTTTTTCCTCTCAGATTCTTGTGGTTCAGAGTCCTTTGGCTTCAGCCCTTCTTCGTTTGAGAGGTGCAGACAGGGAGTACAGAACTTCCTACTTCTCTGTCATCTTTTGTCTCAGATCAAAGATGATTTTGATAAAAGAAATTACAAAAGACAAATACATCTGGAAAGATGTAGACAAATTAATCTTTGGTAAGATAATAAAGAAAACTCAAAAAGGAAAATATGTCCTCTTCAGCAAATGGTCCTGTGTAAAATGGATTATCACACACAGAAACGAAATTGTACCACTATCTTACACAAGTCACAAAAATTAACCTGACATGGAATAAGATTTTTTAACATATAACTTGATACCATAAAACTCCTAGAATTAAAAAAACATAGACAAGAAGCTCTTTGACACTGATTTTACCAAAAATTTTTGATGTGACACCAAAAGCATGAGCAACAAAGGCAAGACTCAATTAGTCAGACTTCATCAAACCAATAAACTTCACAAGAAAAGAGACAAAAACAAACCAAGGCAACCTACATAAAGGAAAATAATATTTGTAAAACATATATCTGGTAGTAAGTTAATACCTGAAATATATATATATATAACACCTCAATAAAAACCACCAAAAAAACCAATCTGATCAAAAAATGGGTGAAGAACTTGAATAAACACATTTTCAAAGAATAATTTAAATGGCCAATAGGTAAATGTTCAAATTATTTATTATCAGAGAAATGCAAATCAAAACCACAATGACGTATTACTTCACAACTGTTAGAATGGTTTTCATCCAGAGGACAAGCAATAACAAGTGTTGGCAATATTGTGTAGATAAGGGAAGCCTTGTGTATTGTTGGTAGTAATGTAAATTGGTTCAGGAAATATGGAAGACAGTATGGAGGTTTTTCAAGAATTAAAAATGGAATTAAAACTTCTTCGAGGGAGGCAAGATGGCAGAGAAGTAGGGAGCTCTGTAGTCTTCACCCGCCTGCATCTATTAAACTGAGAAAAACTGAAGGGACTATACTCATATGAAAGAGTGACTGGAGAACATACATATCCCAGAAAGAAGACAACCTCAAGGACGCCTGAGTGAGTGAGTGCAAACTGGGGAAATTCAAAAAAAGGGCCATCCCCAGAGGTGTGGAGGGAAGGGAGCCCAAACACAACACAGGGAGAACTCCTGGTGTGCCAGAGAGACAAGGGGAAGAGAGAGACTGAAAATGCTCATAGATAGGTCCCTAGAGAAGAGATGAAGAACTCACACTCGGACAGAAAGAGATATTGTCACCCCATATATAACCACTGGGGATGGGGTGAAAAATTCATCCCACCTAGCTGGCGAATCTTCCTTGGGCTCCACGGCAGAAGCACCCATTCCAGGAGGCACCAGGAAAGACCTCCCCTGTCCCTCCCCCTGAGCAATCCTGGTTGGGAGGCTGGCCGCCACAGTGAGGGAATATCATCTCTGGGCCCAGCGGCACCAGGAGAGTCAGCCCTCGCCCCTGACCCTGCGTGACCCTGACTGGGAGGCCAGACGTGTGAGTGAGAGCACATTTCATCTCTGGCAGTAGCATAAAGTGCATGGGCTAGAACTTGGAAGTGAAGTGGAGATTGGAAAGTGTGGCTTGGCTCACCCAAGACACAGGGAGATCTGACTCAAAAGAGCAGCTTACAATGTTTGTTTGAGCAGAATTTCAGGCACCACCATTCTTCTCCCTGCAACCAGCAAGGCAGGGCCTTGGAGAGCAACCCCTGAAACCTACCTACACCAAACCACACCCATACGTGAAGGAGAGTACCCCCCCTTTTTTGTTCCTCCTTGTTTTTCCTTTTCCCTTTTCTTTTCTTCTTTTTTTCCTCTCACCATCCAGATATATTTTCCTTTATCTCATTTTTATCTTTCCCCTCAGCTGGTTATATGTTTTTAGACTGTCCAGTCTTTTGGTGTCTCTGTGTCCCCCCTTTTTTTCCTCTGTTTTTTTGTTTTTGTTTTTGTTTTTTGCATTCCCTTTCCTTTTCTAACTTTCCCCTTTCAGGGCTACCTCAAGAAACAAGCCAAAGTACACATGGTGGAGAGTTCCAAGTATTACTGAGTAGGGAAATAAAATAATCAGAGGCACAACAAGAGAAACCAAGAGACACCATTAAAAAAACACGTCCAGAAATGACAGGCCCTGGACAGTGAATGAGTCTCATTTAAAAGAGCAATACTAACAGTTGCACAGTGCATAATGAGATTTTAAATCTGACAAGAGCCTCCTGAGAGGCTCAGTCAGTTAAGTGTCCAGCTTCAGCCCAAGTCATGATCTCATGGTTCATGGGTTCGAGCCCCGCATCAGGCTCTGTGCTGACAGCTAGCTGAGAGCCTGGAGCCTGCTTCAGATTCTGTATCTCCCTCTTTCTGACCCTCCCTTGCTCTCACTGTCTGTCTCTGTTTCTCAAAAAAACATTAAAAAAATTTAAAAAACTGACAAGAGAGAGAAAGTGAGCCAAAATGACAAAACAAAAGAGCTCCCCTCTAAGGAAATTTCAAGAAGAAGTCACAGCCACAGAATTGCTCAAAACAGATTTAGACAACATAGCTGAACAAGAATTTAGAATAATTGTCATAAAATTAATCGCTGGACTTGCAACAAAGCATCAAAGAAGCCATTGATACACGGACTACGGACATAAAAAATAACTGGGATGAGTACAAAAGGTGATAAATGAGGTGCATAATAAAGTGGAGGTGGTCACTGCACGGATTGAAGAGGCAGAGAGGAGAATAGGTGAATTAGAAGACACATTTATAGCAAAAGAGGGAGCTGAGAAAGAGAGAGAAATTTACACAGGAGCATGAAAGGAGAATTCCAGACCTGAGTGATACAATCAAATGAAACAATATCCATATCATAGGAATTCCTGAAGAAGAAGAAAGAGAAAAAAGGTCCTGAAGAGTGCTTGATCAAATTATAGATGAGAACTTCCGGAATTTGAGAAAAGAAACAGACATTGAAATCCAAGAGGCAAATTAACTCCCCTCAGACTTAAAGTGAATCGATCTTTGGTACAATATATCATAGTGAAACTGGCAAAATACAAGGATAAAGAGAGAATTCTGAAAGCAGCTAAAAAGGCCCTAACATGGAAAGGGAAACATATTAGAGTACGTACAGACCTATCTACTGACACTTGACAGACCAGAAAGGAATGGCAGAATATCGTCAATATTGTTGAGCAGAAAAAGAATGCAGCCAAGAATCCTTTATCCAGTGAGACTGTCATTCAAAATAGAAGGAAATATAAAGGTGTTCCCAAATAAACACAAATTCAGAGAATTCATCACCACCAAACCTATCCTAAAAGATATCCTAAGGGGGACTTTATGAGGGAAATGTTCCAGAGACACCAATACAAACATGAACTCTACAGAGAACACAATGTACAAAAACCCATATTTTTCAATAATAACACTGAATGTGAATGGATTTAATGCTCCAATCAAACGGCAAATGGTAGCAGAATGGATAAAAAAATCCATCTATTTGCTGTCTACAAGAGACTCATTTTAGAACTGAAGACACCTTCAGATTGAAAGTAACGGGGAACGCTCTCAATGTTTCCCCATTGAGGATGATATTAGCTGTGGGCTTTTCATAAACTGTTTTTATAATGTTTAGGTAAGTTTCTTCTATTCCGACATTCTCAGGGGTTTTTATTAAGAAAGGGTGCTGTATTTTCTCAAATGCTTTTTCTGCATCTATCGACAGGATCATATGGTTTTTATCCTTTCTTTTGTGAATGTGAAGGATCACATTGATGGATTTGTGAATACAGAACAAGCCTTGTAACCTAGGAATGAATTCCACGGGACCATGATGGATAATTCTTTTTATATGCTGTTGAATTTGATTTGCTAGTATCATGCTGAGTATTTTTGCATCTGTATTCATTAACGATATTGGTCTGTAGTTCTCTCTTATTGCTGGGTCTCTGTCTGGTTTGGGTATAAGGTGATGCTGGCTTCGTAGAATGAGTTTGGAAGTTTTCCTTCTATTTCTATTTTTTGGAATAGTTTGAGAAGAATGGGTATGAGTTCTGCTTTAAATGTCTGGTAGAATTCCCTGGGAAGCCATCTGGCCCTGGGCTTTTATTCATTGGGAGATTTTTGATAACGGATTCGATTTCTTCACTGGTTATCAGTCTATTCATGCTTTCTATCTCTTCCCGTTTGAATTTTGGCAGTGCATGCGCATTTAGGAATTTGTCCATTTCTTCTGTATTGTCCAGTTTGTTAGCATATAATTTTTCATAGTAATCTCTGATGATTGCTTGTATTTCTAAGGGATTGGTTGTAATAGATCTTTCTTCATTCATGATATTGTCTATCTGGATGCTCTCTCTTTTCTTTCTGAGGAGCCTGGCTAGAGGTTTATCGATTTTGTTTATTTTTTCAAAGAACCAACTCTTGGTTTCATTGATCTGCTCGACTGTTCTTTTGGATCCTATATTGTTTATTTCTGCCCTGATCTTTATTACTTCTTTTCTTCTGCTGGGTTTGGGATGCTCTTGCTGCTTCCCTTGTAGTTCCAGTAGGTACTCTGTTACATTTTGAATTTGCATTCTCTCTAGTTTGTTGAAATAGGCCTGGGTTGCAATATACTTTCCTCGCCTTTGCTGCGTCCAGGACAGGGGTGTCCACTCTCACCACTGCTGTTTAACATAGTGCTGGAAGTCCTAGCATCAGCAATCAGACAAGAAAAGGAAATAAAAGGCATCAGAATTGGCAACGAAGAAGTCAAACTTTCACTTTTCGCAGATGACATGATACTCTACATGGAAAACCCAGCAGACTCCACCAGAAACCTTCTAGAACTGATCAATGAATTCAGTAGGGTTGCAGGGTACAAAATCAATGTACAGAAATCAGTTGCATTCTTATACACCAAAAATGAAGCAGCAGAAAGAGAAATCAAGAAACTGATCCCATTCACGATTGCACGAAAAACCATAAAATACCTAGGAGTAAACATAACAAGGATGTAAAAGACCTATATGATGAAAACTATAGAAAACTTATAAAAGAGATTGAAGAAGACACCAAGAAATGGAAAAACATTCCCTGTTCATGGATCTGAA
>NC_043717.1:57705301-57708468 GCF_006229205.1 Suricata suricatta
CCCATCAAAATTGCACCAATATTCTTCTCCAAACTAGAACAAACTATCCTCAAATTCATATGGAACCACAAAAGACCCCGTTTAGCCAAAGTTATATTGAAGAAGAAAACCAAAATGGGAGGCATCACAATCCCAGACTTTAGCCTCTACTACAAAGCTGTCATCATCAAGACAGTATGGTATTGGCACAAAAACAGACACATAGACCAATGGAATAGAATAGAGAACCCAGAGCTGGGCCCACAAACGTACGGCCAATTAATTTTTGACAAAGCAGGAAAGAGTATCTGATGGAAAAAGGACTGCTTCTATAGCAGGTGTCACTGGGAGAACTGGACAGCAACATGCATAGGAATGAAACTAGACCACTTTCTTACACCATACGGAAAAATAAACACAAAATGACTGAAGGACCTGAATGTGAGGCAGGAAACCATTAAAACCCTCGAGGAGAAAGTAGGAAACAACGTCCTTGACCTCAACCACAGCAATTTCCTACCCGACACATCCCCAAAGGCAAGGGAAATGAAAGCAAAACTGAACTCTTGGGACCTCATCAAGATAAAAAGCTTCTGAACTGCAAAGAATACAATCAGGAAAACTAATCGGCAACCAACAGAATGGGAAAAGATAGTTGCAAATCACATATCAGATAAAGGGCTAGTATCCAAAATCTACAAGGAACACACCAAAGTTCACACCTAAAAAATGAATAACCCAGTGAAGAAGTGGGCAGAAGACATAAACAGACACTTCCTCAAAGAGGACATCCAGATGGCCAAGATACACATGAAACGAAGCTCAGTTTCACTCATCATCAGGGAAATACAAATGAAAACCACACTGGGATACGATCTCACACAAGTCAGAGTGACTAAAATGGACAAATCAAGAGACTATAGATGCTGGCGAGGGTGTGGAGAGACAGGCACTCTGTTACACTGTTGGTGGGAATGTAAACTGGTGCAGCCGCTCTGGAAAACAGTGTGGAGGTTCCTCAAAAAACTATCGATAGAACTCCCCTATGACCCATCAATAGCACTGCTAGGGATTTACCCAAGGGATACAGAAGTGCTGATGCATAGGAGCACATGTATCCCAATGTCATAACAGCACTATCAACAACAGCCAAAACATGGAAAGAGCCTAAATGTCCATCACCTGATGAGTGGGCCAAGAAGATGTCGTATATATGTGTGTGTGTATATATATATATATATATGTGTGTATATATATATATGTGTGTATATATATATATATATATATATATATATATATATATATACACAATGGACTATTATATGGCAAGGAGAAAGAATGAAATCTGGCCATTTGTAGGAAAGTGGATGGACCTCAAGGTTATCATGCTAAGTGAAATAAGTCAGGCAGAGAAGGACAGATACCATATGTTTGCACTCATAGGTCTAACAGTAGAACTGTAGAAACCTAATGGATGACCAAGTGGAGGGGAAGAGGAAAAGAGATTTTGGGAGAGAGAGGGACGCAAAACTCGAGAGACTACTGAATATTGAAAACAAACTGAGGGTTGAAAGGGCAGGGGGAAGGGGGAAAGAGGTGGAGGTGGTGGAGGAGGGCACTTGTGGGGAAAAGCACTGGGTGTCGTATGGAAACCAATGTGACAATAAACTATTAAAAAATAGAAAGTATGGAAATGGAGAAATATTTATCATGCAACTGGTATTCTAAAAAAAGCCAGGGTAATCATACTTTTACGGAACAAACTGGACTTTATTTTTTTCTCCCAAATAAATTTTATTTTATTGTATTTTTATTGTGGTATAATTGACATGTAACATTATATATTTTCATGTGTACAACATAATAATTTAATATTTGTATATATTGCAAAATGATCACAATATGTCTAGTTAATATTTATCACTAAAATAATTACACAATTTTTTCTTGTGATGAGAAATTTTTTAATGTGGGTTATATCTATTTTTTAACATAAATTCAAGTTAGTAAACATAGTGTAGTATTGATTTCAGGAGTAGAACACAGTGATTCATCATTTCCATATAACGCCCAGTGTTCATCACAACAAACATTTTCCTCAATGCTCATTTAGCCAACACATCCCTCCAGCAACCCTCATTTTGTTCTCTGTATTTAAGTTCTTATTGTTTTTATCTCGGTTTTATCTTTTCTTTCTCTTCTCCTATGTTCACCTCTTGTGCTCTTAAATTTCGCATGAGTGAAATCATATGATATTTGTCTTTTGCTTACTTATTTCACTTAGCATAATATTCTCTAGTTTCATCCACATTGTTGCAAATGGCAAGATTTTATTCCTTTTAATCATTGAGTAACTTTCCATTGTGTGTGTGTGTGTGTGTGTGTGTGTGTGTGTGTGTGTGTATAGTCCAAATGCTCACTGACTGATGAATGAATAAAGAAGATTTCATATACAAACTAGACTTTAAAGTAAAGGCAGTAACAAGGGATGAATAAGGACATCATATAATAATTACAGGCTCTCTCCATCAGGAAGCGCTAACAATTATAAACATCTATGCACCAAATTCGGAGAACCCAAATACATGAAACAATTAGTCACAAATAGAAACAATTTTCGTTGGTTTCCATATATTTTTTAATTTTTTCTCTGATTGCCTTATTAACGCAATCGTTCTTTAGTAGGGTGGTTTTTAACCTCCACATTTTTGGAAGTTTTCCATATTTTTTCCTGTGGTTCATTTCAAGTTTCATAGCATTGTGGTCTGAGAGTGTGCATGATATGATCTCTATTTGTTTACACTTATGGAGGGCTGCTTTATGTCCCAGTATGTGGTCTATCTTGGAGAATGTGCCATGTGCACTTGAAAAGAAGGTAAATTTCCTATCTTCAGGATGTAGAGTTCTACATATATCTATCAGTTCCATCTGTTCCAAAGTGTCGTTCAGGTCCGTTGTTTCCTTAGTGATTTTCTGTCTGGTTGATCTGTCCATTGCTGTCAGTGGAGTATTAAAGTCCCCTGCAATTAGCACATTTTTGTCAATAAGATTGTTTCTTTCTGTGATTAGTTGCTTTATGTATTTGGGTGCTCCCGAGTTAGGCGCATAGATATTTATAATTGTTAGCTCTTCCTGATGGAGAGATCCTGTAATTATTATATAATGTCCTTCTTCATCTCTTGTTACTG
>NC_043717.1:57708568-57736381 GCF_006229205.1 Suricata suricatta
TCCCCTGCAATTAGCACATTTTTGTCAATAAGATTGTTTCTTTCTGTGATTAGTTGCTTTATGTATTTGGGTGCTCCCGAGTTAGGCGCATAGATATTTATAATTGTTAGCTCTTCCTGATGGAGAGATCCTGTAATTATTATATAATGTCCTTCTTCATCTCTTGTTACTGCCTTTACTTTAAAGTCCAGTTTGTCTGGTATAAGTATGGCTACTCCAGCTTTCTTTTGGCTTCCAGTTTCAGGATAGATATTTCTCCATCCCTTTACTTTCAACCTGAAGGTGTCCTCCGGTTGAAAATGAGTCTCTTGTAGACAGCAGAAAATGGGTTTTGTTTTTTTATCCATTCGGCTACCCTGTGTTGTTTGGTTGGAGCATTCAGTCCATTTACATGCAGTGTTAGTATTGAAAAATGTGGGTTTAGTGTCATTGTGTTCTCCATATAATTCATGTTTATAGTGGTGTCTCTGGCACCTTGAAATATTTGTAACATTTCCTTCATAGAGTCCCTCTTAGGATTTCCTGTAGGGCTGGTTTGGTGGTCATGAATTCTCTCAGTTTTTGTTTATTTGGGAACACTTCTATCTTTCCTATTTTGAACGACAGGCTTGTTGGATAAAGGATTCTTGGCTGCATGGTTTTTTCTGTTCATCACATTGAAGATTTCCTGCCATTCCTTCCTGGCCTGCCAAGTTTCATTAGATAGGTCTCTAACCACTCTGATAGGTTTCCCTTTGTACATGAGTGCCCTTTTCTCCCTAGCTGCTTTCAGAATTCTCTCTTTATCTTTATATTTTGCCAGTTTCACTATGATGTGTCATGCCGAAGGTCGATTCCAGTTACATCTTAAGGGGGTTCTTTGTGCCTCTTGAATTTGAATATCTATTTCTTTTCCCAGATTTGGGATATTCTCAGTTATATTTGGTCTAGTATCCCCTCAGCCCCTTTCTCTCTGTCTTCCTCTTTAGGAATTCCTATGATATGGATGTTGTTCCATTTGATTGTATCACTCAGGTCTTGAATTCTCCTTTCCTGTTCCTGGATTCATTTCTCTCTCTTTTTTTCAGCTTCCTCTTTTGTGATATCTATATTTTCTAATTCACCTATTCTTCTCTCTGCATTATCAATCCTTGAGGTGGCTGCCTCCAGTTTGTTATTCACCTCATCTATTGCCTTTTTTAACTCATCACACCTATTTTCAAAGTGCCTAGTTATTGTCTCAATTGATTCATTGATGCTTTTCTCAACCCCAGCCATTAATTTTATGACAATTTTTAAAATTCTTGATCCGGTATGTTGTCTAGATCTGCCTTGAGCAGTTCTGTGGCTGTGACTTCTTCCTGGAGGTTCTTCAGGGGAGAGTTTCTTCATTTTGCCATTTTTCTAGTTTTCTGTCTCTTGTCATCTTTAGAAAGCTCGTTGTGCACTGTGAACCTGTTAATATTTCTCTGTTAAAGGACGCTTATTGACTGTCCAGGGCCTATCGTTTCAGGAAATA
Source organism: Suricata suricatta (assembly GCF_006229205.1). Lineage (NCBI taxonomy): Eukaryota > Metazoa > Chordata > Mammalia > Carnivora > Herpestidae > Suricata > Suricata suricatta. Next base: position 57,710,067 of record NC_043717.1, read on the forward strand.
TTCTTTTAATGGTGTCTCTCAGTTTCTCTTGTTGTGCCTTTGAAAATTTTATTTCCCTACTTAGCAATATTTGGGACTCGTTGTCATGCACACTTTGGCTTGTTTCTTGGTGTAGCCCTAAGAAGGGAAACAGACAGACAAACACAGAGGGAACAGAAGCACACAAATGCACAGACAAATCAAACAAACACATTAAAATGTGGAAAGGAAAGAAAGAAAATGGAGAGGAAAGATATGAAAAGAAGAGAAGAATAAAAAAAAGATAAAAAAAAATAAAGGGTGTCAGAGACAACAAAGGACAGTGGACAGTGTAAAGGTGTGTGACCAGTTGAGGGGAGAGGTAAGGATGAGATACAGGAGAATATATCTGAATTGCAAGAAGGTTAAAAAAATGTAGAAAGGAGAAAGGAAAATAAGGAGTAAAAATTTTTAAAAATTTAATTAAAAAAAGGTAATAATAATAAAAAATAAGTACAACAAAGAAGAAAAAAGAAGAAAATGAAGAAAAAAGAATAAGAAAAAAATTATAAGGGAAAAAAAGCAGCAGCTCCCCTCGTGGATAGGCGTGGTTTGGTGTGGTAGGTCTTGGAGGCTGCTTTCAGAGGCTCTGCCTTGGTGTCTGCAGAGATTAGATAGGCGGCTTGCCAAGCTCTGCTGGATCTTCGCACTGTAGGCCACTCTAATGAGTCCGATCTCCTTGTGCAGTGGTTGAGCCGAGTTGTATTTTCCAGGCCCGCCTTGGTTCAAAGTTCCAGCCCATGCACTTTTATGCTACCACAAATGAGATGTATTTGCTTTGGTCGCTGGCTTCTTAGGGGGGAGGAATCAGTTTGTCTTGTCTCAGGCAGGGATTTCAGCTGCCCCTGCCTTAGGTGAGGTGTACAACCTGAGGTGAGATGCACAGCAGGAGGTGAAGTGAGAACCATCACAGACCCAACTGCAGATTCCCAACTCCCAGCAGGGAGCTTCTGAAAATGAGCTGTGTGCTCCTGCAGTTGAGTGTTCCCCAGCCACCACTGCCGCCAACTCCCTGCCAAGATCGCGTAGGGGTGGGGGCTATTTTTTCTCTGTTGGCTTCTGGGATTTGGGATTTGTGTGGCCAATCCTGGGGGCGAGATGCCCCTTGGAAATGAGGTACGTGCTCCCACTCCCAAAACCGAGGTCGAAGTGAGTGCCCCCTGTGCCACAGCTGCCATGACCGCTGTCTCCCTGCTGAGATGGCTTAGGGCTGGAAGCTGTTCTTTCCCTTGAGCCACCTGGGTTCGGGATTTGGGCTACCCAGCAGTTATATATGGAGTGAGTTTCTCTCTCCCAGTGCAGTTAAGCATTCTTTACCTCTTCCACAGAGACAGTACTATGAGCATGTTCAGTCTCTCTGTCTCTTCCCTTTGTCTCTTGGGCTCCTCGCGCTTGTACCGTGTTGGGCTGAGGCCCCCACCTCCCCTGCCCCTCTAGAGCTGGCTTATTTTCCAATCTCCCCAATTCGCTCTCACTCATTCAGGTATCCTTGAGGTTCTCTTCTTTCTGGAGTCTGTATTTTCTCCTTCCACTCTTGCAGATGAGAGTAATGTCCTTCTAAGTTCGATAGATGGGGCAGACAAAGTTTACAGAGCTCCCTTCCTTTCTGCCATCTTGGCTCCTCTACATTCACTTTTTGACTGTCCATTGTCCTTTGTTGTCTCTGTACCCCTTTATTTTTTTTTCTTCTTTTCTTTTTCTTCTCTTTCCTCTCCCTTTTCTTTTCTCCTTTTCCCTTTAAATTTGTTTGTTTGTTTGATTTCTCTGTGTGTTTGCGTGCTTCTGTTCCCTGTGAAAAACCTGAGAGACTATTGAATACTGAAATGAACCGAGGGTTGAAGGAGGAGGGGGAGGGGGAAAGGAGGTGGTGGCACTGAAGGAGGACACTTGTGGGGAAGAGCACTGAGTGTTATATGGAAACCAATTTGACAATAAACTATTTTTAAAAAATCACTGGAACAGAAATGAAGAATGTCTTGATGAGCTCATCAATGTACTGAACATTGCCAAGGAAAGAATCAGTGAGCTAGAAGAACTGTCAATAGAAATTTCCAAAACTTAAAAAAAAAGAAGATGTGGTTTATATGTACAATGAAATACTACATAGCAATGAGAAAGAATGAATCTGGGCATTTGTAGCAAAGTGGATGGACCTCGAGGGTGTCATGGTAAGCGAAATAATTCAGGTGGAGAAGGACAGACACTATATGTTTTCACTCATAGGTCTAACAAGAGAAACCTAACAGAAGTCCATGGGGTGGGGAAGGGTGATAAAGAGTTAGGGAGAGGGAGGGAGGCAAACCATGAGAGACTCTTGAATACAGAAAAGGAACTGAGGGCTGGAGTCGGAGGGGGAAATGAGAAGGGGGAGTGATGGTCATGGAGGAGTGCACTTGTGGTGAAGAGCACTGGGTGTTATATGAAAACCAATTTGAGAATAAAGTATATATTAAAAAATAAAACTTCTTGATTTAGAAAAAATAATTAAAAATGTAACTACCAATATTATCCACCAATTCCACTATTGGATGTATATCCAAAGAAAATGAAAACAGGACATCAAAGGGATGTCAGCACTCCCATGTCTACTGCAACATTTTTCACAGTAGCCAAGATATGGTAGCAACTTAAGTATCTGTCAATGGATAAATGAATAAAGAAGATGCCATTACATATTTACCAATGGGTTAAAAAGAAACCTTGCCATTTGTGAAAATATGGCTGGAAGAGTGCAGTATAATAAGAGAGATAGGTCAGTGAGGCTGGGAAGATGGTGGAGTTGGAGTACCCTAACCTTTTCTTGTCCCACAGCTACAACTAGATAACATTCACAGTGTAAATAACACATAACATGAAGTGAAGATTGGCAGTACAAACTCCATAACTATAGAGAAGAGGATACCTTGAAGAAGGTAGGAAGAGCAGGGACACAATGGGGGGTTCAATGGGCCAAGGCCATCTGCAGTCAGGTGGAGACAGGGGCACAGAAAAAATGTGATAATCATACTATCATACTATAAGCCCACACTGGGAAGACAAATTCCCATTACATTTGGCTTTGAAATTGAGAGAGGCCTAATTTTCTGACTTGTTACAATGGATGTTTTTAAATTAGTGCCCTCATCTCTGGAAGAGCCTGAAAGGCCTTCAGAGACTGAGTCTATACCCTTATTAAGGCAGAATAACAAACAATCCATAGAGATTCAGCATAGAAGCAGTTTAACAATGTCTGGAGAATAAGGGGTGGTGGTGGTTTACTCATCTTAGTTTCTGGCACAGAAACACAGGAATTACAGGGAGACCCCTCCAAGAACAAAGAACTGACAGGTGACATTTATCACACCCAGCCTTCAGCATCAACACATGGCCACCTAAAAGCTGTACAGCACCGACACATGCTACATATCTTGCTTACACCATGCACTAAACCCATGCATTTGGACAGATTCACCCTTTCTGATCATACGTGCCTCAGTCCTGATGGTGCGAGTCCCCTCTGCCTGAAGACTGGTGTAAAGCTCACCAGCTACACGTGTCCCAAACGATGCATTTTATGAGGTCTCTGTTCCAACAGTGGTGTCAAGTCACCTCCAGGAGAGTATGCATGCAACATTGAAAATCGCACCCCATCACAGAAGCACACTTTGCAGAGTGGACACAGCTGGCTCTGGACCCCACCACAGCTGGGCATACCTTGTGGGAGAGGACCAGCAAAACGTTTCTAAACTCAATGTCACACTTACTACTTTCAAGGGCAAGAGATATAACTGACCTTCTTAACACAAATAGAGACACAGAGACTTAGACAAAATGAGGAGACCAAAGGTTATGTACCAATTGACAGAACAGGACAAAACTACATCCAGACACCTAAGTGACACAGATATACACAAAATGATGGATAAAGAATATAAAGTAATAATAAAAAAAATACTCACTAGGCTTGAGGAAAGAATGGAGCATATCAGTGAGATCCTTTTTTGTTTATTTGTTTGTTTATTTAATATAATTTATTGTCAAATTGGCTTCCATACAACACCCAGTACTCCTATCAACAAGTGCCCTCCTCAAGGCCCATGACCATACTCCACTCTCCCTCACCCCCCATCAACTCTCAGTTTGTTCTCTATATTTAAGAATCTCTTACAGTTTGCCTCCCTTCATCTCTGTAATGTTTTCCCCCTTCCCTTCCCCCATGGTCATCTGCTAAGTTTCTCAAGATCCACATATGAATGAAAATATATGGTATCTGTCTTTCTCTGACTGAATTATTTCACTTAGCATAATACCCTCCAGTTCTATTCACATTGCTGAAAATGGAGTGATTTTATTCTTTCCCATTGCCAAATAGTATTCCATTGTATATATAAGCCACATCTTGTTTATCCATTCATAATTTGATGAACATTTAGGCTCTTTTTGTATTGGGCTATTGTTGAAAACACTGCTATAAACATTGGGGTACATGAGCCCCTATACCTCAGCCCTCTTGTATCCCTTGGGTAAATTCCAGTAGTGCTATTACTGGGTCATAAGATAGCTCTATTTTTAATTTTTTGAGAAATCTCCACATTGTTTTACAGAGCGGCTGCACCAATTTGCATTCCCAACCAACAGTGCAAGAGTGTTCCCGTTTCTTGACATCCTCACCAGCATCTATAGTCTCTTGACTTATTCATCTTAGCTACTCTGACTGGTGTGAAGTGGTATCTCAGTGGGGCTTTGATTTGTATTTCCCTGATGATTAGTGACATTGAGCATCATTTCATGTGTCTGTTGGCCATCTGGAGGTCTTCTTTGGAAAAGTGTCTATTCATATCTTCTGCAAATTTCTTCACAGGATTTTTGTTCTTTGGGTGTGGAGTTTGGTGAGTTCTTTATAGAATTTAGATAGTAGCCCTTTATCTTATGTGTCATTTGAAAATATCTTTTCCTATTCCGTTGGCTCTTTTCAGAATTGGATCCATAAATGTATGGCCAACTAATCTTTGACAAAGGAGGAAAGAGTATACAATGGGAAAAAGACAGTCTCTTTAACAGGTGGAGCTGGGAGTACTGGACAGCAACATGCAAAAGAATGAAACTAGACCACTTTTTTACACCATACACAAAAATAAACTCAAAATGGATGAAAGATCTAAATGTGAGACAGGAAACCATCAAAACTCTAGAGGAGAGAGCAGGTAACAACTTCTTTGACCTCAAACACAGTAATTTCTTACTCAGCACATCTCCAAAGGCAAGGGAATTAAAAGCAAAAATGAACTTGGGACCTCATCAAGGTAATAAGCTTCTGCACTGCAAAATGAGATCCTTAATAAAAAGAATCAGTCAGAGATGAAGAGCACAATAAATTAAATTAAATATACATTTTTCGGAATAAATAGCAGGCTAGAGGAAGCAGAGGAATGGCTCATTGTCCTAGAAGACATAGTAATGGAAAGCAATCAGGTTGAGCAGTAAGAGAAAAAAATGCATATTGAGAATAGACATAGGGAACTCAGTGATTCTATCAAGCATAACTTTCACATTACAGGGTTCCCATAAGAAGAAGAGAAATAATGTGGCAGAAAATTTATTTAAAGGAATAATACCTGGAAAGTTCCCTAATCTGGTGAAAGAAAGATATCCATATTGAGCAAGCACAGAGTTGCCCTCCAAAGGAAAAAAAAAACCTGAAGAGTGTCCACACCAAGATATACATATATTTAAAATGGTATTAAGTAGTAACAAATAAAAAAAATAAAAGCAGCAAGAAAAAATAAGACAGTTACATACAAAGGAAACTTTTCCAGGCTATAGACTGATTTTTCAACATCAAGTTTAAAAAGAAGAACAGAAAAAGAAATAAAAGAAAGGCGTGACATGATATATTAAAGTGAGAAAGGGGAAAGTCTGCAACCCAGAATATTCTGCCCACCAAGTCTATCATTCAGAATAGAGAGATAGAAAAAGACATTATCAGAAGAACAAAAACTAAAAGAGTTAATGACCACTAAACCAGCCCTACAAGAAATTTGAAAGGGCACTCTGAATGGAAAGGAAAGAACATAACTAAGAGCATAAAAACTTTTTTTAAAAAAAGCGATAAAAGTAAGTATATCTGTAAAAAACCAGTGATTTTATAAGATTAAAAAATGTAAATTATGACACCATATGCTTAAAATGTGGTTGGCAGGGGGCACATGGAGTAAAGAATGAGTTCATCTTTAACTGACCATTAACTTAATATAGACTGCTATATACAGAATATATAACAAACTGAATAGTAACTCCAATTAAAAAATGGGTCATAAATATGCAAAGATTAAAGAAAAATGAATTCAAGTATATTACTGAAGAAATATATCAAACAATGAGAGATAGCAAAAGAAGAAAGGATCAGAGAAAAACTACAAAAACAACTCAAAGCAAGTAACAAAATGGAACCTAATACATATCTATCAATAATTACTTTGACTGTAAATGGACTAACTGCTCCCATCAAAAGACATAGGGTAGCAGAGTGGATAAAAAAACAAGACTCATCTATATGCTGTCTACAAGATACTCATTTCAAAACAAAGACATCTGTAGATTGAAAGTGAGGGGAGGGAAAAACATGTATATCAAAATGGATGTTAAAAGAAAGCTGGAATATCAATACTCATATCAGACAAAATATATTATAAAGCAAAGTTAGTAACGAGACAAAGAAGAATACTGTATAATCATTATGGACATCATCCAACAGAAGACCTAACAATTGTAAGTATTTATGCACCCAACATGAAACACTCAAATACATAAAACAGTAAATATCAAACATAAAGTAGATAATTGATAGTAATAAAAGTAGGGGATTTTAACACCCCACTTACAATGAGGGACAAATCTTCTAAACAGAAAATAATCAAGGAAACAGTGGCCTTGAATGACACACTGGAACAGATGAATTTGACAGAAATATTTATAACATTCCATCCTAAAACAGTAGACGACACATTTTTAAGTGCACATAGAATAACATTCCCCAGAATGGATTACGTATTAAGCCACAAAACAAGTGTCAACAAGTTAAAATACATCAAAATCTTAACAGGCATCTTTCTTGGTCACAATGCTATGAAAAACTAAAAATCAACCATAAGAAAAATTTGAAAAGAGCACAAACACATGGAAGTTAAGTAACACACTACTAAAAATGAATGGAAAAACCAGGAAATAAAATAAGAAATTTAAAAATATATAGATAGAAGGAAAATTAAAACACAATAGTACAAAACCTTTAGGATGTAGCAAAAGTGATTCTAAAAAGGAAGTTTACACCAATGCAGGCCTACTTCAAGTAGCAAGAAAAATCTCAAAAATAACCTAACCTGACACCTATAGGAGTTAGAAGAACAATAAACAAAATCTAAAACCAGCAGAAGGAAGGAAATGATAATAATTAGAGCAGAAATAAATGATATAGAACAAAAACACTAATACAACTAACTAGGAGCTGATTCTCTGAAAAGATCGACAACCTTAATAAATAACTAAAGGCACTGATCAAAGAGAGAGAAGGTAGCAGACTAAAAAAGAGCAAAATCACCAACAAAATAGGAGAAATAACCGCTGAAACCAAAAAATACAAAGGACTGTAAGAATATTATGAAAAATTACATGAGAACTGGAAAGCAAAGATGAAATGGAAAATTCTAAAAAATATTGTAACCTACCAAACTGAAATATAAATGGAAAATTTGAGCAGACTGATTACCAGTAATGACATTCCATCTGTATTCAAAAAATTCTCAATGAACAAAAGTCCAGGACCAGACGGCTATACAGCCAAATTCTACCAAACACTTAAAGATTTAATAACCATGGGACTTGGAGCCTGGAATATTAAAAGTCAGCTGATTCAGCAATGGGTGAGCCAAGAGGATGTGAGATAGCTGGATTGCCATCCATGAAGGGATAGCAGGCTGAGTGGAGAGGCAATTTAAAACCAGCAGCTAACACAATGTTGGGTGCAAGCAAGAGACAGACTTATTTATACTGCTTGTGGAGAATGTTAGGGGACTAGAAGGCACAATTTTGTTCCTCTGACCCCCAGCATAAGGACCACACAGGACCATCTGTAGGAGGTGGGGCTTCTCAGATCTTTGATATCTAATCTGCTAGTAGTATGCTAAGCCCATGAGTTCTTATGGGGATTCTTCCACTCCACGCCTGATAGACTTGGTCTGAGGATTAAGAAAAAAATTTTTAAATCCTGTGTGTACCCTACCCACCCTACTTTGTGCATAGGTGGACAGCTGTGACTGAATGTCACACCAAGCTGCTGCACCATTCCCAGATATATGCCCCCACTCACCATAGTTCATGGGGCTCAGCAGTGTCCCACCATTACTATTCACTGATACCACCCTCACTCCTCATGCCAGCCTCGTGCAGAGCCTTCAGCCAACACAGTGCTTCTTGGAATCTTTCATGGGACTAGTGTCCCAAGGCAAGGTTTGCTAACACCACCTCCCAAGAACTATGTTCCCCTGCTGGTATGCCCACTGATATCTGGCATCCTTTAGTCTCACTAATACCACAGAGAGCAAACACAGCCCACAACATGCAGTCAGTGAAGATTACTGCACTGACAGGAAAAGTGACAAAGACATAACAGCAGTGTGTAAGCAAAACACATAGAAGATTCTCCTAAAGTACCAGGTTCTGGTGAACAGGAAAGACCACATGCAAGGCATTCCAGGACCTTTTCTTCACAAACGAACCACTTTATTTATATTTTAAAAAGTTTATTCACATATTTTTGAGAGAGAGAGAGAGAGAGAGAGAGAGAGAGAGAATATGTGGGTGAGGGGCAGAGAAAGAATCTCAAGTAGGCTCCATGCTGTCAGCACAGAGCCTGATGTGAAGCTCCATTTTATGAACTGTGAGGTCATCACCTGAGCCGAGATCAAGAGTTGGACATTTAACTGAATGTGCCACCCATGCACCCCATAAAGTAAGTACTTTAAATTACAGAAGACATAGCTGACATTCTTAACATGGAGAAGCTGACATAGAGATGTAGACAAAGCAAGGAGACAGACATTTACCCCAGATTTAAAAAAAATACAAGTCTGTGGCCATAGACTTAAGTTAAACAGGTACAAGTAACATGCCAGATAAAAAATTTAAAGCAATGATCATAACGATACTAACTAAACTTTAGAAAGAGCGAAAGACATGAGGGATATCCTTAACACAGATATGTAGCAACATAGCAGAAATGAAGGGCTCAATGAATGAAATCAGATACATACTTGATGTAATGAACTGCAGGCTGGCATAGTTAGAGGAATAAATTAATGACCTAAAAAAGGTATGTAAAGTAATCATGCTGAACACAACAAAGAAAAAAAAGCATAATGGAAAACAAGAATAGACTTAGGAAACTCAATTACTCCATTAAATGTAATAACATTAGTAATATAGGAGTCTCAGAAGAAGAAGAGAGAGAAAGAGAGACAGAAAATTTATTTAAAGAAATAATAGCTGAAAACTTCCTTAATCTGGTGACGGAAACAAGAGGCACAGAGAAATACCATTGAAATGAAAAAAAGCAGAGCCACACCAAGACATAGTATAATTAAATTTGCAAAATATAGTAATAAAGAAAAAATATTTAAAGCAGCAAGAAAAAAAAGGCAGTAACCTATGAGGGAAAATCCATAAGGTAGCAGGGGATTTTTCAGCAGAAACTTTCTGAGAAAGAATGGAGTGCCATGATATATTCAAAGTACCAAGTGGGAAAAATTTTCAGCCAAGATACTTTATACAGTAAAGTTACTATTTAAAATAAAGGAAGAGATAAAGGAGTTCACGTGCACTAAGTGGGCCCTACAAAAAATATTAAGGTGTACACTTTGAGCGGAAAAGAGATACACAAAGTGACAGTATAAAGGTAGGAAACCCAAAGGTAGTAAAAATGAATACTTATATAAAAACTCAGGGAACTCACATGATAAAAGGATGTAAAATATGAAATCGTGTAACTCAAAAATGCAGAGGAGAGGAGTAAGAATTGGGTTCAAACTTAAAGAACCATCAACTTAATATAGAGGTGTTAACCAAACAAATAATAACCATATATCAAAATCCACTAATAAATATGCAAACAATAAAGAGAAAGAAATTCAAATATATCACTAAAAAATAAACAAAATAATAAACAGAGGAAGAAAAGAGCCAACCAAGAATAACAAAACAAATGAAAAAATAACAATAAATATGAGTTTTTGTTTACAAACCAGTTAGTTAACAAAAAGTGTAATATTAGTTTCAGGTGTCCAAGACAGTGTTTCAACACTTCCATACAACACCATGACAACACCCCTAAAACCTCACCAACTATTTCACCAATTTCCCCACCCATCTCTCTGGTAAACATTGGTTTATTCACTATGGTTAAGAATTTCGTGGTTTCTCTCTCTTTCCGTAATTTTTTTGGTCTCCTTAGCTCCTTTGTTTTATTTCTTAATTCCACATATGAGTGAAATAATATGGTATTTGTCTTTTGCTGACAGGCTTATTTCATTTACAAAATATCCTACAGCTCTATATCATTGCAAATGGCAAGATTTCACTTTTTTTATGGCTATTATATATATATATATATATATATACATGTATATGGCTATTATATATATAATGAAGAAAATACATATATTTTTTCTATATAGAGATATTATATATAGATAAATATACATAACTTCTTAAATATATATGTGGGTATGTATATATATGTGTGTGTGTATATATACATGTGTGTATATGTATGTATATATATGTGTGTTTATATGTGTGTATAATATACATATATATATGAAGAAGATATATGTGTGTGTGTGTGTGTGTGTGTGTGTGTGTGTGTGTGTGTGTGTATCTTACTCATTATCTAGTCATCAACCCATAGAGGATGCTTGGACCTTTTCCATAACTTGGCTATTGCTGATAATACTATAAATATCGAGATGGATGCATCCCTTCAAATCAGTATTTTTGTATCCTTTGGGTAAATATCTAGTAGTGCAATTGCTGGATTATGGGTTAGTTCTGTTTTTAAATGGAAAGGAAGCAAAAATACACTATTGGGACTTCATTAAAATGAAAAGCTTCTAGGGGCACCTGGGTGGATCAGTCAGTTGGGTGTCCGTCTTTGGCTCAGGTCATGATCTCATGATCTGTGGGTTTGAGCCCCACATTAGAACCTGGAACCTGTTTCGGATTCTGTGTCTGCCTCTTCCTCTCTCTCTCTACCTCTCTCTCTGTCAAAAATAAATAAATATTATAAATTTAAAACATAAAATGTAAAGCTTCTGCACAGTGAAGAGAGTAATTAAAAAAACTAGAAGGTGACCTATGGAATGGGAGAAGATATTTCCAAATTACATACCAACAAAGGTTAGTATCCAAAACATATAAAGAACTTACACAACTCAAAACCAAAAAATAAATAAGACTACTTAAAAATGAGCAGAATATGAAAACACATTTTACAATGAGGAAATTCAGATGGTCAATGACATGAAAAGATGCTTAACATCACTCATCATCAGCAAAATGCTAATTAAAACTACAATGAGATATCACCTCACACCTGTCAGAACAGCTAAAATGAACAGTACAAGAAACAGCAGGTGTTGGTGAGGATGTGTAAAAAGTGGAATAATCCTGCACAATTAGTTGGAATGTAAACTGGTGTAGCCACTGTGGAAAACATTATGGAGGTTTCTTTAAAATTTAAAAAGGGAACTCTCCTATAATCCAGCAATTGTTCTATTGGGTCTTCACCCAAAAAATGCAAAACAACTAATTCAAAAGGATACATGTACTAGCATTATTTGCAATACAAATTATGAAAATAGTGGAAGCATCCATCAACTGGCAAATGGATATAGAAGATGTGGATATACAAGCAGAGGAATATTATTCAGACATAAAAAAGAATGAAACCTTTCCATTGCAACAACATGGATGGAGCCACAAATTATATTAAAAGTGAAATAATTCAGTGAAAAAAATATATATCATATTATTTCACTCATATGTGGAATTTATGAAACAAAACAAATGAGCAAATTGAATAAGAGAGAGTTAAACCATGAAATAGTCTCTTAACTATAGAGAATAAGCTGACAGTTGTTACCAGAAGTGAGGTGGGTGGGGATATGGGTGAAGTAGGTGATGAGGATTAAGGAGTGCACATGTCATGATGAGTACTGAGTAATATATGTAATTGTTGAATCACACACACACACACACACACACACACACACACACGAAACAACAAATGTTGAGTATGTAGAGCAAAAGAAACTCTCTTATACTGTTGGTGGGACTGTCAACTGGAGTTACCACTGTGGAAAAATAGTATGCAGTTTCCTCAAAGAGTTAAAAATGAAACTACCTTATAATCTAGTAATTGTACTACTGAATATCTACCCACAATATACAATAGCACTAATTTAATGGGTAAATGAACCCCTGTTTTTATAGCAGTATTATTTACAATAACCAAATTATGGAAGTAGTCCAAATGTCCATTGATTGATGAATGGATAAAGAGGATATGATATGTTTGTAAAATGGAACATTAGTCATAAAAAGAATGAATTTGCTAATGTCATGATGCAGATGGAGATAATATTGTGTTAAGCAACAAAGTCAGTCAGAGAAGGACAAATACCATATGATTTTTCTCATATGTGAAAGCTATGAAACAAAACAAGAGGAGGGAAAAGAGGAAGAGATATATACCAAAAAATAGATTCTTTATTTATGTGTTTTATTTATTTTTGAGAGACAGAGAGAGACACAGCGAGCAGGGGAGAGTCAAAGAGAGAGGGAGATACAGAATCTGAAACAGGCTCCAGGCTCTAAGCTAGTTGTCAGCATAGAGCCCGATGCGGGGCTCGAACCCACGAACCGTGAGATCATGACCTGAGCCGAAGCCAGGCACAACTGACTGAGCCACCCAGGCGCCCCACCAAAAATTAGATTCTTTACAGTAGAAAACAATCTGATGGTTACCAGAGGAGAGGTGTGTGTGTGGAAATGGGTTAAACAGGTGATAGTGATTAAGGAGCCTTGGTAATGTACAGAATTGTTGAATCACTATGTTATGCATGCACCTGAAACATCTGTATCACTATATATTAACTACATTCGAATTAAAAGGAAAACTTACTAAAATTTTTTATAAGTTGAATGTTAGGTTTAAATGCAAGGAGCTCTCATATTTAAGTTTATAATATTTTCAATATACTCTATTATGTGAAAAAGTACACAAGTAAATGCACTCTCTTGCAAGTTCTACTTGGGTAAACCTCTACAAAAACTGTAAAAGTAGATTTTAAAGCAAAAGTGACTCCAGCTTTGCTTTAATTTTTGTGTTTTAATGACAGGGCAAGTCTCACCTTTCCACTACTAGTTTTATAGCATCGATGTGAACGTTTATATTATTACATTCATAATAAGGAATGACTAAATTGCACACTGGTTGACCCAATCTTTTTATATTAATGTCAGATAAACCCAAATGTAGTTCAGTTACTTCATTCACAATAACAAAACTAGAGATGCCTAATTCCTAAAGCACAGTTTAATTAATATTACTTCTGTACTCAAAACATTTTATTAATACTTAAGTAATTAAAATATAATGTCTAAACACCTAGGGTGGAATTCAGGGCCTAATGCTTTCCCAGTGTAATTCCTCCTTTGCTTTTCTTCACATAGACTGGTTGCATTAGATCAGATTATTTCCATTACTACAAAGTCTGCACTATTTTTGCTTCTGTGACTTCACTCGTGTTTCTCCTTTCAAGTGGAATGTTGTCTTTTACTAAATTTGTCTCTATTTCAACAATCCTTCACACTTCTATGCAAATATCACCTCTTCCATGTACTCTTCTGTGATCTTATATAGATCTAATATTTATTTTCTTTTTTATGAATACAATTTATTGTCGAATTGGCTTACCTACAACACCCAGTGCTCATCCTAACAAATGCCCTCCTCAATGCCCATTACCCATTTTCCCTCTCCCTCACCATCCACCCTTAGTTTTTTCTGTGTATTTAATTAAGAGGGTTTTGTGGTTTGCCTCTCTCCCTCTCCGTAACTATTTTTCCCCTTCCCTTCCCTCGTGGTCTTCTGTTCAGTTTCTCAAGACCCACATATGAATGAAAACATATCTGGTTTTCTCTGACTTATTTCACTCAGCATAATAACTTCCAGTTTCATCCACGTTGCTAAAAAATGGGATGATTTCATTCCTTCTCATTGCCAAGTAGTACACCATTGAGTATATAAACCACATCATCTTTATCCATTCATCAGTTGATAGATATTTAGAGTCTTTCCATAATTTGGCTATTGTTGAAAGTGCTGCTAGAAATATTGGGATACATGTGCCCCTGTGCATCAGCACTCCTGTATCCCTTGGGTAAATTCCTAGTAGTGATTTTGCTGGATCTAATCTTTACTTTCTAAACTCACATGAAATTTTGTGCCTTTATTTTGGCACTTGTCACACTCTTTATATCACAAACGTATTTTTGTAGAAATCTAAACTCTCCAGACAGTAATTTCTTTCATGAATGTTATTTCATCTCCTTTGCTATATTATGCACTAAAATCATTACAATGTATTGCATATAATAGGTGCCTACGAACCATGTATTGCTTGTCCAAGTATTTTTAAAGCAATAAACCAGAAAATAATTTGGTAAATGGATAGATTACTCACAAAAGCATTGAGTTCATCCAGCAGTATAAATGCGGAACAAATAAACATTAGTGTTCTCACTATGGAAGCAGAAATTATAGAACATAGCAATTAAGTGATTGCTCATATTTATAGACTTGCAAATTAATTGTCTTATTCATGTTCCTTTCGACTATAAAAAAAAGTTAAGATTTACTATGATTGAAGAGTAAAGAATGTATTTGCCAGGATAATTATGTGAAAGTTGTTGGCAAGGTACATAGTGCACAATTCTATAAATAATTTTTCTAACATAGTTACTAAGTAAAACAGACTAGTTTTGTATCCTGACTTTAGCATTTGCCAACTATTTAAAGTTTGGAATGTTTAATAACCTCTAAATATTTTTTCAATAATAAAATGAGGAGACTGGTAGTGGTTCATTTTTGTAATAGAAGCAAAATAAACAAACTAAGATATTCCCCACGGAGAAAACAAAGTAAGAACTTTACAGAATGCAATAAGTTAGATTACGTACAGATCTGTGTATATAAAGGCATGCATTTCCAAGCAGCTATGTAGAGTGGGTACTTGAAAAATGGCTGCATTCTTATAGATAGTATTTAATGTAAAGGTTTGAATATACTAAGGCAGATCATTTGTATCTTACTGTGCAAAATTTTCTCTAAACTTTACATGTTGGCAACAAATAACCTGAATATTATTTTCTTTTTAATAATTGAGGTAATAGGATTAAAATTTAAATAGATGTTCAAACACTTAAAATATGTTTGTTTATTTATTTACATTATTTATTGGGCATTTCAATTTGGCCTCTTATTTATTTATTTTTCTTTATTTTTCTTTTTTTTAATAGTTTTTTTCAAATTGGATTCCATATAACACCCAGTGTTTCTCCCCACAAGTGCCCCCCACCATGACCATCAGCCTTTCCCTCGCTCCACCTCCCCCTTCAGTCCATAGTTCATTTTCAGTATTCAATAGTCTGTCATGATTTGTGTCCCTCACTCTCCCCAACTCTCTTTCCCCCTTTCTCTCCCCATAGTCCTCTGTTAGGTTTCTCCTGCTAGACCTATGAGTGCAAACATGTGGTATCTGTCCTTCTCTGCCTGACTTATTTCGCTTAGCATGACACCCTCAAAGTCCATCCACTTTGCTACAAAGGCCAGATTTAATTCTTCCTCATTGCCATATAGTACTCCATTGTATATATATACCACATATTCTTGATCCATTCATCAGTTGATAGACATTTAGGCTCTTTCCATGATTTGGCTATTGTAGAAAGTGCCGCTAAGAACATTGGGGTACATGTGCTCCTATGCATCAGCACTTCTGTATCCCTTGGGTAGATCCCCAGCAGTGCTATTGCTGGGTCATACGGGAGTTCTATTGTTAATTTTTTGAGGAACCTCCACACTGTTTTCCAGAGCGGCTGCACCAGTTTACTTTCTCACCAACAGTGTAGGAGGGTGCCTGTTTCTACACACCCTCGCCAGCATCTATAGTCTCTTGATTTGTTCATTTTAGTGACTCTGACCAC
Source organism: Suricata suricatta (assembly GCF_006229205.1). NCBI lineage: Eukaryota > Metazoa > Chordata > Mammalia > Carnivora > Herpestidae > Suricata > Suricata suricatta. The sequence continues at coordinate 57,726,384 of NC_043717.1, forward strand.
TGTGAGGTGGTATCTCAGTGTGGTTTTGATTTGTATTTCCCTGATGATGAGTGACGCTGAGCATCGTTTCATGTGCCTGTTGGCCATCTGGATGTCCTCTTTGGAGAAGTGTCTATTCAGGTCTTCTGCCCATTTCTTCACTGGATCATTCATTTTTCGTGTATGGAGTTTAGTGAGCTCCTTGTATATTTTGGATACTAGCCCTTTATCTGATATGCCATTTGCCACTATCTTTTCCCATTCTGTCGGTTGCCTGTTAGTTTTTTGACTGTTTCCTTTGCCTTGCAAAAGCTTTTTATCTTGATGAGGTCCCAGTAGTTCATTTTTGTTCTTGATTCCCTTGCCTCTGGGGATGTGTCGAGGAAGAAATTGCTGTGATTGAGGTCTAGGAGGCTATTTCCTGCTTTTTCCTCTAGAGTTTTTATGGTTTCCTGTCTCACATTCAGATCCTTTATCCATTTTGAGTTTATTTTTGTGAATGGTGTCAGAAAGTGGTCTAATTTCATTCTTCTACATGTTGCTGTCCAGCTCTCCCAACACCACCTGTTGAAAAGGCTGGCTTTTTTCCATTGGACACTCTTTCCTGCTTTGTCAAAGATTAATTGGCCATATACTTGTGGGTTCAGTTCTGGGTGCTCTGTTATATTCCATTGGTCCATGTGCCTGTTTTTGTGCCAGTACCATACTGTCTTGATGATGACAGCTTTGCAGTAGAGGCTAAAGTTTGGGATTGTGATGCTTCCCTTTTTCGTTTTCTTCTTCAATATTACTTTGGCTATTCGGGTTTTTTTTGGTTCCATATGAATTTTAAGATAGTTTGTTCTAGCTTTGAGAAGAAAGCTGGTGCAACTTTGATGGGGATTGCATTGAATATGTAAATTGCTTTGGGTAATAATGACATTTTAACAATGTTTATTCTTCCAATCCATGAGCATGGAATGTTTTTTCCATTTCTTTGTGTCTTCTTCAATTTCCTTCATAAGTCTTCTATAGTTTTCAGCATACAGGTCTTTTACATCTTTGGTTAGGTTTATTCCTAGGTATTTTATGGTTTTTCGTCCATTGTGAATGGGTTCTGTTTCTTGCTTTCTCTTCCTCTTGCTTCATTTTTGGTGTATAAAAATTCAACTGATTTCTGTACCTTGACTTTGTACCCTGCAACTTTACTGAAATCATTGATCAGTTCTAGAAGGCTTCTGGTGGAGTCGATTGGGTTTTCCACGTAGAGTATCATGTCATCTGCGAAAAGGGAGAGTTTGACTTCCTTGCCTATTCTGATGGTTTTTATTTCCTTTTGTTGTCTGATTGCTGATGCTAGGACTTCCAACACTATGTTAAACAACAATGGTGAGAGTGACATTCCTATCTGATTCAATATTCGTAAATCCATTAATGTGATACACCACATCAACAAAACAAAAGAAAAAAATCATATGATCCTGTTGATAGATGCTGTAAAAGCATTTGACAAAATACAACTCTTTTCTAAATAAAAACCTAGAGAAAGTTGGGATAGAAGGAACTTACTTAAACATCATAAAAGCCATTTACCAAAAATGGCCTCTGATTTACAAGATAATGCAAGAAATACCTGATAACATTGCTGATTATGTTTATTACAAAATAAATATATTTGAATAAGTCAGTCTGTACAACTGAGGTTTGTATGTTTTTATTTAGGCACAGTATTGCAAAACTTGAACTCTTCTGAGACTCTAAAATATGTCACTTATGAATCAAAATAATGATAATAATAACTATGATACTAAATTTTAACAGTATATTTTATTCCCCCAATTTAACCTTTCAGTGTGGAATTTTAAGCAAGAACTCTATGCCGGCTCTTTTTTTGAGAATTTGGAATCTGAGTGAAAGGAATAAGGTAGCAAAGGTATGGCTACTTTGCAAAATGAGATGAATAATTAAAATTACAGCCCCCTAGTGTCTCTTCATATTGTATGTATTTCAACTGAGTGTTTCACCATTTGTTTTTAATTCTATCATCTGTGAAAAAAAATCTCATCTCATGCACTCAGTTGTTTGAGCATAGAGTGCCACAAACCATATGGATCTCATTTTGAAACTCTTTCAAATCTTAGACATCCATATGCAACTCATAAAAGCCAATTTATTTGGTGGTAAGGTAATGGAAGGCTGCTCTCGAGTAAAGTTCAAGGAGATCACCATGTGGACTAACTAGGTACTAAACTCAAGGGAAATTACTTCATTACAATTTGATCCAGACCACAGAATAAATATCATGATGTAGCCAAAGTTCAATTAAATTGACTTTATAGTACTGAAATTTATTCATCTGTATTTCAGCTCAGGGAATTTCTAGGCTGTGGTGGTTTTGAGGCTGACTTCATCTTTACAGCCTAGTGCTTAATCACATAGTTGTGTCAATTAAGGATGTTACTAAAATGTTTTTAACTTTGTGGTGATAATAACTGCATTGCGTGGCATAAACCTGTTAAATTTAGGTTTACCTCATACTTCTATACCTCCTATACTCCCATAATTCTGGCATACTCAGTGTCAGAAATTTCTTACTTTGAGTTATAATTTGGTCAGTTAACTTGAATTGCAACTACAGAACATGTTGGATTTTGCCTCTACATTTTTGCAAGACCTAGTTGTTTTACAATGGTATAACCTATCTCATTGTTTATACTGATTCCTCTCCCATACCTTCAATGTATTCTCAAAACAGCAGCTACAGTAATCTGGTTAAAAAGTGGCAGACTATGTTGCATCACTTCTGTGCTCAAAATTCTTCAAGAGTGTCAAATTTAACTCCAAATAAAAGTTAAAGTCCTTACAGTGATTTAAAGGCCTTATATTACCTATCATCCTCAACCCACTAACCGTCTTACCTAATCTTCTGTTATTTCTCCCTATTTCACTCTGTTTTAGGCATACAGTCCTCTTTCCTATTCTTAGAATATGTCAAGGCACAACTTTACTCACAGTCATTGCTCTTTGTATTCTGTCTGCCTGGATCACTTTTCTTTAAGATATTGACATGATTCACTCCTTAATATCTTTTTAATTTTTACTTAAATTGACTTTCTCAATGAGAATTTTTCTGACCATTCTCTTTACATGTTTACTTCTACCCCCAAACTCCCTATCTCCTTCTTTGTTTTATTTTGTTATTTTCAAAGCTCTTAATGCCTTCTAAAATACTATAAAATCTGTATATCTGTATCTTTGTTGTTTGCTGTTTATCTAGTCCCATTAAACGAAACTCTACAATGGTAATTATTTTGGTCCGTTTTATTTATTGCTATATACTTTACTCTAGAACTTGGGTGTATGCCAGGCACTCAATAAGTATATTGAAAAGAAGTAATTATTTACCCAAACCAGTGCTAAGTCACACTGGGAATGAAGTTTCTCCCACAGATTTATAGTGAAAGGGAATAAAGCAATCTATTAGAAATCTGTGAGCATTCAATTAATTACAAATGAAAATAAAAAGATTTTAAACAGAGGTCATCAAAATACGACTGGTGGAATATGTATATGAAAATTTTTGTGATGATTGTCAAAAATGCAAGTTTCTTGTTCTCAAAACTTCATTAAAAACCTGTAATAGGAGACACTAAAAAACTGAATTTTTAACAAGCATGACATATGATACTTTTGTGTAATAAGCTTCAAAATAAATTCTCTAAAAAGCGAACTACTGCTAGATGTATGGCCATCCCTAATGTCCCTAAGTAATTATTTCCTTATTTCAGAAAAAACAGCATCTGATGTGATAACCATACATTTATTTTTCTTTTCTTTTAAATTTTATTTAAATTCCAGGTAATTAACACACATTTTAATAATAATTTCAGGTGTACAATATAGTGATTCAATGCTTCCATAGGACACCCAGTGGTCATCACAAATGAACCACTTAATCCCCATCACCTATTTAACCCAAACACGACCCACCTCCCCTCCAGTAACCATCACATTTTTTTTACTATGGTTAAGAGTCTGTTTCATGGATTGTTTTTCTCTCTCTTTTTTTCCTATGCTCCTTTGTTTTGTTTCTTAAATTCAACCTAAGAGAAAATCATATGATATTTATTTTTTTCTGAATAACTGGTTTCCTGAGCATAATACTCTCTAACTCCAATCACATTGTTACATATGGCAAGTTTTCATTCTTTAGATGGCTGAGTAATATTCCAGTGTGTGTGTGTGTGTGTGTGTGTGTGTGTGTGTGTGTGTGTGTGTGTACCACTTTTTCTTCTTTAGCCATTAATTAGTCAATGGACATTTGGACTTTTCCCATAATTTGGCTATTGTAGAAGATGCTATTATAAATATAGGAGACCATGTATCATTTGCTTTTAGCACTTTTGTATTCTTTGGGTACATACCTAGGAGTGCAATTGCTGAATGATAGGTTAGTTGTATTTTTAACATTTTGAGGAAACTTCATAATGTTTTAAACAGTGGTTGCACCAGTTTGAATTCCCACCAACAGTGCAGGAGGGCTCACCTTTCCCACAATGTTGCTGACACCTGTTGTTTCTTGTGTTTTTTATTTTATTTATTTTGTAAACTCTTTATTTTATTTTGAGAGAGAGAGAGACATAGAGTGAGCAGGGGAGGGGCAGAAAGAGAGGGAGACACAGAATCTGAAGCAGGCTCCAGGCTCTGAGCTGTCAGCACAGAGCCCGATGTGGGGCTCCAACCCATGAACCACGAGATCATGACCTGAGTTGAAGTCAGACACTTAATCAACTGAGCCACCCAGGCGCCCCTTTTTCTTTGTGTTTTAAATGTTATATGGAATCCAATTTGAAAATAAACTATTAAAAAATTAAATGTTTATTTATTTTTGAGAGAGCGAGAGCATGAGTAGTGGGGGGCAGAGAGAGAGGGAGTCCAGGGATCCAAAGTGAGGTCTGTGCTGACAGCAGAGAACCCTATGTGGGGCTCGAACTCACAAACCACAAGTTTATGACCTGAGCTGAAGTCAGATGCTTAACCGACCGATCCACCCATGTGCCGTTTCTGTTTTTTTCTTGAAAAGTTTGGCTGAAGATTTATAATTTTCATTGATTTTTTTCTCAAAGAACCAGATCCTGGTTGGTTTCATTGATCTGCTCTAATGGCTTCCTGTGTGTGTGTGTGTGTGTGTGTGTGTGTGTGTGTGTGTGTGTGTGTGTATTTAGTCTCTATGTCATTTATTTCTGCTCTAACCTTTATTTTTTTTCCTTCCCTTCTGCTGGATTTAGGGTCTGTGTGTTGTTTTCTTTCTGGAACCTTTAGTTGTAATGCTGGGTTATTTGATTTTTTTTTTCTCCTTGAGGTATGCCTGCTTTGCTATATTCTTATCTTTTGCTGCATCCCCAAAATTTTGGACCATTGTGTTTTCATTTTAATTTTTTCCAGGTTTTAAAAATCTATTTGATTTCTTGTTGACCCATATATTGTTTATGATAATATTTTTCAACCTTTATGTATTTGTGGTCTTTCTAGATATTTTTCTTGTGGATTACTTCTGGTTTCATAGCATTGTTGTCACAAAAGTTTCATGGAGTGACTTCAATATTTTGGTATTTTTTTGAAGCCCGTTTTGTGATCTTATATGTAATCTATTCTGAAGACTATTTCTTGCACACTTGAAAAGAATGTGTATACTGCTGTTGTAGGTTGGAATGTTCTGAATATATCTGTTAAGTCCAAATGTTACAGTGTGTCATACAAAGCCATGGTTTCTTTGCTGACTTTCTGTTAACATGACCTGTACATTAATGTAAGTGGGTGTTAATGTCCTTTGCTATTATTGTATTGCAATATCCTTCGTTTGTTATTAAATATTTAATATATTTGGATGCTTTTATATCCTTCGTTTGTTATTAAATATTTAATATATTTGGATGCTTTTATTTTGGGTGCATAAATATTTACAATTGTTATATCTTCTTGTTAGACTTATTATTATATAAGATCCTTCTTTGTCTCTGATTATACTCTTTGTCATGGTGGGGGGCACTTGTGGGGAGAAGAACTGGGTGTTACATGGAAACCAATTTGACAATATACTATTATTAAAAAAATAAAAAATAAAAAATAAAATAAAAAGGTACAGTAAAACCTTGGATTGTAACTTGTTGTGTGACTGTTCTGCAAGATGAACAAATATTTCTAATAAATTTTAACTTGATAAACAAGGAATGTCTTGCAATGTGAGTAGTATGTGATGTTGAACTTTCCATGATCACAGATGAGCCAATGGTTCTTGAAATTTGTTTTGACATATGAGTGCTTTGAATTACAAGCATGTTTCCAGAATGAATTATGCTCGCAAACCAAGATTTTTCCTATATATTTTGTCTGATGTAAGTATTGCTCCTCCGTCTTCTTTTTCACATCCATTTGCATTGTAGATGTTTTTCCATACCCTCACTTTCAATGTGCGAGTGTCTTTAAGTCTAAAATGAGGTTTTTAAAAAAAATCTATTTTGTCACCCTATCCATGTCTTTTGACTAATACATTTGGTCCATTTACATTCAATGTCATTATTGATAGATATGTGTTTACTGTTATTTTATTATGTTTAGTGGTTCTTCCTATGATTTTCTTTGATCCTTTCTCGTCTTTCTCTCTTTCTTTGTTGATTTTCTTTAGTGATGTATTCTTATTTCTTTCTCTTTATTCTTTGAATTCATATTAGGGATTTCTAATATATGGTTTGCATTATTTATATATATAACACTTTGACAGATGAGAGTTTATATTAAGTTTATGGTCATTTAAGTTTGAACCCATTCTTTACATTTCCCACGTTTTAGTTATATATTGCGATATATGCATCATTTTCTTTTGTGAATTTCTTGAATTTTTAACATAAATATTTAGTTTTACTGCTTTTACATTTCTTACCTTTATACTGTCACTTTTGGTTGCACTTTTACACTCAAAGTGTCCCCTCACGAATTCCTTTACTACTAGTTTGTCTAGGAAACATTTTCTCTTTCTATTCTGAATTGCATCCAAGATGGGTAGAGTATTCATGGCTCCAGATTGCTCACATTAAGCACTTTGAGCATATCATACTACTCTCTCTGGCTTGAAAGGTTTCAATGGAAAATTCTCCTACTAGCCTTATGGGTTTTCCCTTGTAACTCTGTCTTCTTTGTCTTGCTGTTTTTATGGGGGAGGGAGAGCGTTTATTTATTTATTTATTTTAATTTATGTTACTGGACAAACACTTTAGTTTTTCTGCAATTAGAGGAATTAATATTGTAAAGATATCAATTCTTCCCAAATGTATACAAACATTTAATAGAATTTCAATCAAAAAATTCAGAAAATTATTATCTGAATATTATCTATAAACAAGTTAGTTTTAAAATTTTATCTAAAATTATTATCTGAATATTATCTATAAACAAGTTAGTTCTAAATTTTTAGAGAAATGCAAGGAGGCTAGATTTTTTTACAATGCAAATATTAATTATTTAATGTGTAAATGTTAAACAACACACTACTTCACAAACAATGGGCCAAATTAAAAAAAAAAAAAGATCAGATCCAAATATGTCTCAAAAGAAAAGAAAAATAAAACATAATATTAAAAAACTTATGGGATATAGCAAAAGCAGATGTTACAGTTAAACTTATACTATAAACGGTTATATTAATAGATAAGTTCAAATAAGTAATGTAAAAGTACACAATAAGCAACTAGAAAATGAAGAAACTTAGCTGAAATTTAGTAGAGGAGGGAAGTAACATGGAAAATCAGAAGTAGATAAAATAGAGGCTAGAATAAACAATAGTATTACATGGAAAGAAATGACGAGCTTTGAAAAAATAAACAAAATTGGCAATGATTTAACTACAAAAACAAGAAAAAATAAAGGTAGGACACTGAAAAACCAGAGAGAAATGGAAGAGAAAACAATTCAACACATACCACCTCTTATGTGATAACAGACTAGTATAAAGAATTAAATAGTAACAAGTTGGTAACTTAGAAAACATGATAATTTCTAATAACATACGAGTTACTAATATTAAACTATGAATCTTGAATCCAAGATATAGGAAATTTTCTTTTTTTAATAGTTTATTGTCAAGTTGGTTTCCATATAATACCTAGTGCTCTTCCCCACAAGTGCCCTCTTCCATGTCCATCACCTTCCCCTTCCCCCCAATCCCTTCAGTCCTCCGTTTGTTTTCAGTATTCAAAAGTCTCCCATGATTTGCCTCCCTCCTTCTCCCTAACTCTTTTCCCCCCTTCCCCTCCCCATGGTCCTCTGTTAAGTTTCTCCTATTAGACTTATGAGTGAAAACATATGGTATCTGTCCTTCTCTGCCTGACTTATTTCACTTAGGATGACCCCCTTGAGTTCCATCCATGTTGCTACGAATGGCCAGATTTCATTCTTTCTCGTTGCCATGTAGTATTCCATTGTATGTATAAACCACATCTTCTTGATCGATTCATCAGATGATGGACATTTAGGCTCTTTCCATAATTTGGCTATTGTAGAAAGTGCCACTATGAATATTGGGGTATATGTGTCCATATGCCTCAACACTTCTGTATCCGTTGGGTAAATCCTTAGCAGTGCTATTATTGCTGGGTCATAAGGGAGTTCTACTGTTAATTTTTTGAGGAACCCCCATACTGTCATCATCAGGGAAACACAAATCAAAACCACACAGAGGAACTGAGAGCAGACTCCAAGACTTACCACAACAAACCAAGCCTATCCACCAGAGGCAGCTGCTGCTTGCTTTTTTTTTTACCCCCTTCGTTTTTTTTTTGTTTGTTTGTTTTGTTTTGTTTTGCTTTGTTTTGGTTGTTTGGTTTTTTAATATATAACAAAAACTTTTCTTTCTTCACTAGTTTCGTACTTATTTCTTTGTCATTATTACCCTTTTTTTCCCTTTTTCTTTACTTAATTCCTTTAAATTTTACTCCTTAGATTCCTTTCTCCTTTCTCCCTTACTTTTTCACCTTCTCGCAACCCAGATATATTCTCCTATATCTCATCCTTACTTCTCCCCTAAACTGGTCATACACTTTTAAGCAGTCTACTGTCCTTTGTTGTCTCCGATCCCCTTTTATATATTTTTTTTGTCTTTTCTTCTTTCTCTTTTCTTTTTATTTTCTCTTCTTTTCTTCCTTTCATCACTTTCCCTCCCATTCTCATTCTTTTCATTCCCCCCTGTAATGTGTTCCTTTGTTTGATTTGTCTGTGTGTAGGTGTGCTTCTGTTCCCTTGGTGTTTGTCAGTCTGTTTTCCTTCATAGGACTACACCAAGAAACAAGCCAAAGTGTGCAAGAAGGCGAGTCCCAAATATTGAAGAGTAGGGAAATAAAATACAGACACAAGAAGTTAAACTGAGAGATATCATTAAGAGAATATCTCCTGAAATGGCAAGCCCTGGACAGTAAAGAAGCCTCCTTTAACGGAGAAATACTAATAGGTGGACAGAGCCCATCGAGCTTTCTAAAGGTGACAAGAGACAGAAAACTAGCAAAAATGACAAAACGAAGAAATTCTCCCCTGAAGAACTTCCAAGGGGAAGTCACAGCCATAGAACTGCTCAAGGCAGATCTAGACAACATTTCAGATCAAGAATTTAAAAAGCTGGTCATAAGATTAATCGCTGGGGTCGAGAAAAGCATCAAAGAACCAACTGATGAGTTAAAAAAGGCTATAGGTGAGGTGAATAACAAACTGCAGGCAGCCACCTCAAGGATTGATGAGGCAGAGAGAAGAATAGGTGAATTAGAAGATAGAGTTCTAGCAAAAGAGGAAGCTGAAAATAAGAGAGAGAAATTAATGCAGGAGCAGGAAAGGAGAATTCGAGATCTGAGTGATACAATCAAATGGAACAACATCCGGCTCATAGGAATTCCTGAAGAGGAAGACAGAGAGAAAGGGCCTGAAGGGATACTTGACCAAATTATAACTGAGAATTTCCCAAATCTGGGAAAAGAAACGGACATTCAAATTCAAGAGGC
>NC_043717.1:57736481-57739991 GCF_006229205.1 Suricata suricatta
CAGTGTGGAGGTTCCTCAAAAAACTATCCATAGAACTCCCCTATGACCCAGCAATAGCCTTGCTAGGGATTTACCCAAGAGATACAGAAATGCTGAGGCATAAGAGCACATGTACCCCAATGTTCATAGCAGCAATGTCAACAATAACCCAAACATGGAAAAAGCCTAAATGTCCATCACCTGATGAGTGGATCAAGAAGATGTGGTATATATACACAATGGAGTACTACATGGCAATGAGAGGGAATGACATATGGCCATTTGTAGGAAAGTGGATGGACCTTGAGGGTGTCATGCTGAGTGAAGTAAGCCAGGCAGAGAAGAACAGAAACCATATGTTTGCACTCATAGGTCTAACAGGAAATATTCAGAATGAACTAGCTTCAAGAAAAGCAAGCAGTTAGTAGTGCTTAAGAAAAATTGATTCAGTATCTAATGGACAGTTGATACCTGTCACAACACAGCATTTTATATACTGTTAAGAATACATGTTCTTTTCAAGTGCACATGGGACATAATCCAGAATACATTAAGTTTCACCACACACACAGAGAAAATCCTTGACAAATTTAAGATTGAAATCATACCATGCATCTTTTCTGACCAAACCAATATGAAACCAGAGTTAAATTCTCTCTTTCTCTCTCTGATACACACACACACACACACACACACACACACACACACACACACACATGCAATACATGGGAAAAAACACAGACATCTGGAGGTTAAACAACATGATGGTTAAACAACAAATTGTTTTACAAAGCAGCCATAGAAAAAATCAAAATGTACATGGAGACAAATAAAAATGAAAAGACAACAAACAGCAAAAAAAATCTTTGGAATGGAGATAAAGCAATTCTAAGAGGAAAGTATAAAGTAATACATACCTAGCTCAGAAAATAAGAAAATGTTCAAATAAATAGTTTAATAATGCATCTAAAAATTTAGAGAAAGAGAACAAAGCCAAAGGTGAATAAATGGAAGGAAATAATAAAAATAAGTGTAGAAATAAGTAACATAAAGATTGAGAGAGAGAAATAAGTGAAATTAATAGGTGACTCTTTGAAAAGATAAAAAGGATAAATATTTAGCCAGACTCATCAAGAAACAAAAGGAAAAGCACCCAAAAAAAAAGAAACAAAAGAAGAAAAGTAACCAACATCAAAAAAATACAAATGGCTATAAGATAAACTATGGAAAATTATATGGCAACAAATTGCACAGCCTAGAAGAAATGGATAAATTTGTAGAAACACACAATCTTCCAAAACTAAATCAGAAATAAATAGGAGTACATGTGCCACTATGAAAGTCAGGCAAAGAAGGACAGATACCAGATGTTTGCACTCAAAGGTCTAACAGGAGAACAGGAGAAACCTAATGGAGGACCATGGGGAAGGGAAGGGGGAAAGAGAGTTGGGGAGAGAGAGGAACACAAAACCTGAAAGACTATTGAATACTGAAAAGGAACCTAGGGTTGAAGGGGGAGGGGGAGGGGGAAGAGAGTTAGTGGCAATGGAGGAAGAGCACTGGGTGTTATATGGAAACCAATTTGACAAACTATTAAAAAAATAGCTCACACCATGCAATTCCAAAAAAAATAATAAAAAAATGAATTGAAAAAAAAGAAAATAGGAAATCTGAACAGACTTACTACTAGTAACAAAACTCAATAGGTAACCAAAAGAATATAAAACATATAAGTCCAGGAATGGTTAAATTCACAATAAAATCCTCTAAAATATTTTAAAAGGGAATTAATACTTATTTTTTCAAGCCATTTCCAAAAAAAGAGGAAAGAAGGCCTCCAAATACACTCTACAAAGCCAGCGTACCCTCATGCCAGAATCGGACAAATACAACACACACAAAAACTGAAGACCAATATTCCTGATGAACATGGACACAAATATCTTCAAAAATATTAGCACACTGCATTCATCAATACATGAAAAGGATCATTCTCTATGATCAATTGGTATTTATTCTAGAGTTGCAAAAATGTTTTTATACACTAATTAAACAATGTGTCAACCACATCAACAATATAAAAATCACAAAATCATTACAATAGGTGCATAGAAATCTTTTGATAGCATTCAACATCTGTTCATGATAAAAGTTCTCAACAAATTGGGTTTAAAGAAAACACACTTCAACATAATTAAAGTCATATATGAAAACATACAGGTAACATCATACTCAATGGTGAATAAAAATGAGAGCTTTTCCTCTAAGACCAGTAACTCAAGGAATGATGAATAAAAATGAGAGCTTTTCCTCTAAGATCAGTAACTCAAGGAAGGAGTAACTCTTGACACTTTTATTCAACATAGTACTGGAAGTAAAGTTGCAAGATACAAAATGAATACCAAGAATCAATAGCATTTCTATACACAAATAAAGAAGTAACACGCAAAGAGAGATGAAGAAAACAATTCCACTTTAAACTGCTTCAAAAATAATTAAATACCTAGGAATAAACATGATGAAGGAATTTAAAGACCTGCACCCTGAAAATTATAAAGCATTGATAAAAGAAATTAATGATTACACAAATAGGGTGATATTCCATGCTCATGTATTAGAAGAGTTATAATGTTATAATGTGCACATTGTTCACAAAACAAAACAAAACAAAGCAATCTAAAGATTCAATGCAACTCATCAAAATACCAAGAACATTTTTCACAAAACTAGGACAAAACAATAATAAATTGTGTATTGAACCACAAAATGCCATTAATAGCCAAATCATTTAGAAGAAAAAAAAGGCTGAGGTATCACAATTCCAGAGTTCAAGACAAAACACAAAGCTGCAGTAATTACAACAGCATTGTACTGGTGCGTAAATACACACAAAGATCAGTGTAATAGAGTTAAGTTCCCAGAAATAAATGCGCAATTATATGGGCAGTCAAATCTGTGACAGAGGAAGCAAGACCATGCAATGAGAAAAAGACAACCTAATAAATACTGCTGTGAAAACAGGAGAGCTACATGTAAAAGAATGAAACTGGACAACTTTACAATATCATACACAAAAATATTCTTGGGGCACCTGGGCGACTCAATTGGTTAAGGGGCCGACTTCAGCTCAGGTCGTGACCTCTCAGTTTGTGAGTTCAAGCCCCCCATCAGCATCTGTGCTGACAGCTAGCTCAGAGCCTGGAGCTTGTCTTCAGATTCTGTGTCTCCCTCTCTCTCTCTGACCCTCCCCTGCTCATGTTTTCTCTCTCTGTCTCTCAAAAAAAAGAAAACATTAAAAAATTTAAAGCAAATAAATGTTAACAGAGTACCTTGAAAATTAACCCAGAAACAGTAAAATTATTTAATTTCAAATATATAATCCACAGGCATCCTGGCAAAGAAAGAAAGAAAGAAGGAAAGAAGTAAAGAAAGAAAGAAAGACAAAAAGGGAGAAAGGAAGGAAGGAAGGAAGGAAGGAAGGAAGGAAGGAAGGAAGGAAGGAAGGAAGGAAGGAAGAAAGAAAGAAAGAAA
>NC_043717.1:57740091-57756738 GCF_006229205.1 Suricata suricatta
TACTGAAACTCAAGTGAGAAGAAATATAAAATTTGAACAGACCCATAACCACAAGAAATTGAATCAGTTATAACAAAAAAAATCTCCCAACAAATAAGAATCCTGGGCCAGATGGCTTCCCTGAGAAATTCTACCGGAATTTAAAGCAGAGTTAATACCTATCCTTTGCAACCTCTTCCAAAAATAGAAATGGAAGGAGTTTCTAGACACATTCTATGAAGCTAGCATTACCTTGATTCCCAAACCAGACAGAGACTCCACAGAAAGGAGAACTACAGGCCAATATTCCTGATGAACATAGATGCAAAAATTCTCAATAAGATACTAGCAAATCAAATTCTACAGTATATTAAAAGAATTATTCACCATGATCAATTAGCATTCATTCCTGGATTACAGGGCTGGTTCAATATTAGCAAGTCAATCAGTGTGACACATCACATTAATAGAAGAAAGAGGAACCATATTATCCTTTTAATAGATGCAGAGAAAGTGTTGGACAAAAAACAGCATCTTTTCTTAATGAAAACCCTCAAGAAAGTCGAGATAGAACAAACATATTTTCACATCATAAAAGCTATACATGAAAGGCCCATAGCTACTATTATCCTCAATGGAGAAAAATTGAGAGCTTTCCCCCTGAGAGCAGGAACATGACAGGGATGTCCACTGTCACCACTGTTGTTTAACATAGTGTTGGAAGTCCTAGCATCAGCAATCAGACAACAAAATGAAATAAAAACATCAAAATTGGCAAAGAAGTCAAACTTTCACTTTTCACAGACAACATGATACTCTATATGGGCAACTCTAAATACTCCACCAAAAAGCTGCTAGAACTGATGAATTCAGCAAAGTCACAGTGTACAAAGTCAATGTACAGAAATTGATTGCATTTCTATACACCAAGAAGGAAACAACAGAAAGAAAAATCAATTTGATCCCATTTACATTTGCACAAAGAACCATAAAATACCTAGGAATAAACCCAACCAAAGATGTAAAATATCTGTATGCTGACAACTATAGAAACCTTATGAAAGAAATTGGAGAAGACAAAGAAATGCAAAAACATTCCATGCTCATGGATTAGAGGAATAAAAATTGTTAAACTGTTAATACTACCTAAAACAATCTATGCATTCAATGCATTCTATGCATTCAATGCAATGCACCAGCATTCTTTTCAAAGCTAGAACAAACTATCCTAAAATTTGTATGAAACCACAAAGGACCCCAAATAGCCAATGTAATGTTGAAAAAGATACCCAAAGTGGGAGGCATCACAACCCCAGACTGTAGCCTCTACTACAAAGCTGTAATCAAGACGGTATGGGAGTGGGAAAAAAAAAAGAAACAGCCTGGAGGTTCCACAAAAAAAATAAAAATAGAATTACCCTACAACCTAGTAATAGCACTGCTGTGAATTTATCCAAAAAATACAGGAGTACTGATTCATAGTGGCATCTGTATCCCAATGTTTATAGCTACACTATCAACAATAGTGAAATAATGGTAAGAGCCCTAATGTCCATCAAATGATGAAGGGATAAAGACTATGTGGTTTATATATACAATAGAATGCTAGTTGGTAGTGAGAAAGAATGTAATCCTGCCATTTGTAACAATGTGGATCTAACTGGATAGTATTATGCTAAGTGAAATAAGTCAGTTAGAGAAAGACATATATCATATGTTTTCACTCATATGTGGAATTTGAGAAACTTAACGAAGACCATAAGTGAAGGGAAGGGGAACATAGTTTCAAACAGAAACAGAGGCAAGCCATAAGAGACTCTTAAACACAGAGAGCAAACTGAGGGTGTATCGGGGAGTGGCAGGAGGAGAAAATGGGTGATGGGCATTTCAGGAGGACACTTGTTGGGAAGAGCATTGGGCATGTAAGTGATGAATCATGGGAATCTAATCCTGAAGCCAAGAGCACACTATATACACTGTATGTTAGCTAACTTGACAATCAATTATATAAAAAAAATAAAGTTGCTGTAAGTGCATGTTTTTAAGTACATGTTTTTGCACTCACATGAAGTTTTTATTTAAATTCTAATTAGAATTAATTAGATATTACACTATAATTAATACTACAGTGTATGATGCAGTATAATATTAGTTTCAGGTATACAATATAGTGATTAAACAATTCCATACAACATCTGGTGCTCAACACAAGTGCACTCCTTAATTACTATAAAATATTTAACTCATTGCCCCACCCACTTCAACTCTGATAACCATCAGTCTGTTCTCTATAGTTATAGTTAAGTGTCTGTTTTTTGGTTTGTCTCTCTTTCTTTTAGCCCACTTTGCTCATTTTTTTTTTCTTAAATTCCACATAAGAGTGAAATCATATGATATCTGTCTTCTTCTGTGTGGCCAAGTTCACTTCTCATAACACCCTCTAGGTCCATTCCTATTGTTGCAAACGGCAGATCTCATTCCTTTTTATTGCTGAGTAATATTTTGTTATATATATAACAAATTACACAACAACTTCTTTATTCATTAATTAGTCTATGGACCCTTGGGCTCCTTCCATATCTTGGGTACTGTAGATAATGCTGCTCTAACCATCCGCATGCATGTGCCCCTTTGAATTCGTATATTTGCATTTTGGGTAAATAATTAGTAGTACAATAGATGGATCATAGGGTAGCTCTATTTTAAACTTTTTTGAAGAACAGCTACACTGTTTTCTACAATGGCTACATCAGTTTACATTCCTACCAACAGTGCAAGAGGGCTCCCCTTTATCCACATCCTTTCCAACATCTGTTGTTTCATATGTTATTGTTTTAGCCATTCTTAGAGATATGAGGTGATATCTCATTGAAGGTTTTTTCATCTTCAAGTTTTTATTTAAATTTCTGTTAATTAACATACAGTATAATATTAGTTTCAGGTGTTCAGTATAGTGATTCAACATTTCCATAAAGTGCCTAGTGCTCATCACAAAAAATAAAACCCTTAATTACCATTACCTATTTAAACATCCCATTTACCCACCTCCCCTCTGGTACTTTTGATTTGTATTTCCATGATGACGAATGATGTTGAGTGTCATTTCACATGTCTGTTAGCCATCTGTATGTCTTCTTTGGGAAAATGTCTATTCATGTCTTCTGTCCATTTTTAGTTCAATTATTCATTTTGGGCTGTTGAGATGTATAGTTTTTTTTTTTTATAAATACTTTTCAATTTTTTCCTGGAATAACCTCATAGAAATACAATTGCATGAAGATATGAAATTTATGTGATCAGATTTTTAAGAAATTGAAAAACTTTATTCCATAGTGGCTGTAATATTTTACATATCCACCAACAATGTATTTATGATCCAGTTTCTCAACGTCGCCAGCAGAATTTGCTATTGTCTTTATTTTGATTTTTAGCCATTTTTGAGCTTTTATTTTACTTTTATTTTTATTTTTTATTTTTTAATAGTTTATTGTCAAATTGGTTTCCATATAACACTCAATGCTCTTCCCTACTAGGGTCCTCCTCCATTACCACCACCTCCCATCCCACCCCACCTCCCCCTTCAACCCTCGGTTTGTTTTAAGTATTCAGTAAACTCTCAGGTTTTACGTCCCTTTCTCTCCCCAACTTTCTTTCCCCCTTCTCTTCCCCATGGTCCTTCATTAGGTTTCTCCTGTTATACCTATGAGTGCAAACATATGGTATCTATCCTTCTCTGCCTGACTTATTTCGCTTAGCATGACACCCTCGAGGTCCATCCACTTGGCTACAAATGGCCAGATTTCATTCTTTCTCATTGCCACCTAATGGTCCATTGTGTATATATATATATATATATATATATATATATATATATATACACCACATCTTCTGGATCCACTATCAGGTGAATGATTTGGCTACTGTTGACAGTGATGCTATGAACATTAGGGTACATGTGTCCCTATGCATCAGTACTTCTGTATCCCTTGGGTAAATCCCCAGCAGTGATATTCCTGGGTCATAGGGGAGTTCTACTGATAATTTTTTGAGGGACCTCCATATTGTTTTCCAGAGCGGCTACAGCAGTTTACATTCCCACCAACAGTGTAGGAGGTTGCCCGTTTCTCCACATCCTCGCCAGCATCTATAGTCTCTTGATTTGTTCATTTTAACCGCTCTGACCAGTGGGAGGTGGTATCTCAGTGTGGTTCTCATTTGTATTTCCCTGATGATGAGTGATGCTGAGCATCATTTCATGTCTGTAGACCATCTGGATGTCCTCTTTGGAGAAGTGTCTGTTCATGTCTTCTGCCCATTTCTTCCCTGGGTTATTTGTTTTTCAGGTGTGGAGTTTGGTGAGTTTCTTGTATATTTTGGATACTAGCCCTTTATCTGATATGTCATTTGCAACTATCTTTTCCCATTCTGTCGGTTGCCTATTAGTATCGTGATTGTTTCCTTTGCAGTGCAGAAGCTTTTTATCTTGATGAAGTCCCAAGAGTTCAGTTTTGCTTTCATTTCCCTTGCCATTGGGGATGTATCGAGTAGGAAATTGCTGTGGTTGAGGTCAAGGAGGTTGATTCCTACTTTCTCCTCAAGCGTTTTGATCGTTTCCTGTCTCACATTCAGGTCCTTCAGCCATTTTGAGTTTATTTTTGTGTATGGTGTAAGAAAGTGGTCTAGTTTCATTCTTCTGCATGTTGCTGTCCAGCTCTCCCAGCACCACCTGCTAATGAGGCAGTCTTTTATCCATTCGATACTCTTTCCTGCTTTGTCCAAAATTAATTGGCCATACATTTGTGGGCCCAGTTCTGGGTTCTCTATTCTATTCCATCGGTCTATGTGTCTGTTTTTGTGCCAATACCATACTGCCTTGATGATGACAGCTTTGTAGTAGAGCTCCTTGTCCCTATTAAAAACCTTTAAACCTAGCTCTCGCAAAACACATGCTAGTGAATATAAACAAAACAAGAACACAAAACAAGAAAAAAAAAGTAGCTCATTTGCCAATTGTGGCAATATTATTTATTATTTAAATTCTGGTTAGATGACATACAGTGTTATGTTCATTTGGGGTGTACAATATAGTGATTCAACACTTCAGTTACAGAAGATGCTCATCTCAGCAAGTGCACTCTTTAATCCTCATCAACTGTTTTACTCACTCCTCCACCCACCTCCCTTCTGGTAACAATTCATTTTCTATAGATAAGAGTGCATTTTTTTTTGGTTCCTCACTCTCTTTTTTCCCATTTGCTTGTTGTGTTTCTTAAATTACACATATGAGTGAAATCATATGGTATTTCTCTTTCTTTAACTGACTGATTTCAGTTAGCCTAATACTCTTCAGCTCCATCTATGTCATTGCAAATTGCAAGATTTCATTCCTTTTTTTTTATGACTGAGGACTATTCCATTGTATGTAAAAACCACATCTTCTTTATCCATTCCTCAGTCCATAGACACTTGGGGTCCTTCCATATCTTTGCTATTGTAGATAATGCTGTTAAAAACATTGGGGTGCATGTATCCCTTTCAATTAGTATTTTTGTATACTTCATGTAAATACCTAGTAGTGCAATTGCTGGATCTTAAGGTAGTTCTGGATTTAACTTAGGGAGAGGGGGGAAAAGAGGTGGTGGTGATGGTGGAGGGCACTTAAGGGGAAGAGCACTGGGTGTTATATGGAAAACAATTTGACAATAAAATATTATGAAAAAAAATAAAATAAAATTTAGATGATGAAAAAAAAAAAGAAAGAAAACCTCCATACTGTTTTGCAGACTGGTTGCACTAGATTGCATTCCCACCAAAAATGCAAGAGGATTCCTTTCCTCAACATCTATTCCAGCAAGTGCTATTAATTGTATTGTTGATTTTAGCCATTTAGACAGTTGTGAGGTTATATCTATTTCATTGTAGTTTGGATTCGTATTTCCCTGATGATCAGTGATGTCGAACATCCTTTCATATGTTTGTTGGCCATCTGTATGTTTTCTTGGGAGAAATGTCTGTTCATGTCTTCTGTCTATTTTCTAGTTGGATTGATAATTTTTGAGGAGTTTAGTTTTATATATTCTTTATATATTTTAATACTAACTTTTTTTTATCAGATTTGTCATTTGCAAATATCTTCTCCCATTCCACAGACTGCCATTTAGTTTTGCTAATTGTTTTTGTCACTGTTTAGGGGCTTTTTATTTTGATGAAACCCCAATAGTTCATTTTTGGTTTTATTTCCCTTGCTTCAGGAGATGTATCTAGAAAAAATTTGCTAAGGCCAATATCAAATAATTACTGCCTGTTTTCTCTTCTAGAATTTTGATGGTTTCAAGTCTCACATTTAGGTCTTTTATCCATTTTGAATTTAGTTTCATGCATTGTGTAAGAAAGTGGTCCAGTTTCATTCTTTTGCATGTTGCTGTCCAGTTTTCCCAGCATCATTTTTTTTTGAAGAGGCTCTTTTCCCACTGGATATTCTTCCAGATTTCTGAAAAATTAATTGACCAAAGTTTTGGGTTCATTTCTGGGTTTCATATTCAGCTCTATTGATCTACGTGTCTATTTTTGTGCCACTAGCATACTGTTTCGATTACTACAGCTTTGTATTATAACGTAAAGACTGGACTTGGGATGCCTCCAAATTTGCTTTTCTTCTTCAAGGTTGCTTTTGCTACTCGAGGTCTTTTGTGGTTGCATACAAATTTTAGGATTGTTGTTCTAGCTCTTTGAAAATCGCTGCTGGTAGTGATTACATTTGATAGTGATTACATTAAGTGTGTTGATTGCTTTGAGTAGTATAGACGTGTTAACAATACTTTTTCTTCCAATCCATGAGCATAGAGCATATTTCCATTTCTTCATGTCATCTTCAGTTTCTTTTATCAGTATTACATAGTTTTAAGAGAAAATGCTGTTCACTTCTTTATTCCTGTTTATTCCTAGGTATCTTACAGTTTTTAATGCAAATGTAACAGGAATTGATTCCTTGATTTCCTTTTTCTTCTATTTCTTTATTGGTATATAGAGATGCAACCTATTTCTGTATATTGATTTTGTATTCTGCAACTTTACTGAATTTGTGTGTCACTTCTAGGAGGTTTTGGTGGACTCTTAGGTTTTATACATAGAGTATCATGTCATCTGTAAATAGTGAAAGTTTTGCTTCCTTCTAACTGATTAGTATGTCTTTTATTTCTTTTTGTTTCTTCTGATTGCTGTGGCTAAGATTTCCAGTACTGTATTTAATAGCAGTGGTGAAAGTGGACATCTATGTCTTGTTCCTGATCATAGAGGAAAAGTTTTCACTTCTTCCCCATTGAAGAAGACACTCCCTGTGGGTTTTTCCTCTATGGGCTTTATTACGTTGAGGTATTTTCCCTCTAAATATACATTGTTGAGTGTTTTTAAATCATGAATGAATGTTGTACTTTGTCAAATGCCTTGTCTCCAACTACTAAAGTGATCATATAGTTTTCATCTTTATTTTATTAACGTGGTGTATCACCTTGATTAATTAGCAAATATTGAACCTCCCTTGAAACCCAGGAATAAATATCCCTTTGTTGTGGTGAATGATTTTTTAATGTATTATTGGATTCAGTGTGCTAGTATTTCACGGAGAATTTTTGCATCCATGCTCATCAGGCATATTGGTCTCTAGTTCTCCTTTATACTGGTGTCTTTATCTGGTTTTAGTTTCTGGGGAATATTGGCCAAATAGAATGAACGTGGAAGTTTTCCTCTTTTCCAGTAGGTAGAGATGTATAGGTATTAACACTTCTGTAAATAATTGGTCAAATTGACCTGTGAGATAATCTGGTCCTGGACTTTGTTTGTAGAAGTATTTTTTTTAATTTTAAAAATTTGATTCAATTTCTTTGCTCATTATTGGTTGGTTCAAATTTCTACTTGTTCCTTTGTCAGTTTTGGTAGTTTATATGTGGACTAGGAATTTGTCCATTTGTCCGAGGTGGTCCAGTTCATTGACACATAGGTTTTCATTATAATGTCTTATAATTGTTTGTATATATGTTGTGTTGCTTGTTACTTCTCCTTTGTCATTTGTGATTTTATTTTTAATTTAGGTTATTTCTCTTTGTTATAAGTCTGGCTAGATTTATGTTTTACTTTTATATTTACATCTACTATAATCTTTATTATTTTTCTTCTTTCTCTGACTTTAAGCTTCATTTGTTTTTCTTTTTCTAGCTCCTTTGGGTCTAAGGCCATGTTGTTTATTTTATATTTTTTCTTCCTTCTTGATGTAAGCCTGTATTGCTATGTATTTCCTTCTTAAGAGCAATTTTGCTGCATCACAAACCTTTTGAGCCATTGTGTTTTTATTGTCATTTGTTTACATGTATTTGGACATTTCTTCTTTTATTTCCTGTTTGAACCATTCACTGTTTAGTGGGATGTTTTTTAACCTCCATGTGTTTATGGTCTTCCCAAATTTTTTCCTGTGGTTGAGTTCTACTTTCATAGCATAGTTGTCAAAAGAGGTGCATGGTATGATTTCAATCTTTTTGTAGCTGTTGAGACCCCTTTTGTGACCTAATATGTAATATCTTCTACAAAATGTTCCATGTGTACTTGAAAAAAATGTGTATTTTCAGATAGAATGTTCTGAATATGTCAGTTAAGTTAATGTTAAATCAATGATGTTAGTCTCCCCTACAATTGTGTTTATCAATTAATTCCTTTATGTTATTAAAAAAATAGTGTTTATTTTTTGAGAGAGAGAAGGAGATACAGAATCTGAAGCAGGCTCCAGGCTCCAAGCACAGAGCCTGATGTGGGACTCAAACCAACAAGCTGTGAGATCACTGCCTGAGACAAAGTTGGCCACTTAAGAGACTGAGCCATACAGCTCCCTTAATTTATTTATGTCTGTTATTGTTTTATATATTTGGTTCTCCCATGCCTTGTACATAAATACTTACAATTCTGATGTGTTTTTGTTGGATTATCTCTTTTATGATTTATATGATGACCTTCCTTGCCTCCTTTTACAGTCATTATTTTAAAGTCTAATTTGTCCTATATAAGTGTTGCTACTCCAGCTTTCTTTTGACATCCATTTGCATGATAAAGTTTCTCCACCCGTCACCTTCAATCTGCTGGTGCCTTTAGGTTTAAATGAGTCTTTGGTAGTAGATATAGATGGGTCTTTTTTTAATTAAAGGTTTATTAATATTTTTATTTTTTTATTTTTTTAACATATGCATTTATTTTCCATCATTTACAATACAGTAGTTCCAGTGACACTCTAAACAGAAAAGCAAAGAAAAAAATCAAAACCCCAACTTCTATTTCAAGTAATTAGACTTATACAGAAATTAGAAGGTTAAGTGACAACTAGTTAATCACCTAATTTCACAGCTATCTGAAGTGGCAATCGTTATATAGCAGCTTATCTATGATACATTCAAGATAAATGATACAATTTGTTACTTGCCCATAAGCCAAAACATAGCCTGCTTAATACCTTTCCTTAAATTCCACCGCTATACTACAATATAGTTGAGGTCTATGCAAAAAAGTAGCTACCTTTTATATAGGAAATGGATGATTAAGTCTTTGGTGCTATAAAAGCAACTTCATTTAAACATAACCAACACCACCACCAAAAAAAGAAGAGAGGTAAAAAAAAAAAGTAAAGAAAATAATAAGGAAAAAACCCAAGACACACTTCCTATGGGGGGAAAAAAACAGCATGTAATTTCTGTCCCTGACGTAATGTATTAAATAAGCAAATACCCCCAACAAGCAAAACAAGTACTACAATGTAAAAATATTAAAAAAAAAGAAAACCCTCTCACATGAATAAATGAAAGATTGCACACAAAGAACTCACATCTTTTCAAGATTCAATAGTAAATTTTCTATAGTTTTCATCATATAGGTCTTTTACATCCTTGGTTAGGTTGACTCCTAGGTGATTGATACTTTTTCGTGCAATCGTGATTGGGATCAGTTTCTTGATTTCTCTTTAGGCTGCTTCCTTTTTGGTGTACACGAATGCAACTGATTTCTGTACATTGATTTTGTATCCTGCAACTTTACTGAATTCATTAATCAGTTCTAGAAGGCTTCTGGTAGAGTCTGCTGGGTTTTCTATGTAGAGTATCATGTCATCAGCGAAAAGTGAAAGTTTCACTTCTTCTTTGCCAATGCTGATGCCTTTTATTTCCTTTTGCTGTCTGATTGCTGATGCCAGGACTTCCAGCACTATGTTAAACAGCAGTGGTGAGAGTGGACACCCCTGTCGTGTTCCTGATCTCAGTGGAAAGCACTCAGGTTTTCCCCATTGAGGATAATATTGGCTGTGGGCTTTTCATAAACTGCTTTTATAATGTTAGGTATGTTCTTTCTATTCCGACTGTCTCAAGGGTTTTTATTAAGAAAAGGTGCTGTATTTTGTCAAATGCTTTTTCTGCATCTATCAACAGGATCATATGATTCTATTCCCTTCTTTTGTCAATGTGATGGATCACATTGATGGATTTGTGAATATTTTACCAGCCCTGTAACCCAGGAATGAATCCAACTTGATCATGATGGATAATTCTTTTTGTGTGCTGTTGAATTCAATTTGCTAGTATCTTGTTGAGTATATTTGCATCTGTATTCATCAAGGATATTGGCCTATAGTTCTCTTTTTTTGCTGGGTCTCTGTCTGGTTTGGGTATCAAGGTGATGCTGGCTTCGTAGAATGAGTATGGAAGTTTTCCTTCTATTTCTATTTTTTGGAATAGTTTGAGAAGAATGGGTATGTGCTCTGCTTTAAATGTCTGGTAGAATTCCCCTGGGAAGCCATCTGGCCCTGGACTCTCGTTGGGAGATTTTTGATAGCGGATTTGATTTCTTCACTGGTTATTGGTCTATTCATGCTTTCTATCTCTTCCCGTTTGAATTTTGACAGTGCATGTGCATTTAGGAATTTGTCCATTTCTTCTGTGTTGTCCAGTTTGTTAGCATATAATTTTTCATAGTAATCTCTGATGATTGCTTGTATTTCTAAGGGATTGGTTGTAATAGATCCATTTTCATTCATGATTTTGTCTATCTGGGTGCTCTCTCTTTTCTTTCTGAGGAGTCTGGCTAGAGGTTTATCGATTTAGTTTATTTTTTCAAAGAACCAACTCTTGGTTTCATTGATCTGCTCGATTGTTCTTTTGGATTCTATATTGTTTATTTCTGCCCTGATCTTGATGATTTCTTTTCTTCTGCTGGGTTTGGGGTGCTCTTGCTGCTTCCCTTCTAGTTCCAGTAGGTGCTCTGTTAAATTTTGAATTTGCGCTTTTTCTAGTTTGTTGAGATTGGCCAGGATAGCAATATACTTTCCTCTTAGGACTGCCTTTGCTGCGTCCCACTTTCTCAAGGGTTTTTATTAAGAAAAGGTGCTATATTTTGTCAAAATTTGGGTTGTTATATTTTCATTTTCCTTGGTTTCCATATATTTTTAATTCCTTCTCTAATTGCCTGATTAACCTAATCATTCTTTAATAGGGTGGTTTTTAACCTCCACATTTTTGGAGGTTTTCCAGACTTTTTCCTGTGGTTCATTTCAATTTTCATAGCATTGTGATCTGAAAGTGTGCATGGTATGTTCTCTATTCATTTATACTTATGGAGGGCTGCTTTATGCCCCAGTATGTGATCCATCTTGGAGAATATTCCATGTGTACTCGAAAAGAAGGTGAATTTCCTATCTTCCGGATGTAGAGTTCTAAATATATCTATTAGTTCCATCTGTTCCAATGTGTCGTTCAGGTCCGTTTTTTCTTTAGTAATTTTCTGTCTGGTTGATCTATCCATTGCTGTCAGTGGAGTATTAAAGTCCCCTGCAATTAGCACATTTTTGTCAATAAGATTGTTTCTTTCTGTGATTAATTGTTTTATGTATTTGGGCGCTCCCTAATTTGGTGCATAGATATTTATAATTGTTAGCTCTTCCTGTTGGAGTGATCCTGTAATTATCATAGAATGTACTTCTTCATCTCTTGTTACTGCCTTTACTTTAATGTCCAGTTTGTCTAAGTATGGCTACTCCAGCTTTCTTTTGGCTTCCAGTTGCATGATAGATATTTCTCCATCCCTTTACTTTCAACCTGAAGGTGTCCTCCGGTTGAAAATGAGTCTCTTGTAGACAGCAAATAGATGGGTTTTTCTTTTTATCCATTCTGCTACCCTGTGTCGTTTGGTTGGAGCATTCAGTCCATTTACATTCAGTGTTATTATGAGAAATGTGGGTTTAGTGTCATTTTGTTCTCCATAGAATACATGTTTATAGTTGTGTCTCTGGTACCTTGTATTCTTTGCAACATTTCCCTCATAAAGTCCCTCTTAGGATTTCCTGTAGGGCTGGTTTGGTGGTCATGAATTCTCTCAATTTTTGTTTATTTGGGAACACTTTTATCTTTCCTATTTTGAATGACAGGCTTGCTGGATAAAGGATTCTTGGCTGCATGTTTTTTCTGCTCATCCCATTGCAGATTTCCTGCCATTCCTTCCTGGCCTGCTGAGTTTCATTAGGTAGGTCAGTAACCACTCTGATAGGTGTACGTGGGCCTACCTGCTTTCAGAGTTCTCTCTTTACCTTTATATTTTGCCAGTTTCACTATAATATCTTGCCGAAGGTCGATTCCAATTATGTCTTAAGGGGGTTCTTTGTGCCTCTTGAATTTGAATGTCTATTTCTTTTCCGAAATTTGGGAAATTCTCAGTTATAATTTGGTCTAGTATCCCTTCCACACCTTTCTCTCTGTCTTCCTCTTCAGGAATTCCTATGATACGGATGTTGTTCCATTTGATTGTATCACTCAGATCTCGAATTCTCCTTTCCTGCTCCTGGATTCATTTCTCTCTCTTTTTTAAGCTTCCTCTTTTGTGATAACTATATCTTCTAATTCACCTATTCTTCTCTCTGCCTCATCCATCCTCGAGGTGGCCACCTCCAGTTTGTTATTCACCTCATCTATAGCCTTTTTAACTCATCACACCTATTTTCAATGTGCCCAGTAACTGTCTCAGTTGATTCTTTGACGCTTTTCTCAACTCCAGCGATTAATCTTATGACAAGTTTTTTAAATTCTTGATCTGGTATACTCTCTAGATCTGCCTTTAGCAGTTCTGTGGCTGTGACTTCCTCCTGGAGTTTCTTCAGGGGAGAGTTTCTTCATTTTGTCATTTTTGCTAGTTTTCTGTCTTTTGTCACCTTTAGAAAGCTCCTTGTGAACTGTGCACCTGTTAATATTTCTCTGTTAAAGGAGCCTTCTTGAGTGTCCAGTGCCTGTCATTTCAGGAAATATTCTTTTAATGGTGTCTCTTAGTTTCTCTTGTTGTGCCTTTGAATATTTTATTTCCCCACTCGGCAATATTTGGGACTCGCTGTCATGCACACTTTGGCTTGTTTCTTGGTGTAGCCCTAAGAAGGAAAACAGACAGACAAACACAGATGCAACGGTAACACACAAACGCACAGACAAATCAAACAAACAAACACATTAAAAGGGGGAAAGAGAATAAAGAGAATGGAGAGGAAAGAGACGAAAAAGGAGAAGAAGAAAGGAACAAGAAAAAATAGAAAGGGGATCAGAGACAACAAAGGACAGTGCACAGTCTAAAAGTGTATGACCAGTTGAGGGGAGAGGTAGGGATGAGATATAGGAGATTATATCTAGATTGCAAGAAGGTAAAAAATAATAAAAAGGGAGAAAGAGAAAGGAAAATAAGGAGTAAAAATTTTTAAAAATTTAAGTGAAAAAAGTAATAATAATAAAAAAATACCTACAGAAAAAGGAGAAAAGAAAAAGTGAAGAAAAAAAAAGAAAAAATTTAAAAAACAAAACAAATAAAACCAGCAGCTCCCCCTCGTGGATAGGCGTGGTTTGATGTGGTACGTCTAGGAGGCTGCTCTCAGAGGTTCTGCCTTGGTGTCTGCAAAGATTAGATAGGTGGCACACCTAGCTCCGCTAAACTAGGACCTGTAGGCCACTCTAAAGAGTCCAATCTCCTTGTGCAGTGGTTGAGCCGAGTGTATTTTCCAGGCCCGTTTCTGTTCAAAGTTCCAGTCCATGCATTTTTATGCTACCACAGATGAAATGTATTTGCTTTGGTGGCTGGCTTCTTAGGGGGAGGAATTGGTTTGTCTTGGCTCAGGCAGGGATTTCGGCTGCCCCTGCCTGAGGGGAGGTGTATAGCCTGAGGTGAGATGCGCAGCAGGAGGTGAAGTGCACACTGTCACAGTCCCATCCCCCAGCTGGGATCGCGTTTGAGTTGGGGGAGGAATGAGTGTGCAGCTGTTGCGGGAGTCTCCGGGAGATGCTGGAAATGAGCTGGGAGCTCCTGCAGCCTGAGCGCGCACCCAGGTCTCCATCGCTGCCAACTCCCTGCAGGGATCGTGCAGAGATGGGGGCTATTTTTTCCCTGTTGGCACCTAGGATTCAGGTTTCATGCCGCCAATGCTGGGGGCGAGATGCCCCGTGGAAATGAGGTGCGTGCTCCCACTCCCAAAACCGAGATCGAAGTGAGCACCCCTGACACCGCTGCTGCTGTGGCCGCTGAATCCTCGCCAAGATGGCACTGGGCTGGAAGCTGTTCTTTTCCCTTGCACCACCTGGGTTCGGGATTTAGGCTACCCAGCAGTTATCTATGGAGTGAGCCTCTCTCTCCAAGCGTGGTTAAGCATTCTTTACCTCTTTCCCAGAGACAGTGGTATGAGCGTGTTCAGTCTCTGTCTTCCCTTTGTCTCTTGGGCTCCACAGCGCTTGCCCCATGTTGGGCTGAGGCTCCCATCTCCCCTGCCCATCTAGGGCTGGCCCTTTTTCCAATCTCCCCAGTTTGCACTCACTCACTCCGGTATCCTTCAGGTTCTCTTCCTTCTGGAGTCTGTATTTTCTCCTTCCGCTCTTGCAGATGAGAGTAATGTCCTTCTCAGTTCAAACAATGGGGCAGCCGAAGTTTACAGAGCTCCCTTCCTCTCTGCCATCTTGGTCCCCCCTCCCTATTAATATTATTTTAGAGTCAGTGCACAGGAAGGGAAGAAGGGCACCAGGAGAAAATAGAGAATCTCAAGTAGGTTCCATGGTCAGCACATAGCTGGGTCTTGTTTATTATCCACTCTGACACCCTATGTCTTTTGATCAGAGTGTTTAGTCCATTACATCAAAGTAATTATCAATAATATGTATTCATTGCCATTTTACTTATTGTTTTGTCATTTTTATGGAGATTTTCTCTGATTCTAAGGTGGTAGTATTCGAAGATTCTAAGGTGGTAACATTTGAAAATAAGGCAAAATACTTAAAAATTATGCTGTGGAGATAAATTAACAGAATTCCAGCATGAGGATTGAACAGGAATTTCTTCTAACATCTTAGAAGACCTGAACTCTTTATACGTGTTTGTGTGTGAGTGTTTGTGTTTGTAAATCTTGTTCTAAAAAATGTTTACAGCTTTCTTGAGGTAAAATTGTCAAATAAAATTGTATATATTTAAGATGAGATGTATTGCTATGTATATACATTGTGAAATGATTACCACATTCAAGGTAATTAATATATTTATCACCTCACTAGTCTGCTATATATTTTCTGGTGTGAACTATTAAGATCAACTCTCTTAGAATTACAAATACCTTTAGAGTCCACTAATATGTGGACTCTAAAAACAAAACAAATGAATAAGTAAACAAAAAGCAAAAACAGACCCATAAATACAGAGGAAAAACGGATGGTTGCTAGATGAGCAAAATGGGTGAAGATAATGAGAGACACAATTTTCCAATTATAGTATAAAGAAAAAATACATTATAAGAAATCTAGTCAGTGGTATTACAATAGCTTTCTATGATGACACACGATAGCTAAATCTGTGAGCATAGCACAATGTATAAATTTGTCTCATCACTATGTTGCACACCTGAAACTAATATAACATTGTGTGTGAAGTATATATTTCAACTAATCAACTCCTTACAATGTTTACGATATAGTATTATAAGCTACAGTCACAATACTATCTATTAGATTTAAAGAACTTATTCATTCCATATAACTGGATCTTTGTATAATTTGACCAATATATCCTCATTTTCCCACCTCCCAAATGCCTGGCAAACACCATCATATTCTCTACTTTTATTTCATATATATGTGAGATCATGCAGTTTTTGTCCTTCTGTGTTTGGCATACTTCACTTAATATTATGTCTTCCGGGTTTGTTCATGTTGTTGCAAATGGCAGGATTTCCTCTTTTGTAAGGCTGAGAATATTCCATTGTGTAGATATACCACATTCTATTCTTTTATTTTTTAGGTCTTTTTATTTTATTTTTTTAAATATAACACAACTTATTTTTTAACATATGCAATTATTTTCCATCATTTACAATACAGTAGTTACAATGACACTCCAAACAGAAAAGCAAAGTAAAAAATCAAAACACCAACTTCTATTTCATGAAAGAGAAATCAAGAAACTGATCCCATTCACGATTGCACGAAAAACTATCAAATACCTAGGAGTAAACCTAACCAAGGATGTAAAAGACCTATATGATGAAAACTATAGAAAACTTATGAAAGAGATTGAAGAAGACACCAAGAAATGGAAAAACATTCCCTGTTCATGGATCAGAAGAATAAACATTGTGAAAATGTC
>NC_043717.1:57756838-57762840 GCF_006229205.1 Suricata suricatta
CCATTCACGATTGCACGAAAAACTATCAAATACCTAGGAGTAAACCTAACCAAGGATGTAAAAGACCTATATGATGAAAACTATAGAAAACTTATGAAAGAGATTGAAGAAGACACCAAGAAATGGAAAAACATTCCCTGTTCATGGATCAGAAGAATAAACATTGTGAAAATGTCATTACTACCCAAAGCAATCTACACATTCAATGCAATCGCCATCAAAATTGCACCAACGTTCTTCTCAAAGCTAGAACAAACTATCCTCAAATTCGTATGGAACCATAAAAGACCCCAAATAGCCAAAGTTATATTGAAGAAGAAAACCAAAACAGGAGGCATCACAATTCCACACATTCTATTCTTGATCTATTCTTCAATCAACCAGCATTTACGTTGTTTCCAAATTTGGCTATTGTGAATAATGCTGCAATGAACATAGGGGTGTAGGTATCTCTTTAAGATGGTGATGTTATATCCTTTGGATATATAAACAATAGTGGGATTTCTGTATCGCAAGGCAGTTCTATTTTTAATAATTGTGGAAACTCCATATTGTATTTCCTAATGACTGAATCAATTTACACCAACAGTGTACAAAAGTTCCATTTTTTACCATATCTCCACCAATAGTTATCTTTTTACTTCTTGATAATACCCATTTTAACAGGTGTGAAATAGTATCTCATTATGAATCATAATTAGTGATAGTGAGCATAATTCCCTGATAGTTAGTGATATTGAGCACATTTTCACATACCTAATAACTACTTGTTTATGTTCTTTTGAGAAATGCCTATTCAGGTTCTTTGCACATTAAAATAAATCAGATTATTTGTGTTTTTGCTATTATTTGAGTTCCTTACATATTTTGGATATTAACCTCTTATCAGACATGTTTGTAGATATATTCTCCTATTCCAAAGTAGCCTATTTACTTTATTGATTGTTCTCTTGTTATACGGAAGTGTTTTTTTCTTTTTTTGTTGGATGCATTCTACATGTAAATTTGTCTAAAAACATGCTTTCTACATGTCTACATGTCTATTGTTTTTATTGCCTGTGCTTTTGATGTAATATCAAAAGAAATTGCAAAGGCTAATACCCAGAAGCCTTATCTCTGTGTTTTCTTCTAGTAATTTTATAGTTTCAGGTCTTACATTTAAGTCCTTAATACATTTTGAAATAATTTTTGTATAGGATGTAGGAGTACAATTTCATTTTTTGGCATGTAGATATCCACTTTTCCCATTCACATTTATTGAATAGACTGTGCTTTCCCCATTGTGTGTTCCTGTCACAATGTCACAATGTTGAAGATTAGTTACACACCTTTATTTGAACATAGATGTGTGGACTTATTTCTGGGCTCTTTATTCTGTTTCACTGCTATATAGACATATAAACATATATACGTTATATGTATATATATATATATATATATATATACTAATATATATATATGTCTGTTTTCATCACATTACTATACTGTTTTCATTATTGCAGTTTTGTAATTTCTTTCAAAATTAAGATGTATGATGTCTCCAATTTTGTTAATGTCCTAAATTTCTTTGAGTATTCAGGGTCATATGTGATTCCATAGAGATTTTAGGATTGTTATTTCTGTTTCTGTAAAAGAATGCCATACATTTACTCCATTTTTAATTGGAGCATAATTAATAAATTATATGTTAGCTTCAGATGTACAATACAGTGATTCAACAATTTCATACATTACTCAGTGTTCATCATCATAACTTTGTAACCCATCACATTTCATACATCCTCTCTCCCATTTCCAATCTGGTAACCATCAGTTTGTTCTCTATTGTTGAGTCTGTTTGTTTATTTGTCACTCTCTCTTTTCCTTTGCTCTTTTTTGTTTTGTTTTGTTGCTTAAATTCCACATATAAGTGAAATCATGTGGTATTTGTCCTTCTCTGACTCAAATATTTAGCTTAGCATAATATTCTTTAGCTCCATCCAGGTCATGGTAAGATTTAAATATTTATATGATTGAAATTATTCCAGTGTGGTGTGTGTGTGTGTGTGTGTGTGTGTGTGTTTCCCAAATATTCTTTTCTATTAATTAATTTTCTATTAATCTGTCAATGGCCACTTGGGCTGATTTAGTAATTTGCTTATCGTAAATAATGCTGTGATAAACATGGGGGTGCATGTATCCCTTTGAATTAGTGTTTTTTAAAAATTTTAATGTTTATTTATTTTTGAGAGACAAAGAGACAGAGAGTGAGCAGGGGAAAGGCAGAGAGAGGAGACACAGACTCTGAAGCAGGCTCCAGGCTCTAAGCTGTCAGCACAGAGCCCGATGCGGAGCTTGAACTCATGAACTGCAAGATCATTACCTGAGCCGAAGTCAAGCGCTTAACCAAGTGAGCCACCCAGGTGCCTCTGAATTAGTGTTTTTGTATTTTTTGGATAAATACTCAGTAATACAATTAAGGTAGTTCTATTTTTTAATTTTTGGGTAACCTCTGGGGCACCCGGGTGATTCAGTTGGTTAAGTGGCTGATTCCTAATTTTGATTCAGATCATGATCTCAGGGTTTGTGAGGTCAAACCCTGTGTCAGGCTCTGTGCTGTTAGGGAACTTTCTTGGGATTCTCGCTTTCCTCTCCCTCTGCCTCTCTTCTATTCTCTTTCTCTCAAAATAAATTAAAAACAACATTTAAAAGTTTTTTTGAGTAAACTCCATATTGTTTTCCACAGTGGCTGCCCCAGTTTGCATTCCTACCAACAGCTTATGAGGGTTTTTTTTCCTCCACATCCTCATCAACACTTGTTCTTTCTTGTTTTTTTCTTTAATTCTTAATGTTTATTTAATTTTTGAGAGACAGAGAGACAGAGCATGAGTGGGGGAAGCGCAGAGAGGGAGGTGCAGAATCTGAAGCAGGCTCCAGACTTCAAGCTGTCAGCACAGAGCTTGATGCAGGGCTCGAACCCATGAGCCATGAGATCCTGACCTGAGCTGAAGTCGGACGTTTAACCGAATGAGCCACCCTGGCACCCCTCTTGAGTTTTTATTTTAGCCATTGTGACTGATATGAGGTGATATCTCACTGTAGTTTTAATTTGCATTTCCCTGGTGATGAATGATGTTGAGCATCTTTTCCTGTGTCTGGATCTTTGGGAAAATGTCTCTTCATGTCTTCTTCACATTTTTAATTGGCTTATTTATTTTAAGGGAGTGTCTTGTATCAGTTCTTTATATATTTTGGATATTAACCTTTTTTCTGATATGTCATTAGCAAATATCTTCTCTCATTCCTTTGGTTGCCTTTTATTTTTGTTGTTTGTTTATTTTGCTGTGCATAACCTTTTTATTTTGATGTAGTCTCAATAGTTTGCCTTTGTTTTTATTTTACTTGGCTTAGGAGATATATCAAGAAAAATTGCGCTATAGCTTTATGAACATACGTTCACGTTTATATTGGCCATTTGTGTGCCTTCTTTGAAAAAATTTTCATTCAAATACTTTGCCCATTTTTCAATTGGAATATTGAGTTTTTGGTGTTGAGTTGTACAAATTCTTTGTAAACTTTTTATATTAACCTCATATCAGACATGTCATTTGCAAATATCTTCTCCCATTATGCATATTATCCTGTCGTCTTATTTATGGTTGCCTTCACTGTGAAAAAGCTTTTTATTTAGGTTTAGTCCCAATAGTATAATTTTAGTTATGTTTCCCTTCTCTGAGGAAATATATCTAGAAACATTTTTGTACAACTGACAGCAAAACATTGCTGCCTGTATCTGCTTCTAAGCATTTCATGGTTTTAATTCCCAAGTTAAGATTTGAATCCATTTTTACTTTGTTTTTGGATATTGTGTAAGGAAGAGGTTCAGTTTTGTTTTTCTGCATGTAGCTGTCAACTTTTCTCAGCACCACTTTTTAAAAAGATTGTCTCTTCCCCATTGTAGATTCTTGCCTCCTTTGTCATAGATTAATTGACAATATATAGGCATGATTTTATTTCTTGGATTTCTATTCTGTTCCGTTGATCTCTGTGACTATTATTGTTCCAGTATTTTTCTGTTTTGATTACTACAACTTGATATATATTGCAGTCTAGATTTGTGATAGCTCCAGATTTGTTCTTTTTCTCAAAAAAAATTTTTTTTGTGGTACCATATCAATTTTTGTATTATTTTTTCTAGATCTGGAAAAGTGAATTGGTGTTTTGGTAAGGGTTACATTAAGTATTTATATTGTGTTGTGTAATATGGGCATTTAAAAATATTCATCCTTCCAATCCTTGAGTATGAAATACCTCTCCATTTGTTTTTGTCATTTTCAATTTCCTTCATCAATGTTTCACAGTTTTTGGAATGCAGGTCTTCCAAATCCTTTGTTAAGTTCATTTTCAGCACAATTTTTATACCTTTTGGTGCAGTTGTAAATGGGATTGTTCTTAAATTTTTCTTTCTACTATTTCATTATTAATATTAAAATGAAACAGACCTCTGTATATTAACTTCATAATCTGTACCTTTACTGAACTCATTTATCAGTTGTACTAGTTTTTTGATGAAGTATTAAGGGTCTTCTATATATAGTATCTTCTGTGCATATGAAAATTTTGCTTCTTCCTTACCAATGTGAATACTTTTGTTTTTCTCTGATTGCTATTGCTAGTATTTCCAATACTATGTTTACTAATTGTCTTAAAAAATGAAAGAGCACCTGGATGGCTCAGTTGGAAGTCTAACTTTGGCTCAGGTCATGATCTTGTGGTTCATGAGTTCGAGCCCCACATCAGGCTCTGGGGTGACAGGTTGGATCCTGGAGTCTGCTTCAGATTCTGTGTCTTTCTCTCTCTCTGCCCTCTCCTGCACTTGCTCTGCCTGTCTCTCAAAATAGACAGGAAACCATCAAAACCCTCGAGGAGAAAGTAGGAAACAACCTCCTTGACCTCAACCGCAGCAATTTCCTACTCAACACATCCCAAAAGGCAAGGGAAATGAAAGAAAAAATGAACTCTTGGGACCTCATCAAGATAAAAAGCTTCTGCTCTGCAAAAGAAACAATCAAGAAAACTAATAGGCAACCGACAGAATGGGAAAAGATAGTTGAAATGACATATCAGATAAAGGGCTAGTATCCAAAATATACAAGGAACTCACCAAACTCCACACCTGAAAAACAAATAACCCAGTGAAGAAATGGGCAGAAGATATAAACAGACACTTCTCCAAAGAGGACATCCAGATGGCCTACAGGCACATGAAACGATGCTCAACATCACTCATCATCAGGGAAACACAAATCAAAACCACACTGAGATACCACGTCATGCCATGCCAGTGGCTAAAATGAACAAATCAAGAGACTATAGATGCTAGAGAGGGTGTGGAGAGACAGGCACCCTCCTGCACTGTTGGAGGGAATGTAAACTGGAAAACAGTGTGGAGGTTCCTCAAAAAACTATCATTAAAACTCCCCTATGACCCAGCAGTAGCACTGCTAGGGGTTTACCCAAAGGGTACAGAAGTGCTGGTGCATAGGAGCACATGCACTCCAATGTTCATAGCAGCACTGTCAACAATAGCCAAAACATGGAAAGAGCCTAAATGTCCATCACCTGATGAGTGAGATTTGGTATATATATGTACCACACACAATGGAGTATTACATGGCAATGAGAAAGAATGAAATCTGGCTATTTGTAGCAAAGTGGATGGAACTCAAGATGCTAAGCGAAAGAAGTCAGGCAGGGAAGGACAGATACCATATGTTTGCACCATAGGTCTAATTGGAGAACGGGAGAAACCTAATGGAGGACCAGGGGGAGGGGAAGAGGGAAAGAGAGTTGGGGAGAGAGAGGGACGCAAAACGTGAGAGACTATTGAATGCTGAAAACGAACTGAGGGTTGAAGGGGTAGGGGGAGGGGGGAAAGTGGTGGTGGTGATGGAGGAGGGCACTTGTGGGGAAGGGCAATGGGTGTTGTATGGAAACCAACTTGACAATAAACTATTTTTTCT
>NC_043717.1:57762940-57807907 GCF_006229205.1 Suricata suricatta
GCGGCTGCACCAGTTTACATTGCCACCAACAGTGTAAGAGGGTGCCCATCTCTCCACACCCTCTCCAACAACTGTAGTCTCTTGCTTTGTTCCTTTTAGCCACTCTGACTGGTGTGAGGTGGTATCTCAGTGTGGTTTTGATTTGTGGACAATAAACTATTTAAAAAAAATAAGTAAAATATCATACTCTAAAAAAATAAAATAAATAAATAAATAAATAATAAAAAAAGAGTGAGCATTCCTGTTTTGTTTCTGGTCTTCGAGGAAATCTTTCTGTTTTTCATCATTGAATATGATGCTAGCTGTGGGTTCTTCATATATGGTCTTTATTATGTGAAGGTATGTTCCTTCCAAATCTATTTTCTTGAGAATTTTTGTCATAATTGGGTGTTGTACTTTGTCAAATGCTTTTCTGAATATTGAGATGATCATATTTTTATTCTTTTCTCTTATTAACATGAAGTATCAGATTTATCGATTTGCAAATATTGAACAATCTTTTAATCCTTAAAATAAATCCCACTTCATTGGGGTGAATAATTTTATCATCATTTATTTAATTATTTATTTACTTATTTTAAATTCTATTTGCTAATATTTCATTGAGGATATTTGTATCTATGCCCATCAACGATATTGGCTTGTAGTTTTCTTTTCTGGTAGTGTCTTTATCTGGCTTTTGTATCAGGTTAATGTTGGCCTCATAGAATAAATTTGGAAGATTTCCTTCCTCTTCTGTTTTGTGGAATAGTTGGAAAATAATGTCTGTTATCTCTTATTTAAATATTTGGTAGAATTTTCCTGTAAATACATGTGGTCTTTTGCCTTTAATTGTAGGGTGTCTTTTTTTTAAATTTCTGACTCAACTTCTTTGGTAGTAATTGGTATGTTAAGATTTTCTAATGCTTATTTATTCAGTTTTGGAAAATTATATGTTTCTAGAAAATTATCCATTGTTCTAGGTTGTTCAGTTTATATGCAAAAAAATCATATAATATTATCTTACTACATTTTATATTTTTGTGGTGCCATTTCTTATTTCTCTTCATCATTTCTGCTTTTATTTATTTGCATCTTCTCTCTCTGTCTGTCTCTCTCTCTCTCTATTCTCCTCACCCTCTCTCTTTTAATGAGTCTGGGTAAATTAATATCAATTTTTTTAAATCTTTTCAAATAATAAGCTCCTGGTTTCATTTACCTGTTCTGTTGGTTTTTTGTCTCTACTTCACTTATTTATGTGCTAATATAAATTATTTCCTTCCGTTTACTGGTTTTAGGGTTTGTTTGTTTTTTATTCACCAACTCTTTAAGGTATAAGGTTAGGTTGTTTAATTGATATTTTTCTTGCTCATTGAGGTAGGCCTATATTCCTACAATCTCTCCAACTAAGAACAGCTTTTATTGCATCTCAAAGATTTTGGACCATTTTATTTTCATTGTCATTTATCTCCATGTACTTTTTTATATGCTTTATTTTTTCTAATGTTTTTCCATGTTAAAAAGACATACTTTATTTACTCACTTCAGGTTCATGTCATCAAGGATGGCAGAAGCTCTTCTTTCCCTTCTTTCTGAGATGGTTCCTATAGCACTAAAACCAAACCATCAAAAGCGCAGTCAGCATGAAGTGAATCCATGACTGGGAGATGGACCCTCCATGAGAGTAGGATCCCCTGTCCTGTCTCCCTGCACCCCTATGGCTCAGGATTCTATGCTCCATGAGAGTGGGACATCCATCATGTTCTCCTGCAACCCCATGACTGGGAGATGGACTCCCATGAGAACGGGGCCCCTGTTTGGTGCCCCTGCATTCCAATTACTGGGAGATGAAACATTCATGAGAGTAAGATTCCTTCTTATCCTGTCCCCCTGCATCTTCATGACTGGGAGATAGACACTGCATAACAGTGGGAACCCCCTCCTGTCCAGGCCCCTTGTACCCCCATTGGCTCTCTTTTTTCCTCTGCTACACCAGGAACATTCTCATTTTTGTACCTATAGGTCTCTCTGCCAGGACACCAACCCCTAAGATTACAGGGATCCTTTCTCACTATCTTTGGACCTTTCATACATACCACTTCTCTGTCACTGTCTCTCCCTCCTTGTCATTTGCATTTGTTACAGGCCTTTCTAAGGTTTCTATAGATATCTTTCTATTCTCTGTTGTTCTCCAGATACCAAAACTAACCAGGATCATCCGTGCAGGAGATTTATCAGAAGACATGCCTGTGAAGAAAAGAGAAAGGGGAGGACAGAAGGACTGGCAGACAAACAGTGGGCAGGGCTGGCCCTCAAAAGAAAACTAGAGAAGAAAAGATGGTTGGAGCAGTCATGTAAAGTCTAGGAGTGAAAGGTAGTTGTGGGAGGAGCCCTGTACCCACAGCTGCCCCTTTGTCCCCATGCCCTGTCCTATTCCCCATACCTGGAGCTGTAGTACCCCATTTGCCTTCCTGCACTGGCTGCTCAGCCCTGGCTGAGAGCTGATGCTCCCATAGGGGAAGTCAGAGAAGAAAGAGTAGACAGATCCTTTATGGAAACCTGACAGCCACCAGCCACATCTAGTTTGCTCAAACACCCCCATTTCCACAATTAATTCTTCAAAGCCCACCATGGCAGGAGAAAGCACCTAAGGGAAGGAGCTTGACTTACCTGGTTCTCATGGGCCCTTCAGGCTGCAACATATGGGATGCCAGGAAGAACATGCTCAATGTACTTCCAGATGATGGGAGTCTAAAGCCCTAGGTGGGGCTGGTTACACAGAAACAGCAGAAGGGTCTCACAAAGACAGGCAGGGTGCTCTGGTGAGGGCCACACTTCTCCCCTCTTGCTGACCTGGGCCTCTCTAGAAAACACTGAGCAGAATTCACTTCATGTATAATGTATGCCCCACTTTTTCCAAATAAGAATTTTTTCTAATTTTTAAAGGATTTATTTAAATTCTAGTTAGTTAACATACAGTGTAATATTTGTTTCACATGTACAATTTAGTGATTCACACTTAAACGCAACACCTAGTGCTCATCACAAGTGTCCTTAATCTCTATCACCTACATATCCCATCCTCCCACTCACTTCCCCTCTGGTAACCAGCAACTTATTCTCTATAGTTGAATCTATTTCTTGGTTTGCCTCTCTTTTTCCCCTGTGTTCTCTTGTTTTGTTTCTTAAATTCCACATATGAGGGAAATCATAAGGTATTTTTTTCTGATTTACTTATTTCACTTAGCACAACACTTTCTAGCTCTATCCATGTCGTTGCAAATGGTAAGATTTCATTTTATGGCTAAAGAGTATTCCATTGTATATGCATACCACATCTTCTTTATTCACTCATTGGTCCAAGTATACTTGGGCAGTTTTAACAATTTGTCTATTGTAGATAATGCTACTATAAACATTCAGGTGCAATGCCTGTATCACTTTTAATTAGCAGTTTTGTGTTCTTTGTGTGAAAATCCCAGCATTGTAGGTGCTGGATCATAGGGTAGTTCTATTTTCAACTTTTGAGGAAACTCAATACTGTTTTCCAGAGCGATTGCACCAGTTTGCATTCCTACCAACAGTGTAGGAGGGTTCCTCTTACTGCATATCCTTGCCAAAACCTGTTGTTTCTTGTAATTTTTTTTCGTTTTAACTATTCTGACAGGTGTGAGGTGATATTTCATTGTATTTTGAATTTGTATTTCTCTGATGATGAGTAATGTTGAACACATTTTCATGTATCTGTTTGCCATCTGGATGTCTTATTTGGAAAAGTCTCTATTCATGTCTTCTGCCCATTTTTAAGTAGGATTATTTATTTATTTATTTATTTATTTACTTATTTATTGGATATTGAGTTTTATAAGTTATTTGTGTATTTTGAATACTAACCCTTTATCAGGTATGTCATGCAAATATATTCCCTCAACCCCTAGAATACCTTTTAGTTTTGCTGATTGTTTCTTTTGCAGTGCTGAAGATTTTTATTTTGATGAAGTCCCAATAGTTTCTTTTTCCTTCTGTCTCCCTTGCTTCCAGAGACTTGTGCAGTAAGAAGTTTCTATTGCTAGGGGCGCCTTGGTGGCTCAGTCAATTAAGTGTCAGACTTCAGCTCAGGTCATGATATCACAGTTCATGGGTTAGAGCCCCATGTCAGGTTCTGTACTTACAGCTCAGAGCCTGGAGCCTGCTTTTAATTATGTCTCCCTTTCTCTCTGACCCACTCCTGCTCACACTCTGTCTCTCTCTCAAAAATAAATAAACATTAAAAAAAGTTACTATTGCTCATATCAAAGGGGTTCTCTCTAGAATTTTAACTGTTTCTTATCTCACACTTGGAATATAGAGTTGTGTATGGTATAAGAAAGTGGTTCACTTTCATTTATTTTGCTTGTTACCGTCCACTTTTCTCCAGCACTATTTGTTGAGAAGACTGTCTTTTTCCATTGGATATTCTTTCCAGATTTCTCAACGTTTAATTGACTGTACGGCGGTTGGTCATTTCTGGGTTTTCTATTGTATTCTATTGATCTATGTGTCTACTTTTGTGCCAGCATCATACTGTTTCAACTACTAAAGCTTTATAATATAACTTTAAGTTCTGAATTGTGATGCTTCCAGCTTTGCTTTTCTTTTTCAAGTTTAATTTTGGGATTAATGTGGGATCTTGTGTGTTTCCATACAAATTATTTGCTCTACTTCTGTGAAAAAAATGGTGTTGGTATTTTGATAAGAATTGCATTAAATGTGTAGATTGCTTTGGGTAGTATAGACAGTACAGTACCTTAGCCCTTGGTGCAGTGGAGAAAAAAACTTTCCATTCGCAGCCTCTGAGTGCAGGGAGAGAAATTTGACCCCCTCAGCGGGCTTGTGATCCAGTGGGCCCGGCAGCCCACAGACCTCAGGTGGAGCCAGGGAAGTCTGGCTCTCCAATTCCCCTGTGCAGTACCAATCAGAAAGTCTCCTGGCACCCAGAGGTTATTTTAATGGTGGAGACAACAGTAAAGTGGGTGGACTAGGATTCGAAGGTCTAGTGGACCATAGAAAACTGAAACACTTTGAAACACCTGTGGCACAGGGAGGTTGGACTCAAGAGAGTGGCTGGCACTCATGGTCTCAGAGGGACTTGAGGCACCCCCATTCTTCTCCCTGCATCCACTAAGGCGGGGCCTCAGAGACCAGCCCCTGAGACCTGACCTACCTACATCAAACCATGCCCAACCAGCCTGGAGAGCTGGATTCTTCTTTTCATGCTATTTTTTTTTACTTTTTTGTTTCAATTTTTTCATTCCTAATTATTTTTAATTTTTAACTTTTTATAAATTTCCCTTGTTTTCTGTTTTCTATATACCTATTTCCTCCTTTTCTCCCTTTTCCCCCTAGAGTCTGGGAAAGACCAACATTTAAGCACTGCCATGATTAGATCAACACATAGCATCCAGATATTTTTCCCTATTCTCATTCTTATCTCTCTCTTCCACAGATTTTAGACTCTCAGACTGTCCTTTATCTCTCGCTGTCTCTGTGCCCCTGGTTTTTTTTCTCCTTTCTTGTCTTCTCCTTTCTTTCTCACTCCCTTTTTTTCCTTTCCCAATTGATTTGTTTGTTTAATGGATCTGTCAGTGTGTTTGAGTGCTTGTGTTACCTGTATATTTGCCTGTCTGTTTTCCTTTTCAGGGCTACCTCAAGAAACAGGCCAAAGCACACATAGTGGAAAGTCTCAAATATCACTGAGTAAGAAAATATACTCATATCAGACACAACAAGAGAAACTGAGAGACTCCATTAAAAGAACATCTCCAGAAATGACAGGCCCTGGACAGTCAAAGAGCCAACTTTAATAGAGCAATACTAATAGGCGCACAGTGCAGAAAGAGCTTTTAAAACTGATAAGAGACAGAAAGCTAGCAAAATGACAAAAAGAAAGAACTCTCCTCTAAAGTAATTCCAGGAAGAGATCACAGCAACAGAACTGATCAAATCAACACAAGCAAAATAACTGAACAAGAATTTAGAAGGATTATCATAAAATTAATTGCTGGGCTTAATAAAAGTATAGAAGCTGTCAGAGAAGATATTGATACAAAGACTAGGAACCTTCAAGATAGCTGTGATGAGTTAAAAAAAAAGGCTATAAATGAGGTGAATAATAAAATAGACGCTACCACGGTACAGATTGAAGAAGCAGAGAAAAGAATAGGTGAATTAGAAGACAAAGTTATAGCAAAAGAAGCAGCCAAGAAAAAGAGGGAGAAATTGATACAGGAGCACGAAAGGAGAATCAGAGACCTAAGTGATACAATCAAACAGAAAATATCCGTATCGTAGAAGTTCCTGAGGAGGAAGGAAAAGAAAGGTTGTGAAGGGGTGCTGGACCAAATTAAGCATGAAAATTTCCCCAATCTGGGAAAAAAGAATGACATTGAAATTCAAGAGATATGCCAAACTCCCCTAAGATGTTACATAAACCAAACTTCAGCAAGACATGTCATAGGGAAACTGGCAAAATACAAAGATAAAGAGAGAATTATGAAAGTAGCTAGGAATAAAAGGGCCTTAACATACAAAGGGAAACCTATCAGAGTGGTTACAGACCTATCTAATGAAACTTGGCTGACCAGAAAGGAATGGCAGGAAATCTTCAATGTGATGAACAGGTAAAATATGCAACCAAGAATTCTTTATCCAGCAAGCCTGCCATTCGAAATAGAATGAGAGATAAAGATTTTCCCAAATAAACAAAAATTGAGAGAACTCATCACCACAAAACCATCCCTACAAGAAATCCTAAGAGGGACTCTATGAGAGAAAGGTACCAGGGAATATAAGACACCAGAGACATCAACACAAACAGGAACCCTACAGAGAACACAATGAATCAAAACCCACATATTTCAATAATAACACTGAATATAAATGGACAGAATGCTCCAAACGACACAGGGTAGCAGAATGGATCAAAAACCAAAATCCATCTATTTTATGTCTACAGAACTCACCTTAGACCGAAGACACCTTTAGATCGAAAGTAAGTGGATGGAGATACATCTATCATGTGACTGGATGCCAAAAGAAAGCTGGAGTAGAGATACTTATATTGGACAAACAGGACATTAAAGTAAAGGCAGTAAAAAAGATGAAGAAGGACATTTTTTAATAATTACAGGGTCTCTCCATCAGGAATGGGTAAGAATTATAAACATCTACACACCAAATTTGGGAGCTCCCAATTGCATAAAACAACGAATCACAAACAGAAGCACTTTTTTGATAAGAATGTGCTAATTGCAGGAGACTTTAATACTCCACTTACAACAATGGATAGGTCAACCAGACAAAAAGTCACTAAAGAAACAATGGACCTGAATGGCACACTGGAGCAAAGGAATTAATAGGTAAATTTGGATCTCTGCATCCTGTTAGCTAGGGAATTCAGTTTCTTCTCAAATGCATAAGGCACATTCTCCAAGATTGATCACATACTGGGTCATAAAACAGCCCTCCATAAATAAAAAAGAATTGAAATCATACCATGCTCAAGTTCAGATCAAAATGCTATGAAACATGTAATCAAACACAGGAAGAAGTCTGGAAAACCTCCAAAAATGTGGAGGTTAAAAACTACCCTAGTGAAGAATGATTGGGTGAACCGGCAACTAGAGAGGAAATTAAAAGAAATGAAAATGAAAATACAACAACTCAAACTCTGGGATGCAGCAAATGCAGTCCTGAGAGGAAAGTTCATTGCAATCCAGGCCAATTTCAACAAACTAGAAAAAG
This sequence comes from Suricata suricatta, assembly GCF_006229205.1. Taxonomy (NCBI): domain Eukaryota; kingdom Metazoa; phylum Chordata; class Mammalia; order Carnivora; family Herpestidae; genus Suricata; species Suricata suricatta. The sequence goes on from NC_043717.1 coordinate 57,770,702, forward strand.
GGCAAACTCAAAACCTGAACGAGCACCTAAGGAAACTCAAAAGGGAGCAGCAAGAGCACACCAAACCTAGCAAAAGAAGAGAAATAATAAATATCAAGGCAGAATTTAAAAAGATATGATCCACAATAACAATTGAACAGATCAAAGAAACCAAGAGTTGGTTTTTTGAAAGAATAAACAAAATTGCTAGGCTTCTCAGAAAGAATAGACAGAACACTCAAATAGACAAAATCATGAAGGAAAATGGATTTATTACAACAGATCCCTCAGAAATACAAGCAACCATCAAAGATTACTATGAAAAAACTATATACCAACAAACTGAACAATCTAGAAGGAAAGGACATATTCCTAAATGTGAATGCACTACCAAAATTCAAATGGGAAGAGACAGAAAATATGAACAGGCACATAATTAGTGAAGAAATCGAATCAGTTATCAAAAATCTCCCAACAAATAAAAGCCCAGGGCCAGATGGATTCCCAGAGGAGTTCTCACAGACATTTAAAGCAGACTTAGCACTGATCCTTCTCAAGTTATACTAAAAAGTAAAAATGGAAGGAAAACTTCTGGACTCATTCTATGAAGCATATATCACTTTGATTCCTAAGCCAGACAGAGACCCAACAAAAAAAGAGAACTACAGGCCAATATCCTTAATGAATACGGATGCAAAAATACTCAACAAGATACTAGCAAATCGAATTCAACAGCATATAAAAAGAATTATCCATCATGATCAAGTGGGATTCATTCCTGGGTTACAGGGCTGGTTCAGTATTCGCAAATCCATCAGTGTGATCCATCACATTAACAAAAGAAAAGAAAAAATATATGATCCTGTCGATAGATGCAGATAAAGCATTTGACAAGATACAACATCCCTTATAAAAACCCTTGAGAAAGTCTGGATAGAAGGAATTTACTTAAGCATTATGAAAGCCATTTATGAAAAGCCCACAGCTACTGTTATCCTCAATGGGGAAAAACTGACAGCTTTCCCGCTGAAATCAGGGACACCACAGGGGTGTCCACTCTCACCACTGTTGTTTAACATAGTGCTGGAAGTCCTAGCATCAGCAATCAGACAAGAAAAGGAAAGAAAAGGCATAAGAAATGGCAAAAAAAAAAGTAGTCAAACTTTCACTTTTCACAGATGACATGAAGTCTTCTAGAACTGATCCATGACTCCAGTAATGTTGCAGGGTACAAAATCAATGTACAGAAATCAGTTGAATTCTTATACACCAAAAATGAAGCAACAGAAAGAGAAATCTAGAAACTGATCCCATTCACAATTGCAAGAGAAACCATAAAATACCTAGGAATAAATGTAACCAAAGATATAAAAGACATGTATGCTGGAAACTATAAAAGACTTATGAAGGAAATTGAAGAAGACACAAAGAAATGGAAAAACATTCTGTGCTCATGGATCAGAAAATTAACATTGTTAAAATGTCATTATTACCCAAAGAAATTTAGACATTCAATGCAATCCTCATCAAAGTTGCACCAGCATTCCTCTCAAAGCTAGAACAAGCTATCATCAAATTCGTATGGAACCACAAAAAAACCCAAATAGCCAAAGTCATATTGAAGAAGAAAACCAAAACGGGAGGCATCACAGTCCCAGACTTTTGCCTCTCCTACAAAGCTGTCATCATCAAGACAGTATGGTATTGGCTCAAAAACAGACACATAGACCAATGGAATAGAATAAAGAGCCCAGAACTGGACCATGTATGGCCAATTAATCTTTGACGAAACAGGAAAGAGTATCCAATGGAAAAAAGACAGCCTCTTCAACAGGTGGTGTTGGGAGAGCTGGACAGCAACATGTAGAAGAATGAAATTAGACCGCTTTCTTACACCATTCACAAAATAAACTCAAAATGGATAAAGGACCTGAGTGAGAGACAATGAGCCATCAAAATCCTAGAGGAGAAAGCAGGAAGCAGCTTCCTTTACCTCAACCACAGCAATTTCCTCCTCGACACATCCCCAAAGGCAAGGGACTCAAGAAGAAAAATCAACTACTGGGACCTCATCAAGATAAAAGTCATATGCACTGAAAAGGAAACAATCGAAAAGAGTAATAGGCAAAAGACAGAATGGGAAATGATAGTTGCAAATTCCATATCGGATAAAGGGCTAGTATCCAAAATCTACAAGGAAGGGGGAAAGAGAGTTGGAGAGAGAGAGGGACACAAATCATGAGAGACTATTGAATACTGAGAACGCACCGAGGGCTGAAGTGGGAGGGGGAAGCGGTAAGGGGGTGATGGTCATGGAAGGGGGCACTTGTGGGTAGAAGCACTGGGTGTTATATGGAAACCAATTTGACAATAAACTATTATAAAAATTAAATAAATAACAAGAAACTATGAGACTGATTCCAAAAGAAAATAAGAAGGAGAAAAAAAAAGAAAAATAAGTGTTGTCTCAGTGTCTGTTGGGTTCTGGCTGTGTTGATTTGGGTGAGAAGTCGGGTGCATTGGTTCAGAGTCAGTTTTGTCCCGGTAAATATGTAGTAGCCATGCTCAGAGTGGCAGGGTTTGATATAAGTATGACTCGCCTCCACTGAGGACCACTGTGCTGCTTCTGAAGTCCCCAATCTCTCATCCCCTAACCAGGGATTTCAACCCCTGCTTCATGCAACCCTCACAGAATAGCAAAAGCAGTCAGCTTGCCCTACACCACAACTCTCCTGCATTGTTTTTCTTTGGCTGAGATTCAAAACATAAAGTCTCAAAAGCTCCAGTACCATGTGAGTTCACTCTCCTCCTACAGAGTAGATCATCTCCACCTTTGTGATGAAAGACCTTTGGCTGGCACCTGAATGATCTTTTGTCCTTGGGGAGACAATAAATCCTCTTCCAGAAGTCCTCCATGAAGGGAACTGTTTTCTCCCAGTGCACCCCCAGAGATCTTTGCACTATGCTGTGCACTTCAGGGCCAGCCTCCTCCTCCCTAGGAGTGCACACCACAGCTCCTGCAATGGTTAATATCACGCACTTCCAAAATCTCAGAATTTGAGTTCCAAAAGCTGTTTGCAAGAAAGAACTACTGCACTCAGTACTTATCACTCCCCAGTCTTTGGTCCAGAGAGGTTATTCTCCTGTGCTAACTCGATGCCACACTATCTCAACACCTCTTTCTCTCCATTTTGTCTCTCCACAGGAAAGGTTCCTTCACTTTGGCATCGCTGCTGTTTTTCTCTCCCCCAGTTCACATCCATGCATCTCATACTTGCCAAGTTGTCTCCCTCCTACTGTGGAGGTCTTTCTGTCACACCGCAGATAGATTTCCTGGGAGTTCCAAGTAATCTGACCTCAATACAGCTGTGTTTGTTAGAGAAGGAAAACCTAGGGTCTCCCTACTTCTCTGCCATCTTAACTCCTTCCCTTTAGTGTATATTTTATATCAGTTACTGAGCTGTGCATATCTTTTTGTTATAGTCTATAACTTTGGTGAAGATCTCATGGAAATAGTATACTCTTTTGTCAAGTCCAGTGAGTATGCTTTTGATCATTGCTTTGAATTCTTTATCAGGCATATTGCTGATATGCTCAGCATATCATTTCTGATATGGCTCATTTATGAATACATAATAGAAGGAGTCAAGATTTTTAGCCAAGGATAATAATAGATGTGGATGTGTAAGAAGTCACTAAGAGGAGACATCAGTGGTAATGGATATTTCTGACTAAGCCAACTTGGCCAAATTCTTGCAGAAGGTAAACCAGGGTAACTAAATATCCCGTGGAGGATACTGAAGGAAGATGGATTTAACCAGATTATCAAAAGTAATCAGATACTGTTTGAATGGTATACTTGCTGTAATGAGTTAGGAAGATTCTTACAAAAGTTGAAAGATAAAAATATGAACACACAAGTGCAAATGTTGACGTATAGTTGGGAAGAGTTTTCAGAGGATCCAGAGAAAAATATGGTCAAGAAAGGAGTCTTTTCTAGGTGGAATCATACAATATTTGTCTTTTTGTGTATACCTTATTTCACTTAACATGATATATTAAGGTTCACTCATGGTGGCTTATGTATCAGACTTACATTTTTTTCATATAGTTTATTGCCAAGTTGGTTTCCATATAATACCCAGTGATATTTCCCACAAGAGCCCACCTCCGTGACCATCATCCTCCTTCACTTTCCCCCTCCCCTTTCAGCCCTCAGTTCGCTCTCAGTATTCAAGAGTCTCTCATGATTTGCCTTCCTCCCTCTCCCTAACTTTCTTTCACCCCCCTTCCCCTTCCCATGGTCCACTGTTAGGTTTCTAGTGTAAGACTTATGAGTGAAACATATGGTATCTGTCCTTCTCCACCTGACTTATTTCGCTTACCATGACACCCTCGAGGTCCATCCACGTTGTTACAAATGGTCAGATTTCATTCTTTCTCATTGTCATGTAGTACTCCATTGTGTATACATATACCACATCTTCTTGATCCATTCATCAGGTGATGGACATTTAGGTTCTTTCCATTATTTGACTATCAATGAAAGTGCCACTATGAACACACTGGGGTACGCGTGTTCCTATGCATCAGCACTTCTGTATCCCTTGGGTAGATCCAGAGCAGTGCTATTACTGGGTCATAGGGGAGTTCTACTGATAATTTTTTGAGGAACCTCCATACTGTTTTCCAGAGAGGCTCTACCAGTTTACATTCCCACCAACAATGTAGGATGGTGCCTGTTTCTCCACATCCTCGCCAACATCTATAATCTCTTGATTTGTTCATTTTAGCCACTCTGACTGGCCTGAGATGGTATCTCAGTGTGGTTTTGATTTGTGTTTCCCTGATGATGAGTGATGGTGAGCATCATTTCATGTATCTGTAGGACATCTGGATGTCCTCTTTGAAGAAGTGTCTATTCATGTCTTCTGCCCATTTCTTCACTGGATTATTCGTTTTTCAGGTGTGGAGTTTGGTGAGTTCCTTGTAGATTTTGGATACTAGCCCTTTATCTGATATGTCATTTGCAACTATCTGTTCCCATTCTCTCGGTTGCCTATTAGTTTTCTTGATTTTTTCCTTTGCAGTACAGAAGCTTTTTATCTTGATGAGGTCACAATAAACTCAAAATGGATGAAAGACCTGAATGTGAGAAAGGAAACCATCAAAACCCTTGAGGAGAAACCAGGAAACAGCCTCCTTGACCTTAACTGCAGCAATTTCCTACTCTACATATCCCCAAAGGCAAGTGAATCAAGAACCAGATTTTCATTTTTAAGAATGAATCATATTCCATTGTAGGTACATCAAACTTTGTTTATCTACTTGCCTGTTGAAGGCCACCCCCCCTTTATGCTACTATAAACAATGATGCTATGAGCATTGATGTAAAAATATCTGATTCTCTCTTCATTTTTTGGAGTGTGTATATCCAGAATGTAATTATTGGATCATATGGTAAGTCTATGGTAAAATTTTGCAAAAATTTCTACATGGTTTCCACGGTGGCTGAACCATTTTATATTCCCGCCATCAATGCAAAGTGTTTTAATTTTTTAACAGCACTAATCCTTCATGATGCTAATTATTTTCTGTTGTTTTATAATAGTTATCCTAAAAGGTGTGAGCTATTATCTCACTGACTTTTATTTGCACTTTTCTTATGACTACTAATATTGACCATTTTTATATATTTTTATCCATTTGTATATCTTTGAGGAAATGGCTATTTAAGTACTTTTTCCATTTTTAATTTGGTTGTTGTTGTTACATTGTTGAAGTTCTTCACATATTCTGGATATTAGTCTCATATCAAATATATTATTTATAAATTTTGTGGGCTATTTTTTCACTCTCTTAATAGAATCTTTTGATGCCCAAAAGTTTTTAAGCTTGATATAGCCCAGCTTATCTATTTTTTTCTGTGTTTTTATGTCACAGCTGAGAAATTCCCATGAAATTCAAGGTCAGGAACATGTCTTCCTGTTTTCTCTGAGTTTTTAAACTTCACTTCTTTTCAGTTCTTGCTTTTATTCTGAGTAAAATTTTATACACGAGGTACAGTAAGGGTCCAACTTTCTATTTTTGCATAAAGATATCCAGTTTTCTAGGCACTAAGTGTTGAAAAGGCTGTCATTTTCCCATTGGTCTTACCATTTTTGTTGGGAAACATTTGACCATATATGCAAGGGATTGTTGTTTGTTGGTTTATTATTCTATTTTACCCATCTATATGTCAATCTTTACCTACCAGCCCAATTTGATTGCTATAGTTAATTAGTAAAATTGAAAGCATAAGGTGTAAGTTCTCCAACTTGGTTATTCTTTTTAAGTATTGTTCTAACTGTTTAAGGTCTCTTGAAATTTCATATGAATTTTAGTATGGGTTTTCTATTTAATAAAAAGTTTCCACTGGGATTTTGATAGAGACTGCACTGAATCTGTAGAATGCTTTAGATAATATTGTCATCTTAATAAAATATTAAATTTTCCAGTTCATAAAAACTGGAAGTATTTTCATAATGTTTTCCTTAATTTTTTCAACTTTTTTGATGTTTTTCTGTAGTGTTTTCCTCCTTAGGTCTATGCCACAGTATTTTATTTTTTTGATGCTATTGTAAATGGAATTGTGTATTTATTCCCTTCTTAGATGGGTCTTGTTAGCATATCAAAAGGTAAAAGACCTTTTGTGTTAATTTTATAAACTGTAATGTTTCTGAGGTTGTTTATTAGTTCTAACATTTTGGGTGAAATATTTATTGTTTTCTGGATGTAATATTGTTTTATCTGCAAACAGTTTATTTTAATTCAACTTGATAATTTTAATGCCCTTGTTTCTTTTGCTGCTTAATTACTCTGTTTAAAAGTTTTAATATTGTGGCGCCTAAGTGGCTCAGTTGGTTAAGTGTCCAACTTTGGCTCAGGTCATGATCTCACAGTTTGTGGGTTCAAGCCCCATGTCAGGCTCTATGCTGACAGCTCAGAGCCTGGAGCTTCCTTCAGATTCTGTCTCCCTCTCTCTGCACCTCCCATTCTCATGCTCTGTCTTTCTCTGTCTCTCAATAATAAATAAAAATGTTTAAAAATAAAAAATAAAACTTTTAATATTATGTTTAATAGAAGTGGTGAAATTAGGCATGCTTGTCTCATCCCCTATGTTGCTAAAATAGTTTTCAATATTTCACTATGGAGTGTGATTTTAGCTGGTGCCTTGTCACTTATGACCTTTATCATGTGCAGGAAATTTCCTTTTACTGCTGCCCTATTGCTGGTATTTAACAAAAAAACTGTTTTGTATTTGTCAAATGATTTTTGTCTCAATTAATAAATCATGTGATTTGCCCTTTATTAATGTAATATATTGCATGGATTAATTTTCATAAGTTGAGCCATCCTTGCATTCCAGGAATAAATATCCTTTCCTGATGTTTAGTCCTTTAATTTTGCTGCTGAATTTGGTTTTCTAGCATTTTGTTTATTATTTTTACATTAAAAATTTAAGAAACATTGGTCTATACTTTTATTATGATATATTAATCTGCTTGGGATCTGGATAATACTGGTCTTATAGAATAAATTATAAAGTATCCCACATTCTTCTGTATTTTAAAAAGAATTTGACAAATATTGGTGTTCATTTCTTTTAAATGTTTGGTAACATTTATCAGTAGTGAAGTCATCTGGTAAACAGCTTGTGTGTGTGTGTGTGTGTGTGTGTGCACGTGCACACACGTGTGTAAGGCTTTTATTATTGACTCAATCTCTTTACTCAGATTTTCTATACCTTCATTACTCAGTTAGGTGGGCTGTGTACCATATGAACTAAATCGTGTTCCCCCAAATTTATATGTTGAAGCTTTAACCTCTAATATTACTGTGTATGGAGATAGAACTTTTAGGAGATAGTTAAGGTTAAATGATTATAAGAGTGGGGCCTTAATCCAATATGATTACTGACTTTATAAAATGAGGGAAAAGAGATTTTTTTTCTGCCATATGAAGACAAAACAAAATATGGCCACATTCAATCCAGTTAAGAGAGCTCTAGCCAGAGCCTGACCATGCTGACAGCTTGATCTCCCAGATTCCCGAAATGTGAAAAAATGAATTTCTGTTGTTTAAGCCACTCAGTCTATAGTATTTTGTTATAGAAGCCTGAGCTGATGAATACAGTTAATTTCTAGGAATTTTTCCTTTCCCTTAGATTATCCAATGCACATAATATTCTCTGGTAATCAATTTTATTTTTGTAATTTCCCCAACTTTTATCTCTGATTTTAATAATATGAATATTTTTCTTAGTCCATCTAAGCTAAAGATGTGTCAATTTTTTGATCTTTTCAAAGAACCAAGTTCTATTTTTCTTGTTTTTCTCTGTGAATATCTACTGTCTTTTATCTCCATTCTAATCTTTCTTTTTTTTTCGTCTGATATTTTTAAGTAGTTTGTTCTTTTTTTTCCTCTAATGTCCAAGGTCAGGTAATTGATTTTAGATTACTGCTTATTTTAATATATCCAATCACAGCTATAAATATCTTTATAATAGGGCTTTTGTTGCATCCAAACAAGTTTTGGTATACTGTATTTTCATTTTTATTTGCCTCAAGGTGTTATCTAATTTCCCCTGTGATTTTTCCTTTTAAGACATTTGTTTTTAAAGATTTGTCACTTAAAAATAAATAAATATTATTGAATTTGTGCATCTGTGAAATTTCTACTTTTTCCTGTATTATTTATTTTGAGTTTTATTCCATTGTTATCAGAAAATATTTCACACTGTATGATTTCAATCTTTAAATATGTATTAACCTTTGTTTTTTAGCCTGTAATATTGTCTAACTTTGAGAATGTTCTACTTGCACTTGAGAAAATGTTTACTCTTGTTATGATATGAATGTGTTCCTCATGTGTTCTATTAACTTATTGATCTTTTGTCTCGGTATTCTATCCATTATTAAAAGTGATGTGATACAGTTCCCATCTATTATTGAAGCAGTTTATTTATCCTTCCAATTATGTTTATGTCTGCTTTATATATTTTGGTGCTGTGCTGTTGGTGCATGTATGTTTATAATTGTTCTATATTCTTAGCGAATTGACCATTTTATATATTCTCTTTGTGTCTTGTATGTTTTTGACTTAGGGTCTATTTTTCTGACCTTAGTATATGCACCTCAACTTCTTTTCACCACAATTTACATGGAATATATTTGTCCATATATTTTTTTTTGCTTTCAAATTGTGTCATTTAATCTAAAGTGAGTCTCTTGTAGACAGAATATAGGTGGAGCATACATTTTACCCATTGTATAGCTGAATTCCTTTTTATTTTAATTTCTTTACATATAATGTAATTCAAGACAATGAAGAACTTACTTCTGCTATTTGTTATTATTCTTTGTATGGCGTAAATTTTGTTTCTTGTTTACTACTTCTTTACTACTTCTTTTGTGTTTGTCTTTTTAGTGACATGTTTTGATTCCCTTTTCATTTCCATTTGTATATGATCAATAGATACGTTTTTGTGATTACCATGGGGATTACATATATTATCGCAAATTTATAACAATCTATTTTTGAACTGATACCAACTTTGCAGTCTGTTTCCACTGATCTATGTTATTATTCTTTTGTGAATACCATGTAGTCTTTACTGATGAAACTTTACCTTTATTTTTTAAATCAGATACTACCAGGCCATAGAAATTGTATTTTAGTATTACTTGAGCTATTTGATATGTCTTGCATTCCACATAATCTATGTAATCAGTATGGTGATAACTACATTTTATTTCAATGAAAGATTAATTGAGATTTCACTAAATCTATGTCAAGTTGTGAACAATTGGTATTTTAACAATATTGAGCTTCTTAATCCATAAAATGTGATAGTTCTCTATTAATTTTACTTTATTACTTTTTTCAGTGTGTAGTTCTTCACAAATTGATTCTATCTATGTTTTGTAGATTTACACTTTAATATTAATTTTTCCAGTAGTTTAAATGACATTATGTTTTTACTTTCAAATTTCAATTATTCTTTGCTAATTTATATGAAAGCCATTGAATTTGTACATCAACATTGTATACTGTGGTATTGCTATGAGCTCTAAGAACTTCTAGATGTTTTTCTTTGTTTTGCAATTTCTCACATATGTAGTTATGCAATTTATGAACAAAGGCAATTTTAATTTTTCCTTCCTAATATGAATAACATATATTTACTTTTCTTCTCTTATTACACTATCTAGGAACTCCAATACAAAGTTGGATAGGAGTAGTTAGAGTGAACATGCTTGCTTTTTTCTTGATGTTTTGTTAGGCTTACACATTTTAAAGATTGGTGTATCTTTTTGAAGAATGGACATCTCTATCATTATACATCTTGACAATGTGCTGTTTTTGATGTATATGTCCAGAATTAATATAGATATTCCAAATTTCTTTTGATTCTTGTTATCATGGCATATCTATATCCACTCCCTTTTCTTTTAAGACTTATTTTCTATAACAGTTATTTTACAGTAGAGCAAGTTTTTTACAACAAAATTAAGGGGAAGGAACAGAAATTTCCTATACAGTTTCCCCTTTATATGCATAACTTCTCCCATTATCAGCATACCATGGCAGACTGATACATTTATTATTGATGAAGCTACATTGACAGATCATAATCACCCACAATCAGCCCATAGTTTACATTAAGGTTCACTTTTTGTATTCTATGTTTTATTGGTAAGAATAAAACTATATAATGAAATCAATCTATTATTATAATATCATTAAGAAAATTTACATTACTCTAAAAATCCTCTTGTTCCACCTATTTATCTCTCTCCCTCCCAACTTATAGAAACCACTGATATTTACATTTTCTCCATAGTTTTTGCTTTAGCAGAATATTATATACCATTAATTTACAATCATATAGTACATAGCAATTTTAGATTGGCTTCTTCCACTTAGGAATATGTATTTAAGATTCCTCCATTGCTTTTCATGGCTTGATAGTTCATTTCATTTTAGCACTTAATAATATTCCATTTATTATATATACCATAGTTTTTTATACATTTACCTGCTGAGGACATCTTTATTGCTTCTAAGTTTGGGTAATTATCAATAAAGCTGTTCCCAATGTTTACATGCAGATTTTTTTATCAACATAAACTTTAAAGTCTTTTGGGTGAATACCAAGTATCACTATTGCTGAATCATATGGTAAGAATTTTTTTAGTTTTGTAAGAAACAAATTGTTGCAGACTTTGAGTGTAGAGTTCTCTCTTGTCCAGCAAGAAAACAGAGGCAGAATTGAATACAAGAGAGGCTAGTGTCTGGGAGGAGACAAGAACCCTGAGTAAGGGTCCTTGCTATGTATTTATTAGTTTCAAAAGGTTTCCATACATGATGGAAGTGTACAAAGAGACAATAAATCAGTGATCATTAACTCATATGCATGAAAGGGGGTTTTGAAGATATGCAGTGTTAGGGGTTAGGGTCAATACAAATTAAAGTCCTGACACCGAGCAGATGTCCATTCACTGCAGACATCTGGCACTGTGTCTGTTTATATTAATTTTAGTATGGGCTTATACAGATAGATGCTACCTCAGGGTTAACAAGGCATTTTATCACTAATTAGCTCTGAGTGCCTTTGCCCCATAGTGGCTTTCCACTCCATGCTTTGTTTTACTTAATGGTAAATCCTGAGGATTTCACCTTGCTGCAGCAGCTTTCCACTTCTACCTGTTCTTGGACGCTTTCATCCTGTGGAAGCAGCTTTCCACTCTATGCTGTGTTCTACACTGACCACTATTGCCCTGTGGTAGCTTTCTGCCCTAAGCTTTTTTTAACCCATTGGTGCAAGCTCAGAGAGTTTTTAAACTTATTCCCCGAAACAAACTTACTTTCAAAGTGGCTGTAATATTTTACATTCTCACTAGAAATGTAGGAGAGCTCCTGTTGCTCCACATCTTTGCCAACATTTCATATGTGAGTATCCAGATTTTGTCGTTCTCATGGATGAATAGTAGATTTCCATTGTTATTGATTTTTACTTTAAAATTTATTTAAACTCTATTTAGTTAACATACTGTGAAATATTTGTTTCAGTGTTAGAATTCTGTGATTTATCACTTACATACCATACCCAGTGCTAATCACAAGTGCCTTTCTTAGTATCCATCACCCATCTAACCCATCTCCCATCCACCTTCCTCTGTCAACTCATGGGGTTTTTTTCTATCATTAAGAGTCTCCTGTGGTTTGTTTCCCTCTCTTCTCTTTCACTCCCATTCTATATTTTCATCTGTTTTGTTTCTTATATTCCACATATGAGTGAAATCATATAGCATGTGTCTTTCTATGACTGGCTTTTTTGGCTTAGCACAACACATTCTAGCTCCTTCCACGTCATTTCAAATGGAAAGATTTCATTGTTTTTTTGATGGTTGATTAATATCTATCTATATATCTATCTACCATAAATTATCTATCCACTATATCTTCTTTATCCATTTATCAGTCCATAGACATTTGGATTCCTCCTAGAATTTGGCTTTTGTTGGTAATGCTGCTATAAACATTGGGGTGCAAGTACCCTTTCAAATCTGTGTTTTTGTTCCCTTTGGGTAAACATCTAGTAGTGTAATTGCTGGATCATAGGGTAGTTCCATATTTAGTTTTTTGAGGAACCTCCATACTGTTCTCCAGAGGTGCTTCTCCGGTTTTCATTCCCACCAACAGTCCATGAGTGTTCACATTTTTCTGCATCCTTACCAACAACTGTTATTTACTGTGTTGTTAATTTTAGCCATTTTTACCAGTGTGAGTTTGTATCTCATCATAGTTTTGATTATTATTTCCCTGATGATGAGTGATATTGATCCTTTTTTTCATGTCTTTTGTCCATCTGGATATGTTCTTTGGAAAAGTGTCTATTCATATCTTCTGCCCAATTTTAATTTTTTTGTTTTTTTTTGAATGTTCAGTTGGATAAATTCTTTATAGATTTCAGGTATGAATCCTTCACTCAAAATGTCATTTGCAAACATCTCCTATTCCATAGGCTGCTTTTTAGTTTTGTTCATTGTTTCCTTCACAATGCAGAAATTTTTATCTTGAGGAACTCTCAATAGTTCATGTTAGCTTTTGTTTCCCTTGCTTTCAGTAACATGTCTACTAAGAAATTGCTCTAGTCAAGGTCAAAGAAGTTGCAGCCTGAATTCTTCCCTAAGGTTTTGATGGTTTCCTATCTCAAATTTCGGTCTTCCATCCATTTTGAATTTATTTTAGTGCATGATGTAAGAAAGTGGCCCACTTTCATTTTTATGCATGTGGCCTTTCAGTCTTCCCAAAACCTTTGTTGAAGAGATTTTTTTCCATTGGATATTCTTTCCTCCTTTTTAAAAGATTAGTTAACCATATAGTGGTGGTTCCACTTCTGGATTCTCTGTTCTGTTCAATTTACCTATGTGTCTGTTTCTGTGCCAGTACCATTGATCACTATTGATTTCTAATTGTTTTTTATTTTATTTTATTTTTTAAATAGTTTATTGTCAAAAGAATTTCCATATAACACCCAGTTCTCTTCCCCACAAGTGTCCTCCTCCATTACCACCACCTCTGTTTACCCTCCCCCTCCCAATTCAACGCTCAATTCGTTTTCAGTATTCAATAGTCTCTCAGGTTTTATGTCCCTCTCTATCCACAAATATTTTCCCCCCTTCCCCTCCACATGGTCCTGCATTAGATTCCTCCTATTCTCCTGTTAGACCTATGAGTGCAAACACATGGTATCTGTCCTTCTCCTCCTGACTTATTTCGCTTAGCATGACGCCCCTGAGGTCCATCCACTTTGATACAAATGGCCAGATTTCTTCCAATTCACCTATTCTTCTCTCTGCCTCCTCAATCCTTGAGGTGGCTGCCTCCATTTTATTATGCACTGCAGCAGCTCTGGAAAACAGTGTGGAGGTTCCTCATCAATTGAACTGCCTTATGACCCAGCAATAGCACTGCTAGGGATTTACCCAAGGGATACAGAAGTGCTGATGCATAGGAGCACATATACTCCAATGTTCATAGCACCAATGTCAACAATAGCCAAAACATAGAAAGAGCCTAAATGTCCATCACCTGATGAGTGGATCAAGAAGATGTGGTATATATATACAATGGAGTATTACAAGGCAACGAGAAAGAATGAAATATGGCCATTTGTAGCAAAGTGGATGAACCTCGAGGGTGTCATGCTAAGCGAAATAAGTCAGGCAGAGAAGGACAGATACCATATGTTTGCACTCATAGGTCTGACAGGAGAACAGGAGAAACCTAATGGAGGACCAGGGGGAGAGGAAGAGGGAAAGAGAGTTGGAGAGAGAGAGGGACGCAAAACTTGAGAGACTATTGAATACTAAAAACGAACTGAGAGTTGAAGGGGAAGGGGCATTTTTTAACTCATCACACTTATTTTGAAAGTCCCTAGTCATATCAGTAGCTTCTCAGATGTTTTTATCAGGCCTAGCAATTAATTTTATGACAATTGTTTTAAATTCTTGTTCAGGGGCGCCTGGTGGCTCAGGTGGTTAAGCATCCAGCTTCAGCTTAGGTCATGATCTCACGGTTCATGGGTTCGAGCCCCACGTCGGGCTCTGTGCTGACAGCTGGCTCGGAGCCTGGAGCTTGCTTCAGATTCTGTGTCTCCCTCTCTCTCTGCCTCTGCCTCAAGCAAGTTCTGTCTCTCAATCTCTCAAAAAAATTTTTTTTAAATTCTTGTTCAGTTATTTTGTTTAGATCTGTTTTGAGCAGTTCTGTGGCTGACTTCTTCCTGGAGTTTCTTCAGGGGAGAGTTCTCTTGTTTTGTCATTTTGGCTAGTTTTCTGTCTCTTGTCAGGTTTAAGATACTCATTGCACACTGTGCATCTGCTAGTATTGCTCTGTTATAGGAGGCTTATTGACTGTCCAGGGCCTGTTGTTTCAGGAAATGTTCTCTTAATGGTGTCTCTTAGTTTCTCATGTAGTGCCTTTGTTTATTTTATTTCCCTACTCAGCACTATTTGGGACTCTCCATCATGTGTACTTTGGCTTATTTGTAGGACAGCCCTGAAAAGGAAAACAAACAGACAAACACAAACACAGGGAACAGAAGCACACAAACGCACAGAAATATCAAACAAACAAACAAATTAAAAGGGGAAAGGAAGAAAAGAAAAGGGAGAGGATAGAGCAGAAAAGAAGAGTTGAAAAAAATAAAGGTGGGCAGAGACAACAAAGGATAATGGACAACTTACAAGTGTATAACCAGTCTAGGGGAGAGATAAGGATGAGATAAGGGAGAATATATCTGGATGGCAAGAGAAAAAGAAAAAAAAAAAAGAAGGAGAAAGGAAAAAGAAACATAAGGAGTAATTTTTTTAAAAAAATTTAAAAAAGTAAAAAAGGTAATAATAATAAAAATACATATAAGAAAAGGAGCAGCTCCCCCTTGTGGATAGACGTGGTTTGGTGTATGTAGGTCTGGGGGGCTGCTCTAGGAGGCCCCGCCTTGGTGGTTGTGGAGAGATGAATGGCAGTGACCCAAGCTCCGCTGGAACTAAGCACTGCAGGCCACATTTATGAGTCCAATCTCCTTGTGCCACAGCTAAGCCAAGCTATATTTTCCAAGCCCGCCTCGCTTCAACACTTAGTCCATGCATTTTTTTTATTTTCACTTTTATTTTTTAAGTAGTTTATTGTCAAATTGGTTTCCATACAACACCCAGGGCTCTTCCCCACAAGAGCCCTCCTCCATCACCTCCACCTCTTACACCCCTCTTCAGCCCTCAGTTCGTTTTCAGAATTCAATAGTCTCTCAAGGTTTGCGTTCCTCTCTCTCCCCAACTCTCTTTCTCTCTTCCCCTCCCCCTGGTCCTCCATTAGGTTTCTCCTGTTCTCCTGTTAGACTTATGAGTGCAAACATATGGTATCTGTCTTTCTCTGCCTGATTTATTTCGCTTAGCATGACACCCTCAAGGTCCATCCACTTTGCTACAAATGGCCATATTTCATTCTTTATCATTGCCATGAAATACTCCATTGTATATATATATACCACATCTTCTTGATCCACTCATCAGGTGATGGACATTTAGGCTCTTTCTATGTTTTGGCTATTGTTGACATTGGTGCTATGAACATTGGGGTACATGTGCTCCTATGCATCAGCACTTCTGTATCCCTTGGGTAAATCCCTAGCAGTGCTCTTGCTGGGTCAGAAGGGAGTTCTATGGATAGCTTTTTGAGGAACCTCCACACTGTTTTTCAGTGCAGCTGTACCAGTTTACATTCTCACCAACAGTGTAGGAGGGTGCCCATTTCTCCACACCCTCGCCAGTATCTATAGTCTCTTGATTTGTTCATTTTAGCCACTCTGACTGGCGTGAGGTGGTATCTCAGTGTGGTTTTCATTTGTGTTTCCCTGATGATGAGTGATGTTGAACATCGTTTCATGTGCCTGTAGGCCATCTGGATGTCCTCTTTGGGGAAGTGCCTGTTCATGTCTTCTGCCCAGTTCTTCCCTGGGTTATTTGTTTTGTGGGTGTGGAGTTTGGTGAGTTCCTTGTAGATTTTAGATACTAGCCCTTTATCTGATATGTCATTTGCAACTATCTTTTCCCATTCTGTCAGTTGCCTATTCATTTTCTTGATTGTTTCCTCTGCAGTGCAGAAGCTTTTTATCTTGATGAGGTCCCAATAGTTCATTTTTGTTTTCATGTCCCTCACCTTTGGGGATGTTTTGAGTAGGAAATTGCTGCAGTTGGGGTCTACGAGGTTGTTTCCTACTTTCTTCTCCAGGGTTTTGATGGTTTCCTGTCTCACATTCAGGTCCTTCAGCTATTTTAAGTTTATTTTTGTGTATAGTGTAAGAAAGTAGTCTAGTTTCATTCTTCTGTATGTTGCTGTCCAGTTCTTTCAGCACCACCTGCTAAAGAGGCAGTCTTTTTCCATTGGATAGTCTTTCCTGCTTTGTTCAAAATTTAATTGACTGTACATTTGTGGGCCCAGTTCTGAGTTCTCTATTCTATTCCATGCACTTTCATGCTACCACAGATGAGATGTACTTGCCTTGGCGGCTGGGTTCTCAGCCAGGATCTTGTAAGGGAGGGGAGCAGTTTCTTTTGTCACCAACCGGGATTCGCACTGCTGGTGCCTGAGATGCAGTGAGTTGCCAGAAACGAGATGTGCCCCCCACAGCACCTGCCACAGCTGCCTATGCCCTGCCAGGATCTCGCAGGCTTGGGGGCTGGTTTCTCCTTGTGCCACCTGGGATTTGGGATTTACGCTGCCCAGCAGTATATATGGAATGAGTGTTTTTCTCTCTGTGCTCGGTTAAACGTTCAACTCTACTCTAGAGACAGTACTATGAGAGTATTCAGTTTCTCCCTCTCTTCCCTTTGTCTCTCAGGCACTCCACACCCTTTCTATGTGTTTGGGCCCCCACCCCCCCTGCTCCTCTTGGGCTAGCCCATTTTCCAATCTTCCCAGTTCGCACTCACTCACTCAGGCATCTTTGAGGTTGTCTTCTTTCTGGAGTCTGTATTTTCTCCTTCCACTCTTGCAGATGAAAGTAATGTCCACTGCCAAAAATGCTGGTAGTGTTTTGATTGGGATTGCATTAAATGTGTCATTGTTTAGGGAAGTATAAATATTTTAACAACGTTTGTGTTTTCAATCCATTAGCATGGAATATTTTTCCATTTCTTTGTGTCCTCTAAAATGCATTTCATAAGTCTTCTATAGTTTGCAGAGTATAGATTTTTTTATCTGTTTAGTTAAGTTTATTCCTTTTTATCTTATTGTTTTTGATGCAATTGCAAATAACATCAGTTCCTTGACTTAATTTTCTGCTCCTTTGTTATTAGTGTATAGAAATGCAGCAGACTTTTGCCCATTGATTTTACATCCTGCAACTTTGCTGAATTCATGTATTAGTTCGGTAGACTTTTGGTAGAGTTTTTTTGGGGGGACGAGGGGGTTCTACATAGAGTATATTGGCATCACAAGGAGTGAATAGTTGAATTTTCCTTGTTGATTTGGATGCCTTTTATTTATTTTGCTGTATCATTGCTGAGGCTAAGATTTCCAGTACTATGTTAAATACTAAAAATAAAAGTGGACATCTTCATCTTGTCATATGGGATAGGCTTTCAGTTTATCCCCTTTGAAGATGATATTAGCTATGGGGTATGACACTGAGTTATATTCAATCTATCCTTACTCTCTTGAGAGTTTCTATCAAGAATTGATGATGCATTTGGTCATTTTTTTTCCTACATATATTGAAAATATCATATGGTTCTTATCTTTTCTTTTATTAATATGGTTATATCATTAATTTATTTGTGAATGTTACCCCAGGTCTGTAGCCCAGGAATAAGTCCCACTTGGCATTGGTGAATAATTCTTTTAATGTACATGTTAATTCAATTTGCTAATATGCTTTTGAGAATTTTTGCATCAACATTCATCAGGGATATTGGCCTGTAATTCTCTTTTTTGGTGGAGTCTTTGGTTTTGGAATCAAGATAATGCTGACTTCATAGAATGAGTTTGGACGTTTTTCTTCCATTTCTAGTTTTTGGAAGAGTTTGAGAAGAATTAATATTAACTCTTCTTTAAATGTGTCACAGAATTCCTAAAGGAAACCATCTATCTCTGGGCTCATTTGTTGGGAGATTTTTACTTACTGATTCAGTGTCTTTGCTGGTTATTGGTCTGTTCAAAAGTTCTATTTTTTCCTATTTAAGTTTTGGTATTTTGTGAGTTTCTAAGAATTTATCCATTTTTTCCACATTGTCAAGTTTGTTGACAAATAATTTTTCATAGTGTTTTATAATAAGTGTATTTCAGTGGTGTTGGTTGTGATTTCTCCTCTTTCATTCATGATGTTATCTATTTGAGTCCTTTCTCTTTCTTTTTAGATAAGTCTGGCTAAGGTTTTATCAATTTTGCTAATTATTTCTAAGAACCAGATCTGTTTTGTTAATCTGTTTTACTGTGCTCTTGTTTTTATTTTCCTATACCATTTATTTCTGCTCTAATCTTTATTTCCCTTCTTCTGCTGGCTTTAGGCTTATTTGATATTACTTTCCTAGCTCCTTTAGGTGAAGGTTAGGTTGTGTATTTGCAACTTTTATTGTTCCTTGTGATAAGACTGAATTGCAATACTTCCTTCTTATTACTGCCTTTGCTGCATCCCAAGGTTTGGACTGTCAGGTTTTCATTTTTGTTTGCTTTAATGTAAACTTTTTAATTTCTTCTTTAATTTCCTGGTTAACTCATTCATTCTTTAGTATGATATTATTTAACCTCCATGTACTTGAGGCCTTTCTAATTCTTTTTTGTGGTTGACTTCAACTGTCATAATGTGATCTGAAAATATGCATGGCATGATCTTCATCTTTTTGTACTTGTTGAGGTTTGATTTCCTTTTTTTTAATATAGTTTGTCAAGTTGGTTTCCATATAGCACTCAGTGCTCATCTCAACACATTTCCTCCTCCATGGAGGGCTGACTTTTGACCCAGTGCATGATTTATTCTGGAAAATATTCCATGTGTACTAGAAAGAATGTGTATTCTGCTTCTTTAGGATGAAATGTTCTCAGTATATCTGTTAAGTCCATCTGGTCCAGTGTGTCATTCAAAGCCATTGTTTCCTTGTTGATTTATGGTTAGATGATATATCCACTTCTGTAAGTGCGGTGTAAAGTCTCCTACTATTATTGTATTATTATCAATGAGTTTTTTTTATGTTTGGGATTGAGTTATATATTAGGATACTCTGAAGTTGTGGGCACAAATATTTACAATTTTTAGATCTTCTTGATTGATATATTCTTTAATTATGATATACTGTTGTCCTTCATCTCTTGTAATAGTCTTTGTTTTAACATCTGGCTTCTCTGATATAAGTATGGCCACTCTGGCTTTCTTATGATCTGCATTAGCATGATAAATAATTATCCATTCCCTCACCTTCATTGTGCCAGTGTCTTTAAGTCTTCTACAGCTGAAACTTTGCAACAGTTTATGGTCAGTGTACTAAGCTCCAGGAAGGGATTTGTTCTGGTCTCTGGAGAAGAAGCCTGCTGTTCTGATTCTCATGCCAACTTGCACCATTGGTGATGTGCCTGTAGGGCACAAGAGAGTGGCCTTTGGTGTAACAGCTCCATTCTCCACTTGATGGTACTGTTTAGCTCACTGGGGTTGATCAGTGTTGGTGGGCTATTGGTGAAAATGGTTTCAGCCAGTTTAGTCTCTAGATCTTGAGGTTCGCATCCCTACAAACACTTACTTGTCTTCTGTCTCCTTTTCTGTCAGCTCCCTGCTATCTTGCTGTGTTCAAGCTGTCTGCCTACCAGGTGTCACCTCTGTCCAGAGTTTTATCAAAAGCACACCTGTATTTCAAAGCTCCACTCTTCAAAGACCCCCGTTGCTCTGACCCACATTGATACCCTGGGGAAAGGTCTTGCTGGGGCCAGTCTGTCCCAGGAAATGGTTGTGCTACCATGTAGCTGCAGCAGCTCAGAATTTATGGTAAATCACAGCACAAAGCTGAAGCCAGGTGATGATGCCCTTATTTGGCATATTTTATCCTATACAATTGAACATGGTGGCTTGATGGCAATGGCACTGCCAGGTCACCTGCCTGCAGAGAGGACATACCACCTCTACCAAATGCACTCTAAGTAGAGGAACAACTTTTCCTCATGTGACCCAGGGAATCTTCAGACATGCTACTTACTCACAGGCTCCACTTTGCCCCCTTTATGGAACACCATCAGGGGCTGACCTCTGAAACATGACTCTGCTCTGTTCTTTATAAAAATTTGGCAGCATCGAAACCCTATACTTTTTCTCCCATCAGTGATTTTGAGGAACAGTTTCCCTGTGCAGTCCCTTGTGCACCTTTTCACTCTTTCTCTTTAGCTGCTTTCAGGGGGAGTGCTTTTCACACACTCTGATGTGATGCTGTTTCTCCTGCTGTGTCTTTATCCTTTCTGCAAAAACAGCTCCCTCCTTTCTGTAGCACTGTGGCTCTTCTCTTCTCCCATTCATCTCTGTGCACCACGTACCTGACTTTTTCTCTCCCTGAAATTATTCAAGTTGTTTTTTTAATCCTCAGATTGATATCCCAGGCGTTCAAAATGGTTTGATGTTGATCTAGCTGTGTTTGAGAGAGGAGACAAACCCAGGGTCCCCTTACTACTCTACCATCTTAACTCTTCCCCCCTCCAATGTTGTTTTAATCGGTATTTAATTGATCACATATGATGTGGAACATCTTTTTATATGCTTATTTGTCATCTCCTTTTTTATTAAGTTGTCTGTTACGGGTTGGTTCATTTTTTAACCAGGTTATTCATTTATTTGTTGATCTTTAAATGATTTTTAATATTTTTTGGATAACAATCCTTCCTTAGATGTATCTTTTGCAAATGTTCTCTTCCATTTTGTGTGTGGCTTGTCTTCTCATTTTTTAAATTGTATTTTATAAATCAGAGGTTTTTTCATTAAATTAATTCTAGCCTATCAATTATTTCTTTTATGGATTGTGTATTTGGAGTTTATCCAAAAACTTACCACCACCATATGCAAAGTCATCTGGGTTTTCTTCTATTTTATTTTCTAGGAGTGCTATAGTTTTGTATTTTGTATTTAGGCCTATGATCCATCTTGAGTTAATTTTGGGAAATATGTAAGGTCGTATTTGGATTCGTATAAATTTGTGTGTGTGTGTGTGTGTGTGTGTGTGTGTATTTCCAGTTGTTCCAGCACTGTTTGTAGAAATGACTATCATTACCTCATTGTACTTCCTCTACTCCTTTGTCAAAAATGAGTTCACTATAATTATGTAACTCTATTTTTGGGCTCCCTATCTGTTCTAGTGGGGTATCTCTTTGTTCATTGGATAATGTCACACTGTATTAATTACTGTATCTTTATAGTAAGCTTGAATTAATGAAGTACCAGTCTTCCTACTTTGTTCTTTCCCTACAATATTGTATTTAATATTCTGAGACATTTAACTATTCATATTAATCTTAGAATTAGTGTGTAAATGTCCACAAAAATAACTGGGGATTTTGATTGGGATATTGTTGAATAGGAATAACTGACATCTAGATTGAGTCTCCCTATACATAAACATGAATATATTCCTATTTACTTAGTGTTTTATTCATTCATCAGAGTATTATAGGTTTCTTTTTATAAATCTTGTCCATTTTTTATCATATTTATACATAAGAATTTCATTTTGTGAGATGTTAATGTAAATAATATTATGTATTTAATTTCAAATTCCACTTGTCATTGTCAGCATATAAAAGTGATTCTCTTTTGTATATCAACCCTGAATCTGACAACCTTGAAATAATTGCTTATTGATGAGTCTGGGTGGCTCAGTCAGTTGAACATCTGACTTCGGCTCAGGTTACAATCTCCTAGTTTGTGGGCTCGAGTCCCGCATTGGGCTCTGTGCTGACAGCTAGCTCAGAGCCTGAGCTTGCTTCATATTCTGTGTCTCCCTCTCTCTCTCTACCCCTCCCCTGTCACACTGTCTCTCTCTCATAAATAAATAAAACATTAAAAAAAGAAATAATTGCTTATTAGTTCCAGATTCTTGTTGAGTTTTTATCACACAGTTGACTGTCAAAGGTAGTTTTATTTCTCCATTACAAGCCTATGTAGCTTTTATTTCTTTCCCTTATCTAATTATATTTGCTGGAATTTCTAGTATGATGTAGATTATGGACAAAAGCATGTAAAATGTGATAAAGTACATAAAACATAAAAAAAGAGTAGTAAAGGAAGAAAAGAAAGAAAAGAAAATATAATTACCTTTTTATTTTATCTAGAATGTGTTTGAACTTAAATGACCATCAAATTAGTATAGACTACTAATTTCACTCGGATATCATACATAAACTTCTTGGTAAATATAAACTCGAAATCTATGACAGATGCACAAAAAATAAAGGGAGAAGACCAAACATAATGCAGTGGAAACTCATCAATCACAAAGAAAGAGAGCATGAGGAAAAATAAATTGAGAAGAACTACAAAAACAACCAGAAAACAACTAATAAAATGACAATAAGTATATATCCATTCATAATTATTTTAAATGTAAATAACATAAATGCTCTGACCAACAGATACAGAGTGGTGAAATGGGTAACAAAGACATCCCATTTATATGCTACCTTGAAGAAACTCACCTCAGACCTAAAAATACATTCAGACTGAAAGTGAAGGGCTAAAAAAATATTCCCCATGTATATAAAACAAAAAAATGCTTAGATAGCAGTTCTTACATAAGAACCCATCACATAATAAGCCATAAAACAAACCTCAATAATTTTCAGAAGACTGAAATCATACCATGCATCTTTTCTGATCACAACAGTATGAAACTAGAGATAATTCATAAGAAAAAGACTGGAAGAAAACACAAACATATGCAGATGAAATAAAATGATAGTAAATAACTAATGGGTCAAGAAAACAATCCAACAAAAAAATTAAAAAATACATGGACTCAGGTAAAAATGAAAACATACTGGTCAAAAATCTTTGGAACACAGTAAAAGCTGTCCAAAGAGAAAATGCGTAGTAACACAAGAATACCTCAAGAAACAAGAAGAAACTCATATAAATGATCTAATACTACACCTAAAAGAACTATAAAAAAGGACAATCAAACCCAAAGTGAGTAAAAAAGAGAAAATAATAAAAATCAGAGGAGAAATAAATGTCACAGAGGCTAAAAAAAAGTAGAAAAAACAATGAAATCAGAAGCAAATTCTTTTAAAAGATAAATAAAATAGAAAAACCTTTAGCTTGACTCATTAAGGAAAAAAAAAGAACCAAACTAAATTAGAACTGAGGAAAATAGCAACTGATAGCAAAGGATTACAACGCATTGTAAGACAAAGGTGTAAAAAACATATTTAAAAAACTGGAAAACCTAGAATAAATGATTCAATACTTAGATGCATGCAATATTCAATATCTAATCTGGAGAAAATAGAAAATATGAACATACAGGTTACAAGTAATGAAATTGAACCTATCAAGAAATAAAAGTCTAGGAGCAGATGAATTCACAGGTGGATGCTACCAGTCATTTAAAGAAGATTTAATACTTATTTTCAAACTATTCCAAAAATTAAAAAGAAGGCTTTCCTGCCCCAGCCCTCGGGGTCATTCAACAGGGAACTGGAGGAGGGAATGGATGAATGGATGGGACAAGAGACACAAAGAATGAGAGCAAGACAGGAGGTCTGATCAAGCTCTAACGTTTAATCATGGAGGCTGCTTATATACACGTGCAGGGGGAAGAAAAATGCAGGTGAAGGAAGGAATGCAGTGGGAAACACAAGGTATCAGGGACCTGCTAACAAATGGTAATCTCAGTTCCTGGAGCCAAAAGTTATTTATGACTTAGTTGCTGCTTATCCTGTTGTAAATTCCACCAGGGTTGTAAAGCATAGTTGTAAGTTTTCCCACCAACTAGTTAATTCTGTCTTAACTTTATCCCAGAGTTCTTTAACTCTTTCTTTGGCTCTTGGCACTTTCCTATGCACTCTACAAAGCCTGCATTACCCTGGTACCAAAACTAGACCAAGACACTACAAAAAAGAGAAAAGTACTAACATCCCTGATGAACATAGATACAAAAATTGTCAACAGAATATTAACAAATCATATACAACAATAAACTAAATAGATATTTCACCACAATCAGGTGGAGTTTATTTTAGAGATGAAATCATGGCTCTATATTTTCAACTCAATCAGTAGCATACACTACATCAAAAGAATAAATTATAAAAATCATATGATTGCCTCTGTAGATGGAACAAAAGCATTGGACAAAATTCAACATCTGTCATGATAAAAACTCTCACCAAAGTAAAGTTGGAGGAAACCTACTTCAACATAACAAAGGCCATATATGAAAAGCTCACATTTATCAGCACACTCAAAGGTGACAAAACCGAGTGCTTTCCCTATAAGATTGGGAACAAGACAATGATGTCCACTCTTACCACCTTTATTCAACGTGGTACTGTAAGTCTTAGCCTCAGCAATATGACAAGAAAAAGAAACAAGAGTCATTCATATTGGCAGAAAAGTTAAACTATTACTATTTGCAGATGACATACTATACATAGAAAATCCTAAGGACTCTACCAAAAAGCTTCTAAAATAAATGACTTCAGTAACATGTCAGGGTATGACTTTAATAACCAGAAATTTATTGCTTTTCTGGACACTAATAATGACATATCAAAAAGAGACTTTTTTTTTTGAAAAATCACTTACAATTGCACAAAAAGTAAAATACTTAGAGAAAATTTTTAACCAAAGACATGAAAGATTTGTACTTTGAAAAGTATAAAATATTGAAGAAGGAGATTGAAGATGACAGAAACAAATGGAAATATATCCATGCTCATGGACTGGAAGAATTAATATTGTTAAAATGTCCATATTACCCAAAGCAATCTACAAATTCAATGCAATCTCTGTTAAAACACCAATAAATTTTTCACAGAACTAGAACAAATAATACTAAAATTTTTATGAAACCACAGAAGACCCTCAATAACCAAAGAAATCCTGAGCAAGAAAAAAGCTGCAGGTATCACAACACCAGATTTCAAGATATACTATAAAGATGTAGTAATCAAAATGGTATGATAATGGCAAAAAATAAACACATAGATCAATAGAACAGAATAGAGACTCCAGAAATTAAGCCACATTTATATGGCCAATTAACATATGAGAAAGGAAACAAAAATACACAATGGCAAAAAGACAATCTCAACAATAAATGGCGCTTTAAAAATTGGACAACTACATTTGAAAGAAAGAAACGGTATCAATTTCATATGCCATATACAAAAATAAACTCAAAAGGGTTAGATACCTAAATGTGAGACATGAAACTACAAAAATTTCAAAGGAGAACACAGGCAGTAATTTCTCTGGACATTGGCCACAGCAACTTTTTCTAGATAGGTCTCCTAAGGAAGGGGGAAAAAAAGCAAAAACAAACTATTAGTACTATTTCAAAATAAAAAGAGTTTGCACAGCAAAAGAAATTATCAACAAAACAAAAAGATAACCTGTTGAATGGGAGAAGATATTTGAAAATTATATATCTAATATAGGGTTAACATCAAAAATATTCAGAGGACTTATAGAGGCACCTAAGTGGCTCAGTCAGTTAAGCGTCCAACTTCATTCAGCTCATGTCACGATCTCACAGTTCATGGGTTCAAGTCCCGCATCAGGCTCTCTGCTGACAGATAGCTCAGATCCTGGAGCCTGTCTTCGAATTCTGTGTCTCCCTCTCTCTCTGACCTTCCCCCTGCTCATTCTGTCTCTCTCTTTCTCAAAAATGAATAAAATATTTTTAAAAATTCAAAGAACTTATACAAGTCAATCCCAGAAAACCACAAGCAATCTAATGAAAAAATGGGCAGACAAATGAATAGAAATTTTTCTAAAGAAGACATACAGATGGCCAACAGACACATTAAAAGATTTTAAACATCAGTAATCATCAGGAAATGAAAATCGTAACCACAGTGAGATATCACATTACATCAATTACAATAGCTAAACTCAAAATGACAAGAAATGCGAAGTATTTGCAAAGATATGAAGAAAAAAATCCCATTGTGCACTGTTGGTGAATATGTAAATTGATATTGCCATTATGGAGAGTGTAGAATGGTGGTTCCTAAAAATATCAAATACATAAATACTATATGACCCCAATAATTTCACTGTTGAGTATTTATGTAACGAAAATAAAAACACTAAATGTCAAAATGATATATGCACACCTATGTTTATTGCAGCATTATTTATAATAGTCAAGATATGGAAGCAACCCAAGTTTTCATCAATAGATGATTACATAAGGAAGATGTGATACATACATGCATACATAATACATACATACATACACAA
Organism: Suricata suricatta; assembly: GCF_006229205.1. Lineage (NCBI taxonomy): Eukaryota > Metazoa > Chordata > Mammalia > Carnivora > Herpestidae > Suricata > Suricata suricatta. The sequence goes on from NC_043717.1 coordinate 57,797,718, forward strand.
TGGATTATTATGCAACCATAAAAAGGATGGCATTGTGTCATTTGAGACAAAAATGGATGAACCTCAAAGGTATTATTCTAAGTGAAATAAATCAGACTGTGAAAGACAAAAACCATATAATTCCTCTCATAATTTGAATCTAAAAAATATATAAAGAAAAAACAAAATCAAACCTATAAATACAAAGAACAAACTGAAGGTTATCAGAGTAGAGGGTATTGGAGGGTTGGGCAGAGTGAGTGAAGTTGAGAGCGAGATACAAGGTTGTGGGAAAAAAAGACATGGGAAAAAAGAGTATAAGGAATATAGTCAATAGTATTGTAATGGTGATGTAATGAGACAGAGAGTATCTACACATGTGGTGAATATAGCATGATGCATAAGTTTGTCAAATCCCTATGTGTACCTGAAACTCATGTAATATGGCATGTTAACTCTAATCAAATTTGTATAAAGTTCAAAACATAAAATAAATAAATGAATAAAAAATAAGATATAAGAAGAATTGATTTTTACAAACATGGTAACTCTGTTCTGACTAAAGAGATTCAATTCTCATTCAAAGACAAGTCAAAAATGATATGTTGGGAAACATATTTCATGCTAATAGTAATCAAAATAGAGATAAGGTGGCTAAGCTAATATCAGAACAAATAGACTTTCATTAAGTCAGAGAATTTTACAAGAGAAAAAAATGAATATTATATATTGATATCAATCAATCAATAACATATAGCAGTTGTAAACATGTATGCAACTAACAAATGTACTCCATGATATATTAAGTAAAAATGGAAAGAGGTGCATGGAGAAATGGATAGTAATAGTAGGAGCCTATAGTACTGTATGTTAATTATGGCTATAAAAATAAGACAGATCAATATCAAAATAAAGTACATGAACAAATAAAGATATGTAACAAATATATAGAGTACATCAGCATTGTACATTAAATATTCCCATAGATAGATCACATCTTAGGTAACAAAACAAGTCTCAATAAATCTAAAGGATTATGTTGTACAAAGTATCTTCTCTGACCAAGATGGAATGAAACTAGAAATCAATTTTAAAAATGGAAAAGCAAGGGGGAGCCTGAGTGGCTCAGTTGCTTAACAGTCCAACTCTTGATTTCGTCTCAGGCCGTGATCTCACAGTTCATGGGTTCAAGACCCACATTGGGCTCTGCACTGACAGTGTGAATCTTTCTCAAGATTCCCTCTCCTTCTCTCCCTCACCTCCACTGCTTGTACTCTGTCTCTTTCTCTCAAAAAGGAAAAGTAAAAAGTTTACAAATATGTGGAAATTACACAAATTATACTTTTTTTTCACTTTTTAGTGTTTATTTATATTTGAGAGAGAGAGACAAAGCATGAGCACGGGAGGGGCAGGGAGAGAGGAAGACACAGAAGACAAAGCAGGCCCCAGGCTCTGAGCTTTCAGCAGAGTCCAACTCGGGGCTCAAACCTACGAACTGTGAGATCATGACCTGTGGCCAAGTCAGAGGTTTTACAGACTGAGCCACCAGGGATCCCCCACAAATCATTCTTAAATAACCAATGAATCAAAGAAGAAACAATAAGGGAAAGCAGAAACATTTACAACAAAGTAAAATTAAAACACAATATACTAAAACCTATGAGATGCAGTGGGAGCATTTCTCAGAGGAAATGTACAATTAAAAATGCTTACAGTAGAGAAGAAAAAGATCCAAAATCACTAATCCAACTAATCTAACTTTACAACATCTGGAACTGGAAAGAGAAAAGCTAGCCATACGTAAAGCTAGAAGAATTATGAAAGTAATAAAATTAGAGAAAAGATGAAATAAAAAACAATGTAAAGAATAAATAAAATTTATAATATTTCATTGAAAGTAATTGACCAAATTGGCAGAATTTTAAGTAGATGGGTAAAACAAAAAGAAGAATACTAAATTTACTAAAATCAGAAATAAAAAGGAAAGAGACACCTAGGTTGCTCAGTCGATTAAGTGTGCGACTTCAGCTCAGGTCATGATCTCACGGTTCTTGAGTTCAAGCCCTAAGTCAGGCTCTGTGCTGACAGCCTGGGGCTTGGAGCCTGCTTTAGATTCTGTGTCTTGAAAAGGGCAAGATGGCAGAGAAGAAAGGAACACTGTTACCTCCGCACGCCTGCAACCATCAAACTGAGAAAAATTAAAAGCCACAACTTTCTGATCTCCAGGAGAGGAGGTGTGCGCCCTGATCCCTTATTAATAACAGCCTCATGGATGCCTGAGTGAGTGAGAATTTGGAATGGAGACTCTGAGGGAGGGAGCGCCAGCTCAAAGCAGACCTGGGAAAGAGAGTGCCCAGAGACATAGCCTCGGGCCCTCAGAGAGCGTGTGTCCAGAGGCCTCACCCCACTGGGCAAGGCCACAAGTGCCAAGGGAGGCCATGCAGGTTGGCACAGAATTTTGGAGAGCTGCACTCAAGCCAGCCACGCAAGACACTACGTGTGAACTGGTCTGCAGGGCAGTACAGAGCTGAGTGGAAGAAGAGAAACTGAAAGGAGACCTCAGCCACTGGCTGCGGAGAGACAAACTTTCCATTTGCAGCTGCTAGGCGCAGGGAGAGAAATCCGACCCACTCGGTGGGCTTGTTCTCTTCTGGACCCTGCAGCCTGCCAACATCAGGTGGAGGCAGGGAAGGGTTGGCTCTCCAGTTCCCCTGTGCAGTCCTGGCCAGAAAGCCTCCCGACTGCCAGAGGTTATTTTAACGGTGACGGGAGTATTAAAGTGGATGGGCTAGGATTTGGAGGCCTGGCAGAGCTTGGAAAGACAAAAACAATTTGACTCACTGATGGCACAGGGAGGTTGGACCCAAGATAGTGGCTGGCAACTCATGGTCTCAGAGGGACTTGAGGGGCCCCCATTCTTCTCCTTCATCCACTAAGGCGGGGCCTCAGAGACCAGCCCCTGAGACCTGGCCTACCTACATCAAACCACACCCAACCACGCTTTTCATGCTATTTTTTAAATTTTTTTGTTTCAATTTTTTCATTCCTAATTATTTTTAATTTTTAACTTTATATAATTTTTTCCTTGTTTTCTCTTTTCTATTTTCCTATTTCCTCCTCTTCTCCCTTTCCCCCTGGAGTCTAGTAAAGACCGACATTTAAGCACTGCTGTGATTAGATTAACACTTACCATCCAGATATTTTTCCCTTTCATGATTCTCATCTCTTTCCTCCTCAGGTTTTAGGCTCTCAGACTGTCCTTTATCATTGGCTTTCTCTGTGACCCCGGCATTTTTTTTCCTTTCCTGTCCCCTCTTTTCACTCTCGCTCCTTTTTTCCTTTCCCATTTGGTTTGCGTATTTACTGGATCTGTCAGTGTGTTTGAGTGCTTGTGTTCACTGTGTGATTGCCTGTCTATTTTCCTTTTCAGGGCTACCTCAAGAAACAAGCCAAAGCTCACATAGTGGAAAGTCTCAAATATCACTGAGTAGGGAAGTATATTTATTACAGGCACAACAAGAGAAACTGAGACACTCCAATAAAAGAATATTTCCAGAAACAACAGGCCCTGGACAGTCAAAGAGCCGCCTTCAATAGAGCAATACTAATAGGTGCATGGTGCAAGAAGAGTTTTTAAAACCGATAAAAGACAGAAAGCTAGCCAATATGACAAAAAGAAAGAACTCTCCTCTAAAGAAATTCCAAGAAGAAATCACAGAGACAAAACTGATCAAAACAGACACAGGCAACATAACTGCACAAGAATTTAGAACTATTATCATAAAAATAATTTCTGGGCTTGAATAAAGCATAGAAGCTGTCAGAGAAGATATTGATACAAAAACTAGGAACCTTCAAAATAGCTGTGACGAGTTCAAAAAGGCTATAAACGAGGCGAATAATAAAAGGGAGGCTGCCAATGCACGAATGGAGGAAGCAGAGAGAAGAATAGGTGAATTAGAAGACACATTTATAGCAAAAGAGGAAGCTGAGAAAAAGAGAAATTGATACTGGAGCACGAGAGAATTTGAGAACTGAGTGATACAATCAAACAGAAAAATATCCGTTTCATAGGCGTTCCTGAAGAGGAAGAAAAAGAAAAAGGTCCTGAGGGGGTGCTGGATATGATTATAAATGAAAATTTCCCCAATCTGGGGAAAATGAAAGACATTGAAATTCAAGAGGCATACCGAACTCCCCTAAGACGTAACCTGAACCAACCTTCGGCACAACATATCATAGTGAATCTGGCAAAATACAAGGATATATAGAAAATTCTGAAAGCAGCTAGGAAAAATGGGCTCTAACATACAAAAGGAAACTTATCAGAGTGGGTACAGACCCATCTACTGAAACTTGGCATGCCAGAAAGGAAGGGCAGGAAATCTTCAATGTGATGAACAGGAAAAATATGAAACCAAGACTCCTTTATCCAGTGAGCCTGTCATTCAAAATAGGAGAGATAAAGGTTTTCCCAAATAAACAAAAATTGAGAGAATTCATCACCACAAAATCAGCCGTACAAGAAATCCTAAGAGGAACTCTATGAGAGAAAGGTAACAAGGAATATGAGACACCAGAGACATCAATACAAACATAGACTCTACAGAGAACACAATGAAAAAAACCCACATATTTCAATAATAACACTGAATATAAATGGATAGAATGCTCCAATTAAAGGACACAGAGTAGCAGAATGGGTTAAAAACCAAAATCCATCTATTTGCTGCCTACAAGAGACTCACCTTAGACCTGAAGACACCTTCAGATTGAAAGGAACAGGATGGAGAAATATCTACCATGTGACTGGACGCCAAAAGAAAGCTGGAGTAGCCATACACATATCAGATAAACTGGACTTTAATGTAAAGGCAGTAATAAAAGATGAAGAAGGACATTATATAATAATTACAGGGTCTCTGCATCAGAAACACCTAACAGTTATGAGCATCTATGCCACAAATTCGGAAGCACCCAAATACATAAAACAACTAATTGCAAGCAGAAACAATCTTATGGATAAGAATGTGCTAATTGCAGGGACATATAATACTCCACTTACAACAATGGATAGATCAACCAGACAGAAAATCACTAAAGAAACAATGGACCTGAACAATTAACTGGAACAGATGGAATTAATAGATAAATTTAGAACTCTGCATCCTAAAGCTAGGGAACTCAGTTTCTTCTCGAGTGTGCATGACACATTGTCCAAGATTGATCACATACTGGGTCATCCAACAGCCCTCCACATATACAAAAGAATTGAGATTATACCATGCACACTTTCAGATCACCATGCTATGAAACTTCAAATAAACCACAGGAAGAAGTCTGGAAAACCTCCAAAATTGTGGAGATTAAAAACCACCCTACAGAAGAATGATTGAGTGAACTGGGCAATTAGAGAGGAAGTTAAAAAATATATGGAAACAAATGAAAATAAAAATACAACAATCCATACACTCTGGGACGCAGCAAAGGCAGCCAGCCCTAAGAGATAACTTTATTGCAATACAGGCCTATTTCAAAAAACTAGAAAAAGTGCAAATTCAAAATCTAATAGAGCACCTAAGGAAATAGAAAGGGATCAGCAAGAGCGCCTCAAAACCAGCAGAAGGGAAATAATAAAGATAAGGGCAGAAATAAACAATATAGAATCCAAAAAGCAATTGAAAAAATCAATGAAACCAAGAGTTGGTTTTTTGAAAAAATTTAAAAAATTGATAAACCTCTAGCAATGCTCCTCAGAAAGAAAAGAGGGAACACACATATAAACAAAATCATGAATGAAAATGAATCTATTACAACTGATCCCTCAGAAATACAATCATCAGAGATTACTATGAAAAATTATAGGCCAACAAACTGGACAACCTAGAAGTAATGGACAAATTACTAAATGCACATGCACTGCCAAAATTCAAATGAGATGAGATAGAAAATTGGAACAGACCCATAACCAGGGGAGACATCGAATCAGTTATCAAAAATCTCCCAATGAATAAAAGCCCAGGGCCAGATGGATTCTCAGGGGAGTTCTACCAGACATTTATTTTTTAATTTTTTAAAATTTTATATGTTCTTTATTTATTTTTGAGAGACAGAGAGAGACAGTGGGAATAGGGAAGGGTCAGAGAGAGAGAGAGAGAGAGAGAGAGAGAGATACAGAATGTGAAGCAGGCTCCAGGCTCTGAGTTACGTGTCAGCCCAGAGCCCGATGGGGGGCTCGGACCCATGAACCATGAGATCATGACCTGAGCCAAAGCCGGATGCTTAACTGAATGAGCCACCCAGGTGCCCCTCTATCAGACATTTAAAGCAGAGTTAACACTCATCTTTCTACCTCAACAAATTAGAGAAATCACACTCAAAACCTAAAAGAGCACCTAAGGAAACTAGAAAGGGAGCAGCAAGAACACCCCAAACCCAGCAAAAGAAAAGAAATAATAAAGATCAGAGCAGAATTAAACAAGATAGAGCCCACAAAAACAATTGAACAGATCAATGAAACCAAGAGTTGGTTTTTTGAAAAAATAAACAAAATTGATAAACCTCTAGCTAGGCTCCTCAGAAAGAAAAGAGAAAACATGCAAATAGACATAATCATGAAGGAAAATGGATCTATTACAACAGATCCCTCAGAAATACAAGCAATCATCAGAGCTTACTATGAAAAATTATATGCCACCAAACTGGACAATCTAGAAGAAATGGACAAATTTCTAAACACACATGCACGACCAAAATCCAAATGGGAAGAGATAGAAAAGCTAAACAGATCCATAACCAGTGAAGAAATCGAATTAGTTATCAAAAATCTCCCAATGAATAAAACCCCAGGGCCAGATGGATTCCCAGGGGAATTCTATCAGACGTTTAAAGCAGAGTTAACGCTGATCCTTCTCAAGCTATTCCAAAAAATAGAAATGGAAGGAAGACTACCAGACTCATTCAACGAGACACACATCACTCTTATACCTAAGCCAGGCAAAGACCCAATGAAAAAACAGAATTACAGGCCAATATCCTTAATGAATATTGATGCAAAAATACTCAAGAAGATACTAGCAACTCGAATTCAACAGCATATAAAAAGTATTATCCATTATGATCAAGTGAGATTTATTCCTGGGTTACAAGGCTGGTTCAACATTTGCAAATTCATTAATGTGATACACCACATCAACAAAACAAAAGAAAAAAATCATATGATCCGGTTGATAGATGCTGAAAAAGCATTTGACAAAATACAACATCCCTTCTTTTTTTTTACTTTTTTTATAATAGTTTATTGTCAAATTAGTTTCCATATAACACCCAGTGCTTCTCCCCATATCCCTTCTTAATAAAAACTCTCGAGAAAGTTGGGATAGAAGGAACTTACTTAAACATCATAAAAGCCATTTACGGAAAGCCCACAGCCAATGTTATCCTCAATGGGGAAAAACTGAGAGCTTTCCCCCTGAAATCAGGGACACGACAGGGATGTCCACTCTCATCATTGTTGTTTAATATAGTGTTGGAAGTCCTCGCATCAGCAATCAGACAACAAAAGGAAATAAAAGGCATCAGAATCGGCAAAGAAGTAGTCAAACTTTCCCTTTTCGCAGACAATATGATACTCTATATGGAAAACCCGATCAACTCCACCAGAAGCCTTCTAGAACTGATCAATGAATTCAGTAATGTTGCAGGATACAAAGTCAACGTACTGAAATCAGTTGCATTCTTATATACTAAAAATGAAGCAACAGAAAGAGAAAGCAAGACACTGATCCCATTCACAATTACATGAAAAGCCATAAAATACCTAGGAATAAACATAACCAAAGATGTAAAAGACCTGTATGCTTTAAACTATAGAAGACTTATGAAGGAAATTGAAGAAGACACAAAGAAATGGAAAAACATTCCGTGCTCATGGACTGGAAGAATAAACATTGTTAAAATGTCATTATTATCCAAAAAATATAAATGGAAAGAAGACTTCAGGACTCATTCTACAAAGCAAGTATCACCTTGACTCCTAAACCAGACAGAGACCTAATAAAAAAAAAGAGAAATACAAGCCAATATCCTTAATGAATACAGATACAAAAATACTCAACAAGATACTAGCAAATCAAATTCAACAGACATACAAAGAATTATCCATCATGATCAATTGGGATTCATTCCTGGATTACACGCCTGGTTCAATATTCACAAACACATCAATGTGATACATAACATTAACAAAAGGAAAGAAAAAAAACCATAGGATTCTGTTGATAGATAAAGAAAAATCATTTGACAAAATACAACATCCCTTCTTAATAAAAGTCCTCGAAAAATCTGGGATAGGAGGAACTTACTTAAACATTATTAAAGCCATTTATGAGAAACCCACAGCTAATATTATCCTCAGTGAGGAAAAACTGACAGCTTTCCCCCTGAGATCAGGAACATGACAGGGATGTCCACTCTCATCACTGTTGTTTAAGATAGTGCTGGAAGTCCTAGCATCAGCAATTAAACAACAAAAGGAAATAAGAAACATCAGATTTGGCAAAGAAGAAGTCAAACGTTCACTTTTCGCAGATGACATAGTACTCTACATGGAAAATCCGATAAACTGCACCAGAAGACTTCTAGAACTGATCAATGAATTCAGCAAAGTCACAGGGTTCAAAATCAATGTACAGAAATCAGTTGCATTTTTATACACCAAAAATGAAATGACAAAAAGAGAAATCAGGAAACTTATCTCATTCACAATTGCACAAAAAAACCCCATAAAATACCTAGGAATAAACTTAACCAGAGATGTAAAGACCGCTATGATGAAAACTGTAGAACGCTTATGAAATAAATTGAAGACATAAATAAATGGAAAAACATTCTGTGCTCTTGGAACAGAAGAATAAACACTGTTAAAATGTCATTATACCCAAAGCAATCTGCACATTCAGTGCAATTCCCATCAAAATTGCACCAGCATTCTTCTCAAAGCAAGAGAAAATTATCTTAAAATTTGTATAGAACCACAAAAAACCCCGAATAGCCAAAGTAAAATTGAAGAAGAAAACCAAAACGGGAAGCATCACAATCCCAGACTTTAGCCTCTACTACAAAGCTGTCATCATCAAGACAGTATGGTATTGGCACAAAAACAGACACATGGACCAATGGAATAGAATAGAGAACCCAGAACTGGGCCCACATGTGTACGGACACTTAATCTTTGACAAAGCAGGAAAGAGTATCCAATGGAAAAAAGACAGCCCCTTTAGCAGATGATGCTGGGAGAGCTGGACAGCAACGTGCAGAAGAACGAAACTAGATCACTTTCTTACACCATTCACAAAAATAAACTCAAAATGGATAAAAGACCTGAATATAACACAGGAAACCATCAAAATCCTAGAGGAGGAAGCAGGTAATAGCCTCTGTGACCTCAATCGCAGCAATTTCCTACTTGACCCATCCCCAAAGGCAAAGGAATCAGGAACAAAAATGAACTATTGGGACCTCCTCAAGATCAAAAACTTCTGCTCTGCAAAGGAAATGATCAAAAAAACTAATAGGCAACTGACAGAATGGGAAAAGATAGCGTCAAATGGCATATTGTATAAAGGGGTAGTATCCAAAATCTACAATTAACTCACCAAACTCCATACCTAGAAAATGAATAATCCAGTGAAGAAATGGGCAGAAGACCCGAACAGATATTTCCCCAAAGAGGACATCCAGATGGCCCACAGGCACATGAAATGATGCTCAGCGTGACTCAGCATCAGGAAAATACAAATCAAAACCACATTGAGATACCACTTCACACGGGTCAGAGTGGCTAAAATGAACAAATCAAAAGACTATAGATGCTGACGAGGGTGTGGAGAAATGGGCATCCTCCTATACTGTTGGTGGGTATGTAGACTGGTGCAGTCCCTCTAGAAAACAGTGTGGAGGTTCCTCAATAAGCTATCAGTGGAACTCCCCTATGACCCAGCAATAGCACTGCTGGGGCTCTACCCAAGGGATACAGAAGTGCTGAGGCATAGGGGCACATGTACCCCAATGTTCATAGCGGCACTTTCAACAATAGCCAAATCATGGAAAGAGCCTAAATGTCCATCACCTGATGAATGGATCAATAAGATGTGGTACACACACACACACACACACACACACACACACACACACATATATATATATATATA
>NC_043717.1:57808007-57823997 GCF_006229205.1 Suricata suricatta
TGTCCATCACCTGATGAATGGATCAATAAGATGTGGTACACACACACACACACACACACACACACACACACACACATATATATATATATATATATATATATATATATAATGGAATACTACATGGCAATGAGAAATAATGAAATCTGGCCATTTGTAGCAAAATGGATGGATCTAGAGGGAGTCAGGCTAAGGGAAATAAGTCAAGCAGAGAAGGACAGATATCATACGTTGTCACTAATAGGTCTAACAGGAGAAACCTAATAGGAGACTATGGGAATGGGAAAAGGGGGAAAAGACTTGGGGAGAATGAGTGAGGAAAATCATGAGAGACTTTTGAATGCTGAGCACAATCTAAGGGCTGAAGAGAGAGGGGGGAATGGGAAGGGGGGTGATGGTCATAGAGAGGTGCACTTTTGGGGGAGAGCACTGGGTGTTATATGGAAACCAACTTGGTAATAAACTATTTTAAAAGTAGTTTATTAGATTCTGTGTCTCTGTCTCTCTCTGCCCCTACCCCACTCATGTTCTGTCTCTATCTCTCTTAAAAATAAACATTAAAAACATTTTACAAAAGAAATAAAAACCATTACTAGTGATTACAGAAATAAAAATAATTATAATACAATAATATAAACAATTTTATGGCAACAGATTTTATAACCTTGATAAAATGGGCAAATTCCTAGAAACACATATATTATCAATAGTGAATGGAGAAATAATAGAAAATCTTAAAAAGACATGTAATACATACAGGAATTCAATCAATAATTTAATACCCCAAAACAAAGAAAAGCCATAATCTAATAGATTCACTGTTGAATTCTACCAATTTTTTTAAATTTTATGTTAATTTTATTTTGAGAGAGACAGAGATAGCACGATTTGGGGAGAGCCAGTGAGAGAAGGAGAGAGAGAATTCCCAGCAGGCTCAGCACTGCCAGCACAGAACATAATGTGGGGCTCAAATTCATGAAACAGTGAGATCATGACCTGAGCCGATATCAAGAGTGGGATGCTTAATGGACTGATGCCCCAAATTCTATGAAAAAAATTTAAAAATTAATAGCAATCTCTTCCAAAATATTCGAAGAATTAGAAAGTGAAGGAACACTTTCCAACTTATTCTTTGAGATCTATCTGGATATCAGACAAATATATCAGAAGAAAAGAAAATTATAAACCATTTTCCTCTTTGAATATAGATAACTACAAATACTTTTTAAAAAATGTATTAGATTCTGGTCCAGAATGAAAATATAGGGAGATCCTAAATTCATCTTCTCACATGAGTACACTGAAACTTCAGCTACATATGGAGCAATTTTTTTAAAGAATCCCTAATTCTAGCTAGGCAACTCCTACACATTATATAAATAAGGGGAAAAAATAAAATGGGGATGATAGGCTGAGACACAATCTTGCCATAAATTCACTTCACAGCAAGGTGGCCCATGATCAGGGAGCTTACAATGCAGAACCTCTCCCTGAGAAGCAAAGGGTTTGAAACACACATCTGGAATCCCAATTTTAAGACATGCAACTGAGAAATGATGTTCTAAATGATATGGCTTTGAAATCCAACAGAACTTGAGTCCATAAGATCCACAAGGACACTAAGAAACATTTCTTAAGGGATTTGTGGTGACTTACCATTCATATACCACAAAGTTTAGTATAGTGGCAGCCAACTGCTAATTAAACACACATCTAGAGGAAGACTACAATTGTTTCCAGAAACTGGAGAGACTGGTAGGCGTGAACTGTGTACTCTTCCTCTGCCTCACGTTAGTCCAAGTTTAATAGCTACCAAGAAAAGAGATTGTATCTGGTTTTTGTGACTGCCACCCAGGGAACTCATCCCTTGACAGTATGGTTCTGGTGCCCAGAAAGGCTTGTTTTCATGGGTTTAATATAAAGTTAACAAAGAGAGAGTTTTTAACTTGCTATTATGTCCATGGCTCTGCCAGAAGGAAGTAAATATCCCTAGATAGAGACCTATTTGCATATTTTCAAATTTACTGCTGGTGGGTATTGCCTCCAATCAGCCTGGATCTAGGTGATGTCTAAGAACTTCCCTTTGGGGACACTGAGAAGACTTATCAATTATTGTAAACCACTAAGGATAAAGTAGGTCTGTTACCAATCATAAGATTTGAGAGATAACCAAGATTTAGGGCAGGATTGAATGAAAAGGCTCATCTCTTACAAGAGACACACTTTCAAGACTGGAAGAGAAGGCTACATCATCTAATAAATAGAAACTGCACAAAGAGTCAAAGAAAGTGAAGAAACAGAGGGAAAACCTCTCAATTAAAGAACAAGGTGCTCTGAAAAAAAGAAATTAGTTAAATGGAGAGAAGAGACGTACCTGATAAAAAGTTCCAAATAATGATAATAAATATTCTCATCAATGTCAGATCAATGAGAGAAAATGTAAGACTTTCCGGAGCTGAAAACTACAATAACTGAATTGTAAATAAAATAGAGGGGCTCAACAGCAAACTGTATGAAATAGAATACAAAAATAAGTGAATTCAAACACAGAGCAGTCAAACTCATCCAGTCAGAGAACAAAGAAAAGGAGGAGACAAAAGGAGAGGAGAAGGAGAAGGAGAAAGAGAATGGAATGAAGATATCTTAAGGGATTTATTGGACAATTAGACAAATAACATTCACATTAGGTGTGTCCCAGAAGAAGAGGAGAGAGATAAAGAGGAAGAAAAAGTATTTGAAGAACTAACCAGGGAAAGAAAGAGACATCAGGTCCAAGAAGCCTACAGAGTTCTAAACAAGATGAGCCTAAGGAGAATCACACCAAGAGATTGTATTTTTTTTTGCCTGATATTAAGGTTTATAATAAAACTATATTAAGCAATACAGCATGGAATTGACAAAACAATAGATGCATAGTTCAATGGAAGAAAACACAAAGACCATAAATACACCCAAACATTTATGGGCAACTAATTTTTAACAAATACACAAAGATAGTACTACAGTGATAAAGTAATCTTTTACACAAATGGTGCTGTAACAATTGGATATCCAAGTGCAAAAAAAAGAAAAAACAGAAAAGAAATAATTTGAATTTATATCTCACACCATATATAAAATTTAATTCAAAATGCAACATAAACCTAAATACAAACCATAAAACAATGAAATTTGTAGACCAAAGCAAGGAACAAATTTTTTGTGATCCTACATTAGACAATTTCTTTGATATGATAACAAAACATCAAATCCACAAAAACTAAATTGATGGTTTGAGAGTCAACAAATTTTAAACCTCTTTTCTCCTAAAAGTTGCTAAGAAAATGAAGAGATAAGTCATACATAGCCTGGGAGAAAATATTGAAAAATCACATACCCAATCAAGGAATTGTATCCAGTATATATAGAGAAATTTCTAAAATAAACAATAAGAAAACTATGAATCCAAAAAAATAGGTAAAAATTAAATTATTTTTGTTTTTTAAAGTTTATTTTTATTGCTTGTGTGTGTGTGTTTGTGTGAGAGAGAGATTGAGAGAAAAAAAAGAGAGAGAAAGAGTAAGGCAGGGGCAGAGAGGAGTAAGGGACAGAAAGTACTCCAAGCAGTGTCTGTGCTATAAACACAAAGCCCAATATGGAGCTTGATCTCATGAACCATGAGATCATTACCTGAGTTGAAATCCAGAGTAGGATGCTTAACTGACTGAGCCACCTAGGAGCCTCCAAAAATAAGTCAAAATTTTAATCAAACATATCAAAATATGAGATTCATAAATAGTTGATAAGCACATGAAAAGATGCTCAAAGTGGTAGTTTTTTGTCTCTCAAAAATTTAAAAAATTTTTTTAATGTTTTATTTATTTTTAAGAGAGAGAGAGAGAGAGAGAGAGCATGAGCAGGGGAGGGGCAGAGAGAGAGAGGGAGACACAGAATCCAAAGACAGACTCCAGGCTCTGAGCTAGCTGTCAGCACAGTGTCTGATGGAGGACTCAAACCCACGAACCATGAGATCTTGATCTGAGCTGAAGTCAAATGCTTAATGGACTGTGCCACCCAGGAGCCCCTGTCCCTCAAAATTTTAAGAGAGATAGGGTTTTGCAGACAAGCAAAAGATAAAGGAGATTTTTACCATTAAACTTGGTTAGAAATTAAATAATTATTTAAGATGAAATGAATGGCTGGTAATTAGTAACAGAAAAACATGAAAATATAAATCTCATGCTAAAGGTAAATGAATAGTGAAGTCTAGAACAATATATTTAATGTAAAAATGTTGGATTAATGAATTATAAAGCTAGTATAAAAGTTAAAAGAAAAAAGTTGTAAAAATCCCTATGCAATAATTTGTTAAAGGATACACAAGAAAAAAAATGTAAATTTTGACACCAAAAGCATAGAAGTTTGGTGGGGAGTGTAGATATGTAAAACCTTAGAATGCATTCAAACTTAAGTTGTTATCAAGGTAAAATAGACATAAATATAGGTTGTTTTACCCACACCTTCTTGTAACAAAAAGCAAAATTCTATTGTAGATATACAAAAAATAGAGAAAGGAATCTAAGTATGCCACTACAGAAAGTGATCAAATCACAAAGCAAGAAAGCAAACTATAAAAAAGAAATAAGAAATTACAAAACATCCACCAAACAAGTAACAAAATGGCAATAAGTATATATGTAGCAATATTTTCTTAACATAAATTGGCTATATCATACAAAGACATTCAGTGGCTGAATGGATTAAAAATGAAGATTCATCTCTATCCTATGAGAGATTCCATTCAGATACACAGGCACACAGATGGAAAGTAAAGGGATATTGCATGCAAGTAAAAACCAACAGAAAGTTGGAGTAGTTATACTTATATCAAAACAAATTATGGGGGAGGAGTTAAAATGGCCAAGTTCTGGAGGGACCCTATGCTTGCCTCTTCCTTCAAACACAGCTCTATAACTATCATATAATTCTGAACACCCAAGAAATTGATCTAAATACTGAGAGAAAAAACTGCACAATTGGAGGTAGAAAGGGGGTCACATCAGGGAAAGTAGGAGGTGCAGAAATACTATTTGGAGTAAAAAAGAATTGTAGGTGCTACAAAGTGGAGGAAGTTTTTATCATGGAGGAGAGATAGAAGGAAAGAAAAACAGGAAGGGAGAAAGAGAGTGAGAGAGAGAAAAGCACACAGGGGATTGCACAGGAAAAACACTTCGCCAAAACCATTCACTGGAAAAATGAGAGTGGCTTATTATCATGAGTTTTTACAACCAATAGAGTTCAAAGACTAAAGCTTAAAAGTCCTCTCAATGGCTGTTAAAAGACTGGTGGACATAGTTGTGCTCCTGTGGAGAAGGAGGGCAGAGGATTTTGGAGTGGACAGCATTGTCCATGGATCCCTTGGGCCAAACCTGAAAGCCCGGTTCTCCTTCTTGGAGTGCATTTGGAAGAGGTGGCACTGCCTCTCAAGGAACAATAGAGCCAGTGGTCACTATTGTACTACCCTGTTCATTAGCAAAGAGACAGAGACAACCTTCAGAATAGGAAAGATAAAGAGTTTTATAGACACACAACATTTAAGGATTTTGTGAATTCTAAACCAACCTTGCAAAACCTACTAAAAGGGATATTTTAAGTGTGAAGTAAGGAGCAAACACAACAAATACAAGAAAAGAATGGAAAAAAATATCCAGAAACAGGGATTTAACAAGTAATACAATGGCACTAAATTCAGATCCTTCAATAATCACACTGAATGTAAATGAACTAAATTCTCTAGTCAAAAGACATGAGGTATCAGAATGGACAAAAGCAACAAGAATCATCCACATGCTGCCTACAAGAGACTCACATGAGACCTAAAGACAAATACAAACTGAAAGTGAGGGGATTCAGAACCATTTACCATGTTAATGTATGTCAAGAGTAAGCCAGACTAGCCATATTTATCTCAGAGAAACTAGATTTTAAACCAAAAGCTGTAACAAGATATGAAAAAGGGAACCATATCATAACGAAGGGTCTATCCAACAGAAAGATCTAACAATTTTAAATATTTATGCCCCCAACGTGGAACAACTCAAATATATAAATCTATTAATAACAACCACAAAGAAATTACTTGACAATATTACAATAATAGTAGAGGACATTAACTCCCCACTTACAGCAATGGACAGATGATCTAAGCAGAAAATCAACAAGGAAACAATGGCCTTGAATGACACATTGGACAAAATGAACTAACAGATATATTCAGGACATTTCTTCCTAAAGCAGCAGAATAACCATTCTATTCAAGTGCACATGGGACATTCTCCAGAATAGATCACATACTGAGTCAAAAACCAGGCCTCAAAAAGTATAAAAAGATCTAGATAATACCATGCATATTTTCACACCACAACACTATATAACTTGAAATTAACCAGAGGGGGAAAATTGGAAAGAACACAAATACATGGATGTTAAAGAACATCCTACTAAAGTATGTATGGGTTACCAGAAAATTAAAGAAGAAATTTAAAAAATATATGGAAGCAAATGAAAATGAAAACATAACTATCCGAAACATTTGGGATGTAGTAAAAGTGGTTAAGATCTAAGTGTATAGCAATACAGGCCTTCCTCAAGAAACAAAAAATATCTCAAATACGCACCTTACCTTTATACCTAAATAAACTAGAAAAAGGACACCATATAAAGCCTAATGCCAGCAGAAGGGAAACATTAAGATTAGAGTAGAAATAATGATACAAAAAAAAAACAGTAAAACAGATTATTGAAACTAAAAATAGATTCTTTGAAAGAATTAATAAAATTGATAATCCCCTAGCCAAAATTATTAAAAGGAAAAGAGAAAAGACCCATATTGATACAATCATGAATTAAAAAAGAGCAATCACCACCAAAATGTCAGAAATCCAAACTTAAGAGAATATTATGAAAAATTATATGCCAAAAAATTGAACAATCTGAAAGACATAGAAAAATTCTTAGAATCATATAAACTACCAAAACTGAGACATGAAGAAATAGAAAAACTTGAACAGATCCATAACCTGCAAAGAAACGAAATAGTAAACAAAAATCTCCCAACAAAGTCCAGGACCAGATGGTTTCACAGGGGAATTCTACCACACATTTAAAGAAGAGTTAATGCCCATTCTTCTCAACTGTTCCAAAAAAAAAAAAAAAAAAAAAAGAAAAAAGAAATGGAGGGAAAGCTTCCAAACTCGTCCTATGAAGCCAGTATTATGATGATTCCAAAACCATACAAAGACCCCACTAAAAAGTAGAAATATAAGTAAATATCCCTGGCCCACACCTCAGAAATAGACCTGAAGACCAACAGAACAAACCCCACAAATAAACATGGATACAAAAATTCTCAACAAGAGGATGTGGAGAAACGGTCATCCTCTTACACTGTTGGTGGGAATGTAAACTGATGCAGCTGCTCTGGAAAACAGTATGGAGGTTCCTCAAAAACACTATCAATAGAACTCCCTTATGACCCAGCAATAGTACTTCTAGGGATTTACCCAAGGGATACAGAAGTGCTGAGGCATAGGGGCACATATACCCCCAATGTTCATAGCGGCACTGTCAACAATAGTCAAATCATGGAAAGAGCCTAAATGTCCATCACCTGATGAATGGATCAAGAAGATGTGGTTTATATATACAATGGAATACTACCTGGCAATGAGAAAGAATAAAATCCGGCCACTTTTAGCAAAATGGATGGACCTGGAGGGAGTCACGCTAAGGGAAATAAGTCAGGCAGAGAAGGACAGATACCATATGTTTGCACTCATAGGTCTAACAGGAGAACAGGAGAAACCTAATGGAGGACCATAGAGAGGGGAAGGGGGGAAGAGAGTTAGGGAGAGAGAGGGACACAAATCATGAGAGACTATTGAATACTGAAAATGAACCGAGGGCTGAAGGGGGAGGAGGAGGGCAGAAGGGGGTGATGGTCATGGAGTGGGGGGCTCTTATGGGGAGAAGCACTGGGTGTTAAATGGAAACCAACCTGACAATAAACTATGATTAAAAAATAAAAATATAATTATTATAGGCCAGAAAAAATAAATAATAAAAATTTAAAATAAACATAACAAATTTTTATGTATTTATAAAAGAAAAATTATTGTAAATAATCAAATCATCAACTCATAATGAAATTGAATATTTATTTGAATTTCTCCTGGTAATAGCACTCAACATATTAGAAAAACAAAAACAAACCAAGCTCTGAGATTTTGTTTTAAATGTTGCCATTTTTCAAAAAGTGAAAAGTTGGGTTCTTTATTTAATGGCAACAAGTGAGACCCCCCTCTACTGTAAAACTACCATTCAAAAAAATAATATTTTAAGAAATATATAGTATGATTAACATGAATATGGAAGAAATACATATGTGTTGAAATCACACTGGGAAATGGAATGTTCTTTTTTATAAAAAGTAGTTTGAAGTAAAAGGGACTTGCTAGTAAACTCAAAAAAAATAATAATAAATAAATAAGAAATAAGGAACAATCACTACCATTCCTTCTCTATTTCAAAAAGCAAAAAAAGAGTGACACTCTAAAATTATCTTACAAGACCACCATTATTACTCTAATCCCAAAACCAGACAATTACACTACAAGAAAATTACAGTCCAATATCCATATGCAAAAAACCTCCACAAAATACTAATGAACCAACCTTCAAACATGCATTAAAGGATCATACACTGTGGTCAAGTAGGATTTTTTCCATGGATGCAAGGATGGTGCAGCATCCACAAATGAATCATTGTAATATATCACATGAACAAAATTAATAATTAAAATAATATAGTTAGCCCAACAGATGCAGAAAAAACATTTGACAAAATTCAACACTCATGTATAATAAAATATCTCAACAAAGTATGTATAGAATGAATGTAATATCAAGAAGACAAGGATTAACACCTCACCACTTTTATTCAACACATTGTTGGAAGTTCTAGCCAGAGCAATTAAGTAATAAAAAAATAAATAAAGGCATCCAAATCAGAAAGGAATAAGTAAAACCACCACTATTTGCAAATGATATATTATATATGTAAGCCCTAAAAACCCTATGAAAAATTTAGAAGTAACAAATATATTCAATAAGTTTACAGGATACAAGATAAATATACAAAAATCAGCTGTGTTTCCATACACAGTGAAAGAGAAAATAAGAAACATTCTTGAGAAGGAAGATAATTGCAGAATAAGAGAACTCTAAGCTCACCTTGTCCCATGAACACCACTAGATAACTATCAACTCATCTTAAATACCTCAGAAATAGACATGAAGACCAACAGAACAAACCCCACAAATAAACAGAGAGAAGAGGCCACATTGAAGAATGTAGAAGTGTGGAGGAGTAGTTTTGGAAAGAAACTAATCACAGGTGTTATGAGTGCGGGAGGAATCTTTGTTGCATAGAAGGGTGAGAAACAGAGGATCATGGAGAGGAATGCACAAGGAGAACATTTCCCCAAAGACATTGGTTTGGAAAATGAGAAGGGCTGAAATAAATGAGTTCTTGTAGCCAGCAAGGCATAAAGGCCAGGCTTGATGGACAGCAGTTGTACCTGGAACAGAGTGCACTGCACTACTTCTGAAGAGAAGGCAGGCCAAAACATGGGGGCAGAAAACATAGAAACAGCGATCTGAAGAGTGCCTGGGGCACAGTGGAAAGATTATTTGCCCTTCTCTGAGCACATCCCTGAGAGGCAGCATTCACAGAGGTACATCGTTGGATACAATGAAGCTGACCAGAGCCATTTACCTCCCCTATTCTTCAGCATGAACACTGAGCTATCCCACACTGGCTGCATAATTTGCATAAACCAAGACCCAATCGCATTAGCTCTGGTAGGAATTCTCTTCTCAGTCACCCTTGCCTCAGTCCAGCAGAGAGGGACCCTCATCCATAATATCAACACAAACCCTGGCCCACACCACAGGTCCTAACGGAGAGTTATGCAAGGCCTCATTCCAGTGGAGATGGTGACAGGTCACATTTCACAAGCAGAGCAGAACACATTTAGTTAAAACTTGCACATTAAGAAAAGGTAAGAACATTTAGGCTTTTTCCATGTTTTGGCTATCGTTGACATTGCTTCTATGAACATTGGGGTACATGTGCTCCTATGCATCAGCAATTCTGTATCTCTTGGGTAAATCCCTAGCAGTGCTATTTATTGCTGAGTCATAGTGGATCAAGAAGATGTGGTATATATACACAATGGAGTACTACATGGCCATGAGAAAGAATGAAATATGGCCATTTGTAAGGAAAGTGGATGGACCTTGAGGGTGTCATGCTAAGCGAAATACGCCAGGCAGAGAAGGACAGAAACCATATGTTTGCACTCATAGGTCAAACAAGAAAACAGGAGAAACCTAATGGAGGACCAGGGGGAGGGGAAGAGGGAAAGAGAGTTGGGGAGAGAGAGGGATGCAAAACTTGAGACTGTTGAATGCTGAAAATGAACTGAAGGTTGAAGGGGAAGGGGAAAAGAGGTGGTGGTGATGGTGGAGGGCATTTATGGCGAAGAGCACTGGGTGTTGTATGGAAACCAATTTGACAATAAACTATTTAAAAAATAAATAAAATAAAATAAAATAAAACATAAATAACAACAACAACAACAACAAAGTTAAGAAAAACTGCCCAGAGCAGGCAATAAGAGCCTCTGCAGTCAACCCACCTGTAGGAAACAGCAGCCAAAACAAAACAAACAAACAAACAACAACAACAAACAACAACAACAACAAAAACAGCAGAGCACATGAAGGACACACCAGAGACAATCCCTGAAGTTACAGGCCCTGGGAATTACATGACCTCTTTTCCATAAAGCCATCCCTTTTCAGAGCAGGAGACATAACTGAATTTTTAAACAAAGAAAAACAAAGCATAGACTTACAGAAAAAATGTGAAGATGGAAGAAATTATCCCAATATAAGAACAAGATAATGCCATGGCCAGATATCTGAGCAAAAAAGATATAAGTTAAATTTCTGATAGAGAATTTAAAGAAACAATCATAAGGATACTCACTGGGCTTGAGAGAAAAATAGAAGACATCAGTGAGACCCTTATTACAGAGATATAAGAGTCTAAAAAATCAATAAGAGATAAAGAGTGCAATAAATGAGATTAGAAACATGTTTGATACAATGATGAACATAAAACAAAGAATAAAGAGGAATAGTGACCTATAAGACATGGCAATGAAAAGTAATGAAGCAAAATAAAAAATAGAATGATTCATGCAAAATGAAAATAGATTTAGAGAACTCAACGCCCCCATAAAATGTAGTAATATCCATATTATAGGAGTCCCAGGAATTCTACCAGACATTTAAATAAGAATTAATACCCATTCTTCTCAAGCAATTCCAAAAAATAGAAATAGAAGATAAACTTCCAGAATCATTCTGCAAAACTAGCATCACTTTGATTCCCATACCACAGAGAGACTCAGCCAAAAAATAAAAACAACTACAGGCCAATATCCTTGATGAATACAGATGCAAAAATACTCAACAAGATGCTTGCAAATCGAATTTAACAGCATATAAAAAAATTATTCACCATGATCATGTGAGATTCATTCCTGGGTTACAGGGCTGGTTCATATTTGCAAATCCATCAGTGAGATACATCACCTTAAAAAAAAAAAAGATAAGAACCATATAGCCCTGTCAATAGATGCAGGAAAAAGCATTTGACAATACAGCATCGTTCTTAATAAAAACTCTGGAGAAAGTTGGGGTAGAAGGAACATATTTAAACATCATAAAGCCACTTATGAGAAGCACACAGTTAATATCATCCTCAATGGGGAAGAAAAGAGAGCTTTCCCCCTGAGATCAAGAACATGACAGAGATGTCCACTCTCACCATTGTTGTTTAACATAGTTCTGGAAGTGCGGGTATCAGCAATCTGACAGATTGCTGGGAATAAAAGGCATCAGAATTGGCAAAGAAGAAGTTGGACTTCCACTTTGCACAGATGACATGATACTCTACATGGAAAACCTAGCATACTCCACCAAAAGTCTGCTAGGACTGCACCATGAATTCAGCAAACTCGCAGGGTACAAAATCAACGTACAGAAATTGGTTGCATTTTTAAACACCAATAATGAATCAATGGAAAGTGAAATCAAGAAACTTATCTCATTCACAATTGCACCAAGACCCATAAAATACCTAGGAATAAACCTAACAAAAGATGTAAAAAATCTGTACGCTGAACACTACAGAAACCTTATGAAGAAAATTGAAGAAGACATGAAAAAATGGAAAAATATTCCATGTTCATAGATCAGAAGAATAAACATTGTTAAAAGGTCAATATTACCCAAAGCAATTTATACATTCAATGCAATCCCAATCAAAATTGCACCAGCATTCTTCTCAAAGTTAGAACAAGGTATCCTAAAATTTGTATGGAACCACAAAAGACCTCAAATAGCCAAAGTAATATGGAAGAAGAAAACCAAAATGGGAAGTATCACAATCTGATTTTAGCCTCTACTACAAAGCTGTCATCATTAAGATAGTATGGTCCTTGGAGGAGGGCACTTGTGGAGAAGAGCACTGGGTGTTAATCTGGAATCCAACTTGACAATAAACTATAAAAAAAAAAAGACAGTATGGTCTTGGGACAAAAACAGACCAACGGAATACAATAGAGAACCCATACTTGGACCCTCAAATGTACAGCCAATTAATTTTTGACAAAGCAGGAAAGAGTTTCCAATGGAAAAAAGACAGCCTCTATAACAGATATTACTGGAAGAATTGGACAGCAACATGCAGACAAATGAAACTAGACCATGTTCTTACACCATACACAAAAATAAACTCAAAATGTATGAAAGATTTCAATGTGAGACAGGAAGCCATCACAACCCTAGAGAAGAAAGTAAGAAATAGCCTTCTTGACCTTAACCACAGCAATTTCCTACTCGACACATCCCCAAAGGCAAGGGAATCAAGAGCACAAATGAACTATGGACACCTCATTAAGATAAAAATCTTCTGCAGAGTGAAGGAAGCAATCAAGAAAACTAATAGGCAGCTGATGGAATGGGAAAAGATAATTGCAAATGGCATAGCAAATAAAGGGCCAGTATCCAAAATCTATAAGGAATTCACCAAACTCCGCACCTGAAAAACAGATAATCCAGTGAAGAAATGGGCAGAAGACATGAATAGACACTTTTCAAGGAAGACATCCAGATGACCAACAGACACTTGAAACGATGCTCAGTGTCACTCATCATCAGAGAAATACAAATCAAAACCACACTGAGACACCACCTCACATTGGTCAGAGTGGCTAAAATGATCAAATCAGGGGATTATAGTCGTTGGCAAGGATGTGGAGAAACGGGTACCCTCCTACACTGTTGGTGGGAATGTAAACTGGTGCAGCCCCTCTGGAAAACAGTGTGGAGGTTCCTCAAAAAGCTATCAATAGATCTCCCCTACGACCCAGCAATACCACTTCTAGGGATTTACCCAAGGGATACAGAAGTGCTGAGGCATAGGGGCACATGTACCCCAATGTTCATAGCAGCACTGTCAACAATAGCCAAATCATGGAAAGAGCCTAAATGTCCATCACCTGATGAATGGATCAAGAAGATACACACACAGACACACACACACACACACACACACACACACACACACACACACAATGGAGTATTACATGGCAATGAGAAAGAATGAAATATGGCCATTTGTAGCAAGTTGGATGGACCTTAAAAGTGTCATGATGAGTGAAATAAGTCAGGCAGGGAAGGAAAGATACCATATGCTTGCAGTCATAGGTCTAGCAGGAGAAACTTAATAGGGAACCATGGGAAAGGGAAACTGGGGGGAAAGATTTGGGGAGAGGGAGTGAGGCAAATCATGAGAGACTTTTGAATGCTGAGAATAAACTGAGGGCTGAGGAGGGAGGGGGACATGGGAAGGAAGAGCACTGGGTGTTATATGAAAACCAACTTGGTAATAAACTATTTACGTAAATAAATAAATATATATATACATATAAATAAACTTAAAAAATAATAAAAATTAAACATTAATAAAAATTTGAAAATTAAATTAATTAATTAATTTTTAAAAAGGTGTGTTTTATATGCACAATGGAATATTACTTGGCAATGAGAAAGAGTGAAATCTGGCCATTTGCAGAAACCTGGATGGAACTGGAGGGTATTATGCTAAGTGAAATAAGTCAATCAGAGAAAGACAAAGACCATATGTTATTACTCATATGTGGATCTTGAGATACTTAACCAAAGACCATGGGGGAGAAGAAGGGGAAAATTTTACAGAGGGAAGCAAACCAACAGAGACTCTTAAATAATAAGAACACACTGAGGGTTAATGGAGTGTGGGGGATAGTGAATATGGGTGATTGGCAGTGAGGAGGGCACTTCTTGGGAGGAGCTCTGGGTGTTGTATGGAATCCAATTTTACAATAAATTATATTAAAAATAAAAGAAAACAAATCTCGAGTCACCACATTTCCAGATTCCAAGATACAATACAAAGCTGTCGCCATCAAAAGAGTATGGTACTGGCACAAAAACAGACATATAGATCAATGGAAAAAAATAGAAACCCCAGAAATATACTCACAACTATATAGTCAACTAATCCTTGTCAAAGTAAGAAAGAATATCCAGTGAAAAATATATAGTCTCTTCAACAAGTGTTGTTGGGAAACCTGGACAGAAATATGCAAAAGAATGAAATTGGACCACTTTATTAAACCATACACAAAAACAAATTCAAAATGAATGAAAGTTCTAAACGTGAGACAAAAAAAAAAAATCAAAATCCTAGAGGAGAACACAAGCAGTAATCTCTTTGATATTGGTCATAGCATCTTCTTACTATATATGTCTCTGAAGGCAAGGGAAACAAAAGTAAAAATGAACTATTGGACTTCATCAAGATAAAGAGCTTCTGAACAGTGAAGGGAACAATGAAAAGAAACTGAAAGGCAACTTTTAGAATGGAAGAAAATATTTGCAAATGACATATCTGATAAAGAGTTAGTATCCAATTTACAAAGAACTTATCAAACTCAACACCTCAAAAGAAATAATCCTGTTAAGAAATGGGCAGAAGACATGAATAGACATTTTTTCTAAAGAAGATATATTGATTCCTAATAGACATATGAGAAGGTGTTCAACATCATTCATTGTCAGGGAAATGTAAGTCAAAGTACAATGAGATACCACCTCACACTTGTCAAAATGGCTAAAATTAACAACACAGGAAACTACAGGTGTTGGCGAAGATGTGAAGAAAAAGAAACCCTCTTAACCTGTTGGTTGCGATGCCAACTGGTGCAGCCACTCTGGAAAACAGTATGGACTTTCGTCAAAAAATTAAAAATAGGGGGAACAAGTTAAAAATGGAACTACCCTATGATACAGCAATTGCACTACTAGGTATTTACCCAAAGAATAAAAAAAAATACTGAGTCAAAGTGACACATCCAACCCAATATTTATATCAATATTATTAATAGTAGAGAAATCATGAAACTTGAAATGAACCACAGGAAAAAGTATGAAAAACTTCCAAAAATGTGGAGGTTAAAAACCACCCTATTAAAGAATGATTGCATTAACCAGGCAATTAGAGAAGAAATTAAAAAATATATGGAAATCAATGAAAACGAAAATACAACAATCCAAAATCTCTGCGATGCAGCAAAGGCAGTCCTAAGAGGAAAGTATATTGCAATCCAGGCCAATCTCAACAAACTAGAAAGAGCGCAAATTCAAAAATTAACAGAGAACCTACTGGAACTAGAAAGGAAGCAGCAAGAGCACCCCAAACCCAGCAGAAGAAAAGAAATAATAAAGATCAAGGCAGAAATAAACAATATAGAATCCAAAAGGACAGTCGAGCAGATC
>NC_043717.1:57824097-57875878 GCF_006229205.1 Suricata suricatta
ATGAATGGATAAAGAAATTTTGGTATGTATATAAACATATATGTATATATGTAAAATGGAATATTACTCAGCCATAAGGAAGAATGAAATCTTGATGTTTGCAATGACGTGGCTGTAGCTAGATTTTATTATGCTAAGCAAAATATATCATTCAGGGAAAGACAAATACTATGATACATTCATATGTGTAATTTAAGAAATGAAACAGATGAACATAGGGGAAAAAAGAGAGAGGTAAACCATACAAGATACTCTGAACTACAGAAAATAATCTGATGATTACCAGAATGGAGGTGGACAGGAGGTAGGGTTAAATGGGTGATGAGTATTAAAGAAAATGTTTGTCGTGATGGACACTGGATGTTGCACATAAGTTATGATTCACTCAGTTCTACTCCTGAAATTAATATTATGCTTTATGTTAACTAATTGAATTTAAATAAAAACCTGAAAAATAAAATAACATAAAATCACAGTCATTGTATCTTAATCACGCACCTTGAATCAAGGCAGGTCTTCCACTTGGGGTAAGATAGGATCTGGGTCCTTCCCAGGAAGTAGCAAGTGCTACTCTGGCAGCTGGACGCCAGAACACTGCGTTCTTTTGCACCCTGACTCCAGGCCTCTGATTATGGACATTAGAGATGAGTTGGTGCTGACATTTATGGAGCAAATGAACCCAGCCTGAAATTCAGTTTTCTGAACACAGGCCAGCCTAGCGTCTTGACAGGGTGACCAATCACTTCTTATCTCCCAGGTTAAAGCCCAGCCTTACTGGTCAGGGTATGATTTTCTTTGGGGGCCTTGTCTTCTCAGCATCTACCTCCTTTTTAGCTATCACTAGGCAACTCTATAAAGTTAGTAACGTCTAGCTGAAGTCATAATTATTGGTTTCATCTTCTGCAGTCATATGTGGGCAAGGGGAGGGGACTCTGTGATAGGGATCCTGAAACCTCTTCTGGGGCAATCCAAATAGAATGTTGCTTTTAAAATGAATGAAGGCTAAATGAGACTTTCTTTTGATGATATGCAATGATACTAGAAGGATCTGGTAATAGTCCATCTCTTGTGCAGAGCAGAAGGCCCCCAGGCCCAGGAACTGGTGTTGAACAGGTTTAGAGAGCAAGGGAGCTAAAGGAAGAACCTTACATGTCCTAGTAAGAAGTGAAGACTTTGGCTCCAGATCAGCCAGATCTGAGAGAAGCATACCCAAATGAATGGCAAGTGTGTAGCCCTGTAAGGTAGCCAAATGGCTCTAAGCAGGGATACTTTCTCCTGAGGCTGTTCCTCAAGGAACTCCAGAACACAGAATCAGAAGGCTTTTTCTTAGTTCTCCTTGCAGTCACTTGACTTGAGTCCCTCAACCTCAGGGATAAATCTGAGGCCCCAAAATATGGAACATTGTCCACCACCAGTGGAAAGAGGAGCAGGGCATGCCCAAAGGACAATTTTTTTTTTACTTACTACTGATTTTTCTCACTAGAGCTGTAGCAAAGACACTGCATTGTAACCACACACACACACACACACACACACACACACACACACACACACACCCCAACTGCCTTCAACCTGGAGAAGGAGAGTACAGAAGGCATCTGACACTGAAAGAAATGCCAAAGAAATTGCTATAAGGTGGTATGGCTGATTCTGTACAACTTTCTCCTCCCAATGGAGGCCTTCTGAGGCTATTAGATGAAGGGAGAGTATAAGAGACAATGATCAACAGAGAGAAGGAAAAAGAGAACTAAACAAAAGAATGAGAAGAAAGTGATAAAGACAAATTGAGAGACACAGAATGAGACAGAAACACATACAACAGTTCAAGTAGCATGACAAAGAGAGAGACACATCAAGGAAGAGACACCAAAACTGAGAAGGAGATGGGAACAGAGACCTACTGAGTCTTCTATCAGTAGATCTCTCCATAACAACTTGACCTAAACTGGTTTATAGTTTCTAGAGAAATCAATGGAATAGACTGAGATCTCTTTCAAACCACTATTCTCAGATTGAGCCAGCTCTGATGCCCTGGAGCACACAGACATTCACTGTTTGCTCCTGTTTCTCAATTACATCCAGAGGAAAAGTGAACAGTGAATCTGTGCTGGATAAACTCATTAAAAACTGATTTAAAACTGATTCTATATATTTTCAATGCCAAAATGAAATTATTGGCAAAAAGGGTGGAACTTCTATTTTTGAAAAATCACTCTTGGGGTGCCTGGGTGGCTCAATTAAGCATCTGACTTTGACTCAGGTCATGATCTCATGGTTCATGGATTCGAGCTCTGCATCAGGCTCTGTTCTGCCAGCTCAGAGCCTGGAACCTGCTTCAGATTCTGTGTCTCCCTCTTAGTCTGTCTCTCCCCTCTTGTGTTTTGTCTCTCACTGTCTCTCAAAAATAAATAAATGTTAAAAAAAATTTTAAAAACTACTGTAAAGTTTTGAGCTTACCAGGCAAGATGGCAAAGCAGTAGAGAGTGCTATAATTTTCAGCTGCCCACATCTATCAAACTAAGAAGGACTGAAGCCATGATACTCGGATCTACAAGAGTGGGAGGAAAAGACACAAAGTCCACAAAGATGACAGCCTCGTGTGTAAGTGAGAGCAAACTGAGGAAGATAAAAATAGGCCAGGAACCTGAGGCTTGGAGGGGAGGGAGCCACACTCCACGCAGAGCATTGGGGAGCATGCAGAGCCATGGAGAGACAATGAGAAGAGAAAGAGAGGCTGAAAACACTCATACAGCTGTCTCTAGAGAAGAAAAAAAAAACTCGGCCCATGACAGAGAAGGATCCTATCATTTCATCTATAAATGGAGGGTGCAGGAAGAGAGATCTTTCCTTTTAGCTAGTGCATTTTCCCTGGGTTCAGTCAGTGCCCTGATCCCTGGCGGTTCTGCGGGAGTACATCTCATCTCTGGTGGTATAATGAAAGTGCATGGACTAGGCACGCCCACAGCACAAGGAGATTAGACCCAAAAGAGTGGGTAGCAACTCTTCATTCGAGAAGGGATTGGGGTGCCACCATTTTTCTCCCCACAACCACGAAAGTGGGGCATAGGAAAACAGGCCCTGAGACTGACCTACATGAAACCACTCCCATCCACGCTGGAGAGCTGCTTTTTTTTTCTTTTTCTCCTCCACTGACCCACCCCCACCCCCAGAGCCTGGGAAAGACCAACATTGAGGCATTGCTGTGATTAGTACAATTCTTACCATTCAGATATATTTTCCCTTATCTCATTATTATTTCTCCACTCTTCTTGTTTAAGCTTGTAGACTGTCGTTTGTCTTTTGTTGTTTTTTCCCACCCATTTTCTTTCTTTTTTTCTTTTCTTTTCTTTCTTTTTTTTCCTTTCCCCTTTTGGCTTGGTTGTTTGTTTCATTTGTCTGTGTATTAGTGTGATTTTGTTCCCTGTGTGTTTTTCTGTCTGTTTTCCTTTTCAGGGCTACCTCAAGAAACAACCAAAGTACACATGGTGGAGATGAGTACCACACAGTGAGTACGAAAATAAAATAACCAAAGGCACAAGAAGAAAAACTGAGAGACACCATTAAAAGAACACTTCCTGAACCGACAATCCGGGATAGTGAATGAATCTCCTTTAATATAGCAATATTAACAGGTACAGAGTGCATAACAAGCTTTGAAAACTGACAAGAGTCAGAAAGTTATCGAAAATGATGAAACATAAGAACTCTCCTCTAAATAAATTCCAGAAAGAAGTCACAGCCACAGAATTGCTTAAAACAGATATAAGCAACATAACTAAGCAAAAATTTAGAAACATTGTCATAAAATTAATTGCTGGTCTTGAAAAAAGCACGGAAGTCATCAAAGAAGCTATGGATACAAAGTTTAGGGACCTTCAAAATAGCTGTGATGAGTTAAAAATGCTCTAAATGAGGTTCATAATAAAATGGAGGCTGCCACTGCATGAAGTGAAGAGGAAGAGAGGAGAATAGGTGAATTAGAAGACACTATGATATCAAAAGAGGAAGCCGAGAAAAAGAAAGAAATTAATGCAAGAGCACGAAAGGAGAATTCATGAAATGAGTGATAAAATCAAATGGAACAATACCCGTATCATAGGAATTCCTGAAGAAAAAGAAAGAGGAAAAAGTGCTGAAGGGGTGCTTGATCAAATTATAGCAGAGAACTTCCCCTATCTGGGGAAGAAAATTGTTCTTGAAATCCAAGAGGCACAAGAAACTCCCCTAAGATGTAACACGAATCAACCCTTGGCACCACATATCATAGCGAAACTGGAAAAATATAAGGATAAAGAGAAAATTCTGAAAGCATCCAGGGATAAAAGGGTCCTAACATTCAAAGGAAAACCTATCAGAGTGGTTACAGATCTATCTACTGAAACTTGGCAGGCTAGAAAGGAATGACAGGAAATCTTCAATGTGAAGAACAGAAAAAATATGCAGCCAAGAATCCTTTATCCAGCAAGCCTGTCATTCAAAGTAGGAGAGATAAAGGTTTTCCCAAACAAACAAAAATTGAGAGAATTCATAACCACCAAACCAGCCCTACAAAAAATCCTAAGAGGGACTCTCAGAGGGAAATGTAGCAAGGAATACAAGGTACCAGACACCACTACAATCATGAACTCTATAGAGAACACAATGAATCTAAACCCATATTTTTAAAATAATAACACTGGATGTAAAAGGAATGAGTGCTCCAATCAAACGACACAGGGTAGCAGAATGGATAAAATTTCAAAATCCATCTATTTTCTACCTAGAAGAGGCTCATTTTAGACCTGAGGAAACCTTCAGATTGAAAGTAAAGGAATGGAGAAATATCTATCGTGCAACTCATATTCAAAACAAAGCTGGAGTAGCAATACTTATATCAGACAAACTGGACATTAAAGTAAAAACAGTAACAAAAGTTGAAGAAGGACATTACATAATTACAGAGTCTCTACATCAGGAAGAGCTAACAATTATAAACATCTATGTGCCAAATTTGGGAGCACCCCAACACATAAAACAATTACAAACAGAAATAATCTTATGGATAAGAATGTGCTAATTGCAGGGGGGTTTAGTACTCCACTTATAGCAATGGATACATCAACCAGACAGAAAATCACTAAAGAAACAATAGACCTGAGTGAGACATGGAACAAATGGAGTTGACAGATTTTTTAGAACTCTACATCCTGAGCCTAGGGAATTCACCTTATTCTTGAGTGTGCATGGCACGTTCTCCAAGATAGATTACATACTGGGTCATAAAACAGCTCTCCATAAATATAAACTAATCAAGATCATACCATGCACACTTACAGATCACAATGCTATGAAACTTGAAATCAACCACAGGAAAAAGTCTGAAAAACCGCCAAAAACATGGAGGTTATATATCACCCTACTAAAGAATGATAGGGACAATCAGGCAATTAGAGAAGAAATTTAAAAATATATGGAAACAAATAGAAATGAAAATACAATAATCCAAACTCTCTGGGACACAGCAAAGGCAGTCCTAAGAAGAAAGTTTATTGCAATTCAGGCCTATTTCAAGAAACTATAAAAAGGCATATTCAAAATCTAACAGGGGTGCCTGGGTGGCTCAGTTGGTTAGGCCTCCGACTTCGGCTCAGGTGAGATCTCACGTTCATGGGTTCGAGCCCCGCGTCAGGCTCTGTGCTGACAGCTAGCTCAGAGCCCGTAGCCTGCTTCCGGTTCTGTGTCTCCTTCTCTCTCTGACCCTCCCCCTCTCATGCGCTGTCTCTCTCTGTATCAAAAATAAATAAAACATTAAAAAAAATTTTTTTTAAATCTAACAGAGCACATGTTACAGGAACTAGAAGGGGAGCGGCAAGAACACCACAAAACCAGCAGAAGATGAGAAATAATAAACATCAGGACAGAAATGAATAATACAGAATCTAAAAAAAAGTTGAACAGATCAATGAAACCAATAGTTGGTTTTTTACAAAAATAAACAAAATTGATAAACCTTTAGCCAGGCTCCTCAGAAAGAAAACAGAGAATAACCAAATATATAAATCATGAATGAAAATGGATCTATTACAATGAATCCCTCAGAAATACAAGAATCCTCAGGGAATACTATGAAAAATTATATGCCACCAAACTGGAAAACCTAGAAGAAATGGACAAATTTTTAAAAACACATGCACTACAAATATTCAAATGAGAGGAGATAGAAAATCTGTACAGACCCATAACAAGTGAAGAAATTGAATCAGTTATCAAAAATCTCCCAAAGACTAAGAGGCCTTGGCCAGATGGCTTCCCTGGGAAATTCTACCAGACATTTAAAGTCGAGTAGAATAGTCGATTTTGCTCTTGATTCCTTTGCTTTTGAGGATGTGTCAGGTTGGAAATTGGTGCGATTAAAGTCAAGGATTTTGATGGCTTCCTGTCTTACATTCGGGCCTTTTATCCATTTTGAGTTTATTTTTTGTGAATGGTGTAGGAAAGTGGTCTAGTTTCATTCTTCTGCATGTTGCTGTCCAGCTCTCCCAGCACCATCTGCTAAAGAGGCTGTGTTTTTTCCATTGCAGATTCTTTCCTGTTTTGTCAAAGATTAATTGGCCATACACTTGTGGGTCCAGTTCTAGGCTCTCTATTCTATTCCATTGTTCTATGTGTCTGTTTTTGTGCCAATACAATACTGTCTTAATGATGACAGGTTTGTAGTAAAGGCTAAAGTCTGGGATTGTAATGCCTCCCGTTTTCGTTTTCTTTTTCAATATTACTTTGGATATTTGGGGGTTTTTTGTGGTTCTATATGAATTTTAAGATAATTTTCTCTATTTTGAGAAGAATATTGGTGTAATTTTGATGGGGATTCCATTGAATGTGTAAATTCCTTTGGATAATAGTGACAGTTTAACAGTGTTTATTCTTCCAATCCATGAGCATGGAATGTTTCTCCATTTCTTTGTGTCATCTTCAATTTCTTTCATAAGCTTTCCATAGTTTTCATCATACAGGTCTTTTTCATCTTTGGTTAGGTTTATTCCTAGGTATCTTATGGTTTTTTGTACTATCGTGAATGGTATCAATTTCCTGGTTTCTCTTTCTGTTGTTTCATTATTGGTGTATAGGAATGCAACCTATTTCTGTATGTTGATTTTGTACCCTACGACTTTGCTGAATTCATAAATCAGTTCTAGAAGTCTTCTGGTGGAATCTATCGGATTTTCCATGTAGAATATCCTGTCATCTGCGAAAAATGAAACTTTGACTTCATCTTTGCCAATTCTGATGCCTCTTATTTCCTTTTGTTGACAGATTTTTGATGCTGGAACTTACAGCACTATGTTAAACGACAGTGGTGAGAGTGGACATCCCTGTTGTGTTCCTGATCTCAGGAGGAAAACTCTCAGTTTTCCCCATTGAGGATATTAACTTTGGGCTTTTCATAGATTGCTTTAATAATGTTTAAGTATGTTCCCTCTATCCTGACTTTTTCAAGGACTTTTATTAAGAAGGGATGTTGTATTTTGTCAAATGCTTTTTCTGCATCTATCAACAGGATCAGATGGTTTTTATCTTTTCTTTTGTTAATGTGATGTATCACATTGAAGGATTTGCGAATATTGAACCAGCCCTGTAACCCAGAAATGAATCCCACTTGATCATGATCGATAATTCTTTTTATGTGCTTTTGAACTCGATTTGCTAGTATCTTGTTGTTTTGATTATTTTTCCATCTGTATTCATTAAGGATATTGGCCTGTAGTTCTCTTTTTTTGTTGAGGACTGTCTGGTTTAGGAATCAAGGTGGAACTTGCTTTGTAGAATGTGTACTGATGTTTCCTTTCCATTTATATTTTTTGGAATAACTTGAGATAGATGGGTATTAACTCTGCTTTAAATGTCTGGTAGAACTCCCCTAGAATCCATCCAGCTCTGGGCTTTTATTCGTTGGGAGATTTTTGATAACTGATTCAATTTCTTCACTGGTTATGGGCCTGTTCCTATTTTCTATCTCTTCTCGTTTGAATTTTGGTAGTGCATGTGTGTTTAGGAATTTGTCCATTTCTTCTAGGTTGTCCAGTTTCTTGGCATATAGTTTTTCATAATAGTCTCTTAGTAATCTCTTGCTCGTATTTCTGAGGAATTGTTGTAATGGGTCCATTTTCATTCATGATTTTGCCTATTTGGGTGTTCTCTCTTTTCTTTCTGAGAAGCCTTCCTAGAGGCTTATCAATTTTGCTTATTTTTTCAAAACACCAACTCTTGGTTTCATTGATCTCTTCACCTGCTTTTTTGGATTCTATACTGTTTACTTCTGCCCTGATCTTTATTATTTCTCTTCTTCTGTTGGGTTTCAGGTGCTCTTGCTGCTCCCTTTCTAGTTTCCTTAGGTGTTCTGTTAGATTTTGAGTTTGTGCCTTTTCTAGTTTGTTGAAATAGGCCTGGATTGCAATAAAGTTACCTCTCAGGGCTGCCAGAGAGTTTGGATTGTTGTATTTTCATTTTCATTTGTTTCCATATATTTTTTTTTAATTTCTTCTCTAATTGCCTGATTTGCCCCATAATTCTTCAGTAGGGTGATTTTTAACCTCCACATTTTTGGGGCTTCTGCATTGCAAAAGAAGCAATCAAAAAACTAATAGGCAACCAACAGAATGGGAAAAGATAGTGGCAAATGGCATATCAGATAAAGGGCTAGTATCCAAAATCTACAAGGAACTCACCAAACTCCATATCCAAAAAACGAATAATCCAGTGAAGAAATGGGCAGAAGACTTGAACAGACACTTCTCCAAAGAGGAAATCCGGATGGTCAAGAGACACAGGAAAGAGTAATCTGTGTCACTCTACACTGGGAAATACAAATCCAAACCACATTGAGATACCACCTAAAGCCAGTCAGAGTGGCTAAAATGAACAAATCAAGAGACTATAGATTATGGAGAGGATGTGGAGGAACAGGCACCCTCTTACACTGTTGGTGGGAATGTAAACTGGTACAGCTGCTCTGGAAAACAGTGTGAAAGTTCCTGAAAAAATTAACAATAGAACTCCCCTGTGACCCAGCAATATCTCTGCTAGGGATTTACCCAAGGGATACAGAAGTGCTGATGCATAGTGGCACATGTACCCCAATGTTCACAGCAGTGCTTTCAACAGTAGCCAAATCATGTAAACAGCCTAAATGTCCATCAACTGATTAATTGATCAAGAAGATTTGGTTTATATATACAATGGAATTCTACATGGCAATATGAAAGAATGAAATCTGGTTATTTGTAGCAAAGTGAATAGACCTCGAGGGTGTCATGCTAAGTGAAATAAGGCAGAGGACAAATACCATATTTTTTCATTCATACGTCTAACAGGAGAAACTGAACAGAAGACCATGGGGATGGTAAGGAAGGGAAAAGTGTTAGGGAGAGGGAGGGGGGCAAATCATGGGAGAGTCTTGAATACTGAAAAAAACTGAAGGTGAACAGGGAGGGGGAAAGGCGAGGAGGGGTTATGGACATGGAGGAGGGCACTTGTGGGGAAGAGCACTGGGTGTTATATGGATGCCAACTTCACAATAAAACATAAATTTAAAAAAAAAGAAACATTTGAACCTGCCAAAATGGAAGGTAACAACTAGGTTTCACCTTAAACTAGTTAATTAAAGTAATCTTGTAATATAATAAATCAGACCAGGACCACAATCTGAGAATGGAAATCAATTCTGAAGAATGATACCGAATGATATTGTATTTAATAAAATGTTACACATCAAGCCTTCTAATCCAATTCTTATCCACAGTCACTAGCATAATTGCTTTGAATAAATTCAGTAATCACTTTCCATGAGAAATATGCATATGAACAAATTAAATGTCTCTAGAATCAGGATCATAAAATATAAAAACACATGTGTTTTTCAACTTTTTTCAAGCTTTTTCAGGTATTCTTTCCAATGATTCATTGGCAGGATAAACTTGGTATATCTCTATTCAAATGATCTGCACTCGTCATATTTTGCTACATGTCAAAATTATATGTTTAAAACTGTCAAACTGTGGTGCCTGGGTGGTTCTGTCAGTTACGTGGCCAGTTTTGGTCATGATCTCCCAGCCTGGGGGTTAGAGCCCTGTGTTGAACTCTATGCTGACAGCTCAGAGCTGGAGCCTGCTTTGAATTCAGTATCTCCCTCTCTCTCTCTCCGCACCTCCTTTTCTCATGCTCTGTCTCTCTTTCTCAAAAATGAACATTAAAATAATTTTTAAACTGTCAAACCAGCAACTGTTGCCATTTCTCAAATCCTAGGCCAGTTTCTTTGAGGATGACGCATAACACATATTTGGAGGCAATTCTGATTCTTATCCTCATAAAAGAAAATACCCTATAAAAGAAAAGACTAAGAAAGGAAGGATTGAGGATGAGGGAAGTGATGCATTCAACTCAAGTTAGAATGGCCCAGAATTAAAATTCACACAACACAATATAAAGTCATGAAGGTTACAAGTTATAGAAACCTAGCTAAAATGTTACTGAAGGAAACAATAATGATTTCTTTGCTGAAACAATTAGCCAGTTCAGGCAAAGCTGAGTTCAGGTACTCAAACAATGTTGTGAGGAAAGTTAATTTTTTGACTCTGCTTTTTTGGAGTTTCATTCTAGGTAGCCTTCTACTAAGTAATGGCAAAAATGGTCACAAGCAACTTATTTCATACTCACATTCTACAAGCTTGGCACTATGGCAAAATATCTTAACCATGGGGAATGAGAATCAAGGGAGAGAAGGAAGAATAACAATTGGAGGAAACAACTTCTTTTTCTATTTATTTTTTGAAGATTATTTATTTATTTTGAGAGAGAGACAGAGAGAGAGAGAGAGAGAGAGAGAGAGAGAGAGAGAGAGTGCAAGCAGGGGAAGGGACAGAGAGAGAAACTCAAGCAGGCTCCACACTGCCAGCATGGAGCCGATGCAGTGCTCAATACCACGAACTGTGAGATCATGATCTGGGCCAAAATCAAGAGTTGTAGGCTTAACTGACTAAGCCTCCCAGACACTCTTAATTGAAGAAAACAATTCCTATCATGAAGGTTCTTGTTGTTCTGCCAAAGTATACATTAGGTATTCAATCTCAAAGCATCTTATTCTATTTATAATTATTATAGATATACAGCTAAAATATTTCATTTATGTGATTCCTCCCACTATAAACTAAAAGTAACATTCAGAATCCCTCCATATGAGTTTGACATCATCCCCTTAGTAAGTACGGTAAAACACAGGGGAATTTGTTTCCCTCCAAGCTGACTTAGTTCCTTTTATACAAAAGTTTTTCTTCAAATAACTCATATTGGCTATATAGAAAGCTAGAAAGGCCATGAATCTTTGCTCTTAATATTTCTGAGAAATGTAATATTTTCAGATACATTAATTTAATTTTAAATATTTACTTTAATGTACATACAGTTTACCAAAAGCAATGTTTTGAGGGCTGACCATATTTTGTGAATGTCTTAATTCACATGTCTATTCATACTAATTTTAAAAATATTGTCCATGGAGAGGGGAAGGGGGAAAGAGAGTTGGGGAGAGAGAGGGATGCAAAACCTGAGAGACTATTGAATACTGAAAATGAACTGAGGGTTGAGGGGAGAGGGAGCTGGGGAAGGGAGGTGGTGGGAAGGGAGGAGGGCACCTGTCAGGAAGAGCACTAGGTGTTATATGGAAACCAATTTGACAATAAACTATTAAAAAATAAATACACAAATAAAAAATAAAAAATAAAAAATAAATTAAAATATTGGCTTTTTTATTAAATAATTACAAATTGATTTCTATTTCCTTAAATCAGGTTCAGATTTCATACAGAATAAGAGTTGTAATAAACCATATATCCCTTAAGGCATATCAATATCCTCTGTATCTATCTGTCATCTATCTATCTATCTATCTATCTATCTATCACAGATTTGATTTGTGCCAACCACAAATTCATTTTCCCTTCAGGTGATAAATTCTGTGTGTTTCCAGTTGCAACTTTGATAATTCAAAATCAACATTTTACTGTATTTTCCAATTGTCAAACTTTAACATTTTTTTTAATTTCTTATTTTTTCACTCTTATTTTTGAGAGACAGAGTGAGACAGAGCATGAGCAAAGGAGGGGCAGAGAGAGAAGGAGACACAGAATCTGAAGCAGGCTCCAGGCTCTGAGCAAGCACTCAGCACAGAGTCCGACGCAGGGCTCGAACCCACGAACCGTGAGATCATGACCTGAGCCGAAGTCAGACACTTAACTGAATGAGCCACCCAGGTGTCCCTTAAAATTATTTTTAAAGGTTTTACTTATTTATTTTGAGAGAGAGAGAGAGAGAGAGAGAGAGAGAGAGAGAGAGAGAGAGAGAGAGAAACCAGGGGAGAGGCAGAGAGGAAGGGAGAGAGAGAATCCCAAGCAGTCTCTTCTCTGTCAGTGCTGAGCAAGAGCCCAACATGGGGCTCTATCTCTGGAACTGTGAGATAATGACCTGAGTTGAAACTTAGAGTTGGACACTTAACAGACTGAGCCACCTAGGAGGTCCCAATTGTCAAACTTCTTTAAAAAAAATCATTCTTCTTTCCAATATGGGCACCTGTGAGTCCCAGGACCTCCCTCTCTGCATGTTCCATATGGGTTGAAAAACCTCTTATCAAGGTTTATGGGTGTTAATGGCTAAAACAAAGAGATTACTCTTTCCAGCTATGGAAAATGAATTACTGACCATAAATGTATCTCCTTCATGCCCCAAGTACCTGACAGCCCAGAGCTGCAGCAGCTGAACAACTTGTAAAGCTGGTTCTGTGGCTTGCAATATATTTTTCTCTCAGATAAACGTTAATAGGAATTAACTACAGCTTAGTCCAGTACACTCAAGGGAGAGCTGAGCTCCATTTCTCCCAGTTGTTTCATCAAATAGATACTGAAAAGGGGATGGAAAAAGTTTATATTACAAAATAAAAAGTCCTGGATGACTAAGTTATATGTGTGTAATAAATATTAAAGAATATGTTTATCCAGGAAAGGAACTGATATCCCAAGATATGCTATTTATTTGACTTAAAGTATCACATCATATAGTAGATAGTCTGAAATACTAGAATGAGCATTGCAACAACCATCTTTTCCCTTATTTGTCCAGAAACCGGGTTTAAAAAAAAAGTACTAAGCAAAACTTCCATTTGGTACTCAAGGTGATTTCCTGCCTTTCGGTAATAAAATGAGCAATCATTCAAAAGCAAGAAAATGCCCAGATTAGAAGACACTAATACAAGGGGTACATTGTGATTAACACTCTAAAAAATGAACTCTTGACTTTTCGGTTTCTGAGCTGTGTCTTTTAGCTAAGAACATACAATGGATAAAAAAATATATATCTTCTAAATAAGAAGGAATGGGCAAATGCATTAATAACATCCCCATTTAATGGCTGCAAGAAAAAAATGTTCATGAAGATGTGGCCAAGATCATATCCAGACCTGGCTGTTTTTCAGGCCAAGTGCTCCTTGCACTTCATTCTGCCCCTTCAGGTTAAGGTATTTTCCAGCCTTTCATAGTAAGTAGTATATAATTGGTTATTGAACCAAACCCTTCAGCATTATTCAGGCTGTAATTAACCTTTTGTCATAGTATCTGAGATCATCAGATTCTTAAAGTCATACCCAATTGCCTGATGGCCTGAAAATTGCCTTGCCATGGATTAGCTGGATGTGCCCCTTCATGCATTCAGTCACCACCACCATTATCAACTCACACATGTATGGAAGGAGGTGAAATTAACAGATCACAAAAAATCTTTTACTGTCAAACTCCAGTACTGAGAAACCATCATTTCATTCAAGTTCCATATTATTTTTAACAGAGTTGGATTGACTTTAAATGTTCTTTGAACAAAGATATCAGAGGAGAATGGTAGACATTTTCTGGACAAAAATGCAAATATCATTAGTTAAGAAGCAGTCTGTGAAAGAGTCCAGGAGTGCCTAATTTCTTATTTCTGATAAAAAGTAGATGCATACAGGCAGACGTCTCATATCTGCATGTATAAACCTGCTCCTTGGGAGTGGTAGCTCCTTGGAAGTTGTAGGCAACTCCCTTTCTGATACACAAAATAGTGTGTCTTTGCTTGTTTTAAGGAAAAGTAAAACCCAATCCAGGAATGTAATCCAGAAGACACAAATTAATTATTTGAGCCCAATATGTTGGGGTGTGGCATTGTTGGAAGCAAAGTTCAAATTGGTGCTCTGCTGGTGGCCCTGGAGTCCTTAGGTTGTTTGATGAATAAGTCATGCCAGTAAGAAGAAGCTGTGTATAGGGGCGCCTGGTTGGCTCAGTTGGTTGAGCGTCCAGCTTCAGCTCAGATCATGATTTCATGGTTAGTGAGTTCCAGCCCCACGACAGATACTCAGAGCCTGAAGCCTGTCTTCTCATTCTGTGTCTCCCTCTCTCTCTCTCTCTGACCCTCCCCTGCTCAAGCTCTCTCTCTCAAAAATAAATAAAACATTAAAGAAAAGAAAAAGCTGTGTGTAGGTATATTGGGCTCCATCAAAAACAGGGCTTATAGGCCCAGGTTTACTCTGATCATTGACATGGAGCATCTAGGAGTCTCCTGATGGTGCTGGCACTTGCCTCCCCATCTGGATAGATAGGACACACTAGCACAGGATCCACTCAGTTTGAGACCTAGACTCTAGAACATAATTGACCAGAAAACTTGTACTCCTCCACTTTCCCTCAGTGCACTTGCTGCAAAGCAAAGACCCAGATACACTCCTCTGAATCTCGTTAAATAATATTTGCATTTTTGTTTGCTCTCCATGAGCAATTATTTCGCATACCATTGAGTTTCACAATTCAGTGTAAAACAGTAAGTTTGTGTATCCCTCTTCTGGAGCCCCTTTCCAGCCAACCCCCAACCCTCTCTTCACACACACACCCCATTCTTACCTCTCTACTCCTATAGGACTCTGAAGTGTCACTCTTGGTGTTTTTTTTTTTCCTTAAGCTTCCAACTTTTTTCAAAACAAAGAATGAAGCTGTGACTGGCCTGGTATTCACTCAGTAGGATGCAACATTATCTCCCAATCCAAGCTGCCTGAGCAGCTATTGGTGGCAGGTCAGCTCCCTAAAAGGCTCACATTTGCCAGTCTCTGTGCTCTGCCAGGTCCTGAAATCAGCGATTTGAGGACTGATGGTCTGCACTTGTCCGCTGGGAGGGAGGAAACCACAAAGGGAAGAGGGACTAGACTCCAGAAGACTTTGGCTTCAGTTCGATTTTTCCTCTCCTTTCATTCTGTCTATTCAGAGAAAAAAAATACGTATATATATAAATTACACACATACGCACACACTTTGTTTTCCCTCTCAATATAAATCCAGATATTGTTTTTCTAATTTGGGAGTTTTCCTGCTTTATCTCCTTGCCCTGTTCTCTGTGCTCTCCCTTCCTCTCCCTCCCTAACCTAGCTTAGGTTAAAACTCTGCATTGCACATTCCCTTTCCCCCTCCCCCTCCGGGAATGGCTCTGAGCTCTCGGGCTCTTGCCTTCTCGGTGGAAGCATTGGTGGGGAGACACAGGAAAAGAAAACTGCAAGATCCAAAAGAGGAGACGCAGCCTGAATTGCTGAAGAAAGAGGGAGGAGAGGAGGAGGAGAGAAGGAATAGTGCAGCAGGGAAGAAGAGCCAGCAGCCCGGTGAGTATTGCTACCGCAGCCCCAAAGCCCTGAGCCCGATACCTGAGCATGCAGGACCCGCAAGTCTCAGCGGGACCCGGGAAGCTGAGAGATGGCTGCTAGCCCTACACCCCCATGGCCACGTTTGGGGTCGAGGAGACAAGTCAGTCACCTGGCTACAGGGGAAGTTACAGAGCCTCCAAGTTCTGTCCGTATTGCTGTGTTTCATTTGCGGTGAAAGGGAGCGTTCCTATATGTTAGACTTCAACTTCCCCAAACCCCTGAGAGCCAGACCTGAGCTGTTTCTCGAGATAGGAAGCAGGCACGCACCCTGACTCGGAGGGAATTCAGCCTTGGGGTCCAAAAGTCCCGACAGAGAATGAGGATGAGCAAATTTGAAGAAGAATAGTGCCTTTCCCAGGACAAGATCTGGGTCCCTTTATCCCCATCAGGGGGACCACAGTGGGTGTTGGGAATTTAAGGATCTGCCTCCGAGGTTCCCAAGGAAAAGACGGGGTCGGTCTGCTCCAAGACCCGCATCAGCTAGAAGGGAACACGGGAACTGCGAACCTCTCTCAAACTCTGGCGTCTCTGTGTCCAGCAGAAAAGCGATCCAAGGCAGAGCCTTCAGGAACTGCTTTCTCAGCTTGTAGTGGCAGCGACAGTGACGACAGTGACCAGAACAGAGGCAAAAATCTGGAAGAGAAAGGTCATATCCAAGTAGAGCTTCAAGGATCCGAACTGTGGAAGAGATTCCATGACATTGGGACTGAGATGATCATAACCAAGGCTGGCAGGTTCGGCTCTCAAACTGTTCAGGGGATGCACACAGTAGGCGCTTAATGTACCACTCTCATAAGATGTGGTGCCTCCAGTTTTATGCTCTATATCCATCCTTACCCTGACAGGAATTAGAAAGTCCCTGCCTCAATAAATCACCCTAGGACTGCCTGCTAGCAGATCCCCAGCGACCATACCTAGCTAGCCTGGGGCAATTTGAGGTGGGTGGCTTTTTTTTTTTTTCTTTCACTTTTTGCTTTGAGGCAACTTCACATTAGCTGGGTAATTTTTTCTTGTGAATCTTCCT
The DNA here is from genome assembly GCF_006229205.1 of Suricata suricatta. NCBI lineage: Eukaryota > Metazoa > Chordata > Mammalia > Carnivora > Herpestidae > Suricata > Suricata suricatta. Next base: position 57,840,861 of record NC_043717.1, read on the forward strand.
AATTTCAGTCTTTTCCAAATCTGCCTCTCAGAAAGTACTGCTGAAAAGTCAGGGGCCAGGTACCGCTTTTTTTCTTGACTTTCTCTTATATAGCTTTTTATTAATGGTGGTGGTGCAGAGTGGGGTGGACAAAGTTTTGTGGTAAGAATATTCTACTCCACTCAGAAATCCAGAACCTGTTAAATCAAGCATACAACCAATAGTATTTCTCATGTAGCATATATCATTCCTTGAATCCATTTTAGAATGAGGAAGGTATTGTTAATTTCTTCACTTTTAATTTGCTCCCAGCCCCAGCCCCTCCAAACCTCTCTAAAAGCACTAGGTCAGTGGCTATTTTTTTTCCCACAGGCGGATGTTCCCCTCTGTTCGTGTCAAAGTGAAAGGGCTGGACCCAGGGAAGCAGTACTATGTGGCCATTGACGTGGTGCCAGTAGATTCCAAACGTTATAGGTAACCAGGCCCAAAGGTTGAGAATGGGGATTCAGATCTATGGAACCTGAGAATGCTATTTCGGGAGCTCTATCATGGGGGGTGGGACTGCTCTCTTGTGGGCTTTGGGATTTGAATATTATCACTCAAATGGAGGTTCGAACTGAGAAAAACAGTCTTAACTCTCTTTCTTCTTATTCCTAGAGCAGATGCCAAGTTGGTGCTTCAATGTACCCCAAACATTTTGCTTATCCACTGCCCTGGCCTTGGCTGTGCCAACTGCTGAGGATATGGACTCAGGCAGCTAGGAAGGAAGTTTAGGGAGAAATGTCTGTGCTTCTGGAGCTGCACTGGGCTCTGGGCTGTGATATTTTGGCATCAGGGTCTTGGAGCAATGCTCTGATTTACCATTAAGCCTAATCTAGCAGTTACCACGTTTAGGTATATTTTTTCCTTCCTTAGCCTCTCTCCTGAAGTGGTGATCATGTCCTAGAAATTACAAATAATAACTTTTCTTTTTGGAATAGGCTCTCTAATTAGAGCAGGCTAATAGTGGTCAAACTGATCTAAAGCCAAGAGGTCCTTCAGTGCTAGCATCCCAGAGGCACAGTTCAACCAGCACTTTGACTTAGAGGCTATGGGGGTTATACAGAAGCACCTTCACTCGGGCTCTGAGTGTCCCACTGAAATGGATGTCTAACCTTTCTAAGAGAGAGCTCACATCATGCCCGGTGTTGTATTTGAGGGGCAAAGAGAAAATGCAGTTCAAGAACCTACTGGAGCTGCGGCTTATAAATAGAACAAGCTGATTGCTTCTCATGTTTGAGCTGACTTTGGAATGAGGTGCACAGTTGAGCAGCTGAGATTGGAACAGGGTGAAAATCAGCCCTGAGGCTCATCGGCTAGAGTTCCAGGGAGTATTTTGATGTGAAGCCTTGTTGGTTAAAGGGCTTTGAGGGTGACTGGTGGAGGTGGATTGGACAGACACCTTCCTCACCTTTTTGATTTCTCTCTATGCTTCCTTCTGGAAGTATGAGGATTTTTCAACTGTCTCTGCAGTAAAATGAATTAGATCAATTTCTGTTGCTGTTTCTGTGAGGAAATACAAACCAGACTCTGAAAATCCATGACATTATACTTGTCCTGGAACTTCATTGCATTCTATTGACATATACTTATATACTGTTTGCTTTGTGTCCCTGAATGCCTTTTGGAAATCAAGTTGGATCTTCTACTAGTTGCCTTTGGTATCAGCAGGTAAACCTTGGTTAATGCCCATAGGACTGGATCTAGCACCTTTTCTCCCACACAGCTGGCTTTGGCCCACTGAGCCTAAAGCCACACTCTCTACCTTTTCAGGTATGTGTACCACAGCTCACAGTGGATGGTAGCTGGGAATACAGACCACTCCTGCATCACTCCCAGATTCTATGTTCACCCGGACTCCCCCTGTTCTGGAGAGACCTGGATGAGGCAGATCATCAGCTTTGATAGACTGAAACTCACCAACAATGAGATGGATGACAAAGGCCATGTAAGTGTTCACAATCTTTTGTTGTGAGGAGGGGAAGGAGGTGCCAACACATCACCCTTCAGGTCACTCTAGAGAGGGCTAGGAGACTTCTACCAGGTGGTCTTTAGGAATTGTTTAAGTTCTGAGATTGTGACCAAATAACTCCTGTGACCTTTGTTTAGCATCTGAGAGTGCTGGGTGTTGAGAACAGTAAGCAAGGGAAGTTTGAAGACCGAATGAGATTTTTTTAAGTGATAATCTCTGGTCAGGGAGTGTGGAAGGAAATGCACTTCGTGAAGCTCTCTAGCATTTCAACCTCTAGGGTAATCATTGTGAGCTCTGGTTGCTTTCTCCTATATGGGCACACCTTCTGTGTGGCATGATGTGACATGAATCTCCTCCACAACTTGCCCTTATGAAATAGGTTATTTTCAGGTTACCTGGATCTTGAGCCTTTTTTCCATATGCATCCTGCCTCTGCCCTGCCTGTCCTGTCCCTGTGCCAGCCACAAAATAAAGAAAAGGAGGTCCCCAGAATTTGGAGGTGGGGTATATCAGGTGACTGCCCTTCAGTTACCATAAGTCCAGGGAATGTATAGTAGGCAGTCACATCCCGGTGACACTTGGAGATATCACATGCTCACCCACATTTGGAAGCAAGAAAAGGCCTCATCTGGAAATGGAATTACAGCTTCCAGATGCTTCTGTGGTGCTGCAATCTGGAAACTTGTTAGGCCTGAGCATGTCTGTCCAGAACCAAATGGCACAGAAAAGTCAGTATGTGTAGTTAACCTAACCTTTCTGGCTTAGCCTCACTTTTGCATGTGGGCATGTTGGGGGTGCCAATGAGAGGAAACCCGTGTTGCAGAGGGGAAGCTGATTTTTATGCAACATTTGATGATTTCTCCTCCAGATCATTCTGCAGTCCATGCACAAGTATAAGCCCCGTGTGCATGTGATGGAACAGGACAGCAAAGTTGACTTGTCCCGGATTCAGTCCCTGCCCATTGAAGGGGTTAAAACGTTCTTCTTTAAAGAAACTGAGTTCACCACAGTGACTGCTTACCAAAACCAGCAGGTAAAGACAACTACGTCCCAGTAAAGCAGAGATGGCTCCAGAGGAACTTTCTGGAAAGAAACAAGCTGTACTATATGGACTAAACTTTCCACAATTTAAAAAGTTTATAGTCTTATTGGATTGTCATTTAGGCAAGCTTGATAACAAATTGTGTGGATCTTGTATTAGAAAGGAGACCAGAACAAAGAGTGCCAAGGGAGAAAGGAGGTGACCATTTCAAAGCAATATGTTTGTGCTAATTGAATATACTACATTACACATCGAAGTGTTTTGTTGTTGTAACCATTAAAAGCAAGGGTGACAGTGTTATAACTGAAAGCATTGAAACTATTTTTCTCTTTTTTTGAATCCATAGATTACCAAACTGAAAATAGACAGGAATCCTTTTGCTAAAGGATTTAGAGATCCTGGAAGAAACAGGTAAGCAATATAACAATCACATCTAATATTTATATAGCCCTTTTCACAAGTATTACAGATAAGGAAACTGTGGCCCAGAGACTCAGAGGACCGAAGTTTTGTAACTAGTAGGTGGTAGGAAAAGAGCCTAGTATTTTGTCTGTAAGGTATTGCTCCTCTTTTTCCTTCCCCAACTTACTTTTAAGATATTGCTTATTCTAGATACCTGGGATTTTTATTCAGGGAATAATTACTGTAAATTTTATTCAGTAGTTCAGCTGTAAAAATATTTCAGATAAAAACTATAAGAAAATAACTTAAAACCTTACATTAATCATTATTTTCAAGAATTTAATTCAGAACTTTCTGATAGTTATATCTATTTTTCAGGGGTGTATTGGATGGGCTTCTAGAGATCTACCCATGGAGGCCTTCTCTCACTCTGGATTTTAAAACTTTTGGTGCAGATACACAAAGTAAGGAAAATTTTACTACTGTTTACTCTTAAATGTTAATGAAGTAACAACAATCGGAACTTCTGTAGCAAATACTACACAAGGGGAGAAGTACATGCCAGAAAATGTGTGTTTACAGGGAATTGGGTTTATATTTGTCTTGATGAGTAGGTAAAGGGGAAAAATGGGGAATAGGCATGAAGTAAAAGAGCAGAGCCATAGTAATGGTGGATTTCTTGACTTCAGCCATCTGGAGTTTTACATCCTGAGATCTCCATATCTCACCTGAATTCTTCAATATCTCACTATCTTACATCTTTCAGAAACAGCTGTGGTGCATTTGTGGCCTGTTTGCAATTATATTCGATATGGAAATAAATGTTTCTCATAAACTTTCAGCACAAGTTAAAATAACATTCATTAAATTTTACCATCACTTAGTTCTAATTTTTCTTTTATTTTAAGTAGGGAAAATAAATGTTGAAAACAAAACTAAAACTATCACAATTAATTTAACTACCACAAGCACTAAAATGATTTACAAGATATTTCTTCTTATGTAGTGCATTACATAACTAAATAATAATAGTAATTAGACAAGGCAAGCTTTCTAGTAGAAGAATGTATACCATCATTTCTCTGGTGTATGATAATAAATAAAAGAGTATTTGCAAACAACATAGAATTATTTTACTGCTTTTGTCTTTACTCCATTAACATTGTTTGTCCTTGAACATTAATTCAAGGCTATAATTATGGAGAAGATTGATTGTATAATTTGGTTTATGGAGTTGTATAGAAAAGTGTGAACATTTATTTGGTAGTATCACATTAATAGCATTTAGGCAGGATGCTTTTAAAATATCCAGGTCAACATGAAATGCATTAATAAAGAGAAAAAGCTAAAGATGATCATTAATTGATAATTTAAAATACACAGTTTTTGTAATTATTTAAATGTCCAGATTGCTTTCAGGTTGCGAAGAATAGAGCTAAAATTTTTAAATAGCTTTTTAATGATTAATTATAAAAGATATTTGCAACCCTGTTAATAAAGAATTAGGTTATGACCATACGCAAAATATTTAAGAAAAACAACAGCAACACCAAACAAAAAGAAAGAAAGAAAAACACAGAAATAACTTATTAAGTTCAGTCAATAACCAAATTTTAAAAATTCAAGCATGAATACAATGTGGAAAGTCTAGATTTTCCTGGATCTTATAATTATTCCTAACTTTAGTAGATGCTAAGCAAACAAAAAGACCATGTGACAACATTATATGAGCACTTTCATTTTTATTTTGATATTTTTAAACTAAAAATTTGTCTTTAAATTTGACATAATGTACCATATAAGTCTCCCAATCCATGATTTTCATATGAGAAAAAATGCACTTAAATATGGTATTTTTATTTATAATATTATTTTCAGGGAACCTGGTGGCTCAGCCAGTTAAGCATCAGCTCAGGTCATGATCTCACAGTCTGTGAGTTCAAGCCCCACGTTGGGCTCTGTGCTGACAGCTCAGAGCCTGGAGCCTGCTTCAGATTCTTTGTCTCTCCCTCTTTCTTTGCCACTCCCCAGCCCATGCTCTGTCTCACTCAAAAATAAATAAACATTAAAAAAATTTAAATTTTATTTTCATGTGCTCCAAAAAAAATATCAAGACTGAAGCTTTCTATGAAATCCCAACCAATTTGTTCCATTTAATCAAATACATATTTTTGTAAAGTTTTTAAAGTTTAGAAAATCTTTTTTTAACTTTTAAGACATAATTAACTCTGGGTGCTATTTAATTGGGCATGTTTTGGACATTGGATAAATGTCTAAGTGCATAGCACAGTTCATGAGCATACCAGTGGTTGTGGATGCTCAATACGTGTTACATAATGGTAGTGCTAAAGCTACACACACACACACACACACACACACATACACACACACACACGTGTGTGTGTGTATATATATATACTGTATAAACTTTGGTTTTATATATATATATGTATATATATATATGTATATATATATGTATATATATATATATACATACATATATATATATATATACATATATATATATACTGTATAAACTTTGGTTAGGGTAATGATCACATATTCTTTCCCAGATAAGTAAAAAGAACTGTGAACTGGCAAAAAAGCTAATCAAAGAATGGTACAAAGATGATTATGGTCATTAGTACTCATTCAATAGGAACATCAAGTTCATTGTTCATTGACTGGATTGTCATTCACAGGTGGAAACAGTGGCTCCTCTCCAGTGACCTTTGGTGGTGGGACTCCTCCTTTGAACTCATTGCTTTTTTCACCTTACTCTCTTCCTACGTTTCACTTATCTACAAGCTCCCTTGGAATGCCCTGTCCAGAGGTGTATCTGCACAATATTAACCCACCCCTTTGGTACAAGATTTGCCCAAATAACTTTTGGCGAGAGCAGCATCTTGTCTTGCCACCTCCTGAAAGACTCGCAAGCAGAAACAGTTCTCAGGGTTTAGCCCCACCCATGATGGAACTTTCTGCATTATCTTCTCTGGGGATTGCCAATTCAAAAAATGGATCATTTGAAGACTTCAATGGGAAGTGTCTACAGGCATCTAATTCTTCCAATCAAATGTTGTATGGATTACAGTCACCTGGAAATATTTTATCACTAAGCTCCATTGCCCAGGAAGCAACTGGTTGCTCTCTCCATCCTTCCTATGGTTTTTATAAGTACAATTCAATGTCATCTAGACTGGTAAATGTTGCCAATCATCTCAAAGTGGATAACAATAGTCAAGTTTCTTTTGGAGAAGATAAATGCTATCATGATCATTGGTATCCAACAATTAATCATTGCCTTTAATGGAATACTCACATTTGTGAAACAATTACACATAGGTGTGTATTTTGTATTCAAAGAAAGGTCAAGAGCTTTGGTCTTTAAAGGCTTCATCATCAGAGGGTATTTCTCTGTTATGAATTTAATGTGCCTTATTAGATGTTCACAAGAAGTTGTTATAGGTCAAATATGACCTGTAATAATCTCTGCTTACAGTGGTCTTGGACCTCAAAGTAAGATAGTCAATAATATTATTTGATGAGATAGACTACAGGTGAAAATTGACTTCAGGTGAAGCTTCTACTTATAGTGATGTCAGTGTACCATGTCAGCTGCCTCTTTCTTATATATTGACAATGACCAAATGAAGATGAATTTAATTCTTGTGAAAGCAGTGAAACAATTTTAGTTTTATCTATGAGTATTATATTCATTGTAATTCTCTAGCAATTGTAGAAAAAATCATTTTTCATTTGCCTTACACTTTTAAACTTTACTGCTGAAGAAGCTACTAATCTTAATTCTAAGGTACAAACAAGGGCACAAACTTTCAAATATTAATCATTGCAGCCTAAACATCATGTAATCCTGAAAGAATACAAAGATTACATGAAAAACAAAATATTCCAAATAATTTTAATCTTTCCTTCTAGTTTTTGGGTCATTCTGAGGTGAAGTTTATTTACTTATTCCTTTAACAAACCTCGTATTTTATACTCAGTTTGAAAAAACAAATTATTTTAGTTCTCAACATGAATAATAATTACTCTTTGAAAGGAGATGCTATATTTGAGTCCATAAATATAAAATTTCATTATTTTGGTATAATTTAATTCTACTCCTGTGAGTCAGTCATGATAAATTGGACTAACTAGACAAAAAGTAGCATAAATGAGATTTTATTTTAGTTTATGAAGCTGAATGTTTCCTTTCACCAGGCTCTAAGTTTTCTGAAAAAACTTGTTATGTATAACCTACATATAAGTTGCATATCTTTAAAATAAATCAGATTAAAATTTTTATTCCACCAGTTTTTTTATGAAGCCAAGTTGCTCCACATCACAATGGCATGGCTTGACTTTTGACAAAGTAACCAAATTTCTAAACTACTTTCTCTACCTTTTCCAACACATATTAGGAAAAACAAATTATTGGGTTTTTTTCTCAAAATAGTTATTTACTCTTAAATGTACTTTATAAATGTGCCTTCACATATATGCATTAAAATTATATTGCCCTTCACTTTTGGATATAGGGATAGAACAACACATGGTTACATTTAAACTGATTATTCTACTCAAGATGAAATATTAGTTGTGGCACAAACTAATTAGATACTTGCTATAAGAATCTTTGGGGCATGAAATAAGTACTAACCAGGTTTATCAAATCAGGGTTTAAAGAGCAAGCATACTTTATTTCTGTCTACTCCAAAACAGGTTACTGCTAAAATAAATTATATTTTTAAAGCAGAAACTGCCATATCAAAGCATAATGAAATTTATTCTGAAGGTTTATATGGCAAATAGTTGGTAATTAATGACTGAAAGTATTTAAATGAAAAGTCCAGAAAACCTCTGGGTTACTTTTTAATATTTATTTAAGAGAAGGCACTAATTTTGTATCTGCTCAAGTATATGTACTCCATAATTTATATTTCAGACAGTTTTGTTATATTTAGTCATTTAAGATTGATAATACAGAACTATATTGGTAAAAGTGATTAATATAAAGGGGTAAAAGTTTATTGTTCTAAAATAGTTTATTGTCAAATTGTTTTCCATATAACACCCAGTGCTCTTCACCACAAGTGCCCTCCTCCATTACCACCACTTCCCTTCCCCCTCCACCTCCCTCTTGAACCCTTGGATTATTTGTAGTATTCAATAGACACTCAGGTTTTGTGTCCCCCTCTCTCCCCAACTCTCTTTCCCCCATCCCCTCCTCATGGTCCTCCATTAGGTTTCTCCTGTTCTCCTGTAAGACCTATGAGTGCAAACATATGGTATCTGCCGTTCTCCACCTGACTTATTTCATTTAGCATAACACCCTTGAGGTCCATCACATTGCTACAAATGGCCGTATTTCATTCTTTCTCATTATCATGTAGTACTTCTTTGTGTATATATACACCACATTTTCTTGATCCATTCATCAGTTGATGGACATTTAAGCTCTTTCTGTGATGTGGCTATTGTTGAATGTGCCGCTATGAACATTGGGGTATATATGCTCCTATGCCTCAGCACTTCTGTATCCTTTGGGTAAATTATCAGCAGAGCTATTGCTTGGTCATAGGGGAGTTGTATGGATAGTTTTTTGAGGAACCTCCACACTGTTTTCAGAGTGGCTGCACTAGTTTACATTCCCACCAACAGTGTAGGAGGGTGCCCGTCTCTCCACACCCTTGCCAGCATCTACAGTCTCTTGATTTGTTCATTTTAGCCACTCTGACTGGTGTGAGGTGGTACCTCAGTGTGGTTTTTATTTGTATTTCCGTGATGATGGGTGACGTTGAGCATCGTTTCATGTGCCTGTAGGCCATCTGGATCTCCTCTTTAAATAAGTGTCTGTTTATGTCTTCTGCCCATTTCTTCACTGAGTTATTTGGTTTTTGGCTATGGATTTTGGTGAGTTCCTCATAGATTTTGGATACTAGCCCTTTATCTGATATGTCATTTGAAACTATCTTTTCCCATTCTGTCAGTTGCCTATTAATTTTCTTGATTGTTTCCTTTGCAGTGCAGTAGCTTTTTATCTTGATGAGGTCCCAAGAGTTCAGATTTGCTTTCATTTCCCTTGACTTTGGGGAAGTGTCGAGTAGGAAATTGCTGCGTTTGAGGACAAGGAGGTTGATTCCTACTTTTTCCTTGACGATTTTGATGGTTTCCTGTCTCAAATTCAGGTCTTTCAGCCATTTTGAGTTTATTTTTGTGTATGGTGTAAGAAAGTGGTCTAGTTTCATTCTTCTGCATAGTGCTGTCCAGTTCTCATAGAACCACCTGCTAAAGAGAAAATCTTTTTTCCATTGGTTACTCTTTCATGTTTTGTCAAAAATTAATTGGCCATACTTTCGTGGGCCCCTTTCTGGGTTCTCTATTCTATTCCATTGGTCCATGTGTCTGTTTTTGTGCCAATACCATACTGTCTTGATGATGACCGCTTTGTAGTAGAGGCTAAGGTCTGGGATTGTGTTGCATCCCGTTTTGGTTTTCTTCCTCAATATTACTTTGGCTATTTGGGGTCTTTTGTGGTTTCATACAAATTTGAGGATAACTTGTTCTAGCTTTGAGAAGAACGCGGGTGCAATTTTGATGGGGATTGCATTGAAAGTAAAGATTTCTTTGGGTAGTAACGACATTTTAAGATGTTTATTCCTCCAAACCATGAGCATGGAATATTTCTCCATTTCTTGGTGTCTTCTAAAATCTCTTTCATTAGTTTTCTATAGTTTTCATCATATAGGTCTTTTACCTCCTTGGTTAGGTTTACTCCTAGGTATTTGATGGTTTTTCTTGCAATTGTGAACAGGATCAGTTTCTTGATTCCTCTTTCTGCTGCTTCATTATTGGTGTATAGTAATGCAACTGATTTCTATGCATTGATTTTGTACCCTGCAACTTTACTGAATTCATTAATCAGTTCTAGAAGGCTTCTGGTGGAGTCTGCCGGGCTTTCCATGGAGAGTAACATGTCATCTGCAAAAGGTGAAAGTTTGACTTCTTCTTTGCCAATTCAGATACATTTTATTTCCTTTTGTTGTCTGATTGCTGATGCTAGGACTTCCAGCACTATGTTAAACAACAGTGGTGAGAGTGGGCATGCCTGTCATGTTCCTGATCTCAGGGGGAAAGCTCTCAGGTTTTCCCCATTGAGGATGATATTAGCTGTGGACTTTTCATAAGCTGCTTTTATAATGTTTTGGTAAGATCCTTCTATTCCCACTTTCTCAAGGGTTTTTGTTAAGAAAGAGTACTGTATTTTGTCAAATTCTTTATCTGCATCTATTGACAGGATCATATGATTCTTATCTTTCCCTTTGTTAATGTGATGTATCACATTGATGGATTTGTGAATATTTAACCAGCCCTGTAACCCAGGAATGAATCCCACTTGATCATGATGGATAATTTTTTAATATGCTGTTGAATTCGATTTGCCAGTATCTTGTTGAGTATTTTTGTATCTGTATTCATTAAGGATATTGGTCTGTAGTTCTCTTTTTTGGCTGGGTCTCTGTCTAGTTTGGGTATCAATGTGATGCTGTCTTCGTAGAATGAGTTTGGAAGTTTCCCTTCTATTTTTACTTTTGGAATAGTTTGAGACGAATGGTATTAGCCCTGCTTTAAATGTCTCGTAGAATTCCCCCCTGGGAAGCCATCTGGCCCTGGGCTCTTATTCTTTGGGAGATTTTTGATAACAGATTTTATTTGTTCACAGGTTATTGGTCTATTCATGCTTTCTATCTCTTCCCATTTGAATTTTGGCAGTGCATGTTCATTTAGGAATTTGTCCATTTCTTCTAGGTTGTCTAGTCTATTGGCATATAATTTTTCATAGTAATCTCTAATGATTGCTTGTATTTCTAAGGGATCAGTTGTAATAGATCCATTTTCATTCATGATTTTGTCTATCTGGGTGCTCTCTCTTTTCTTTCTTAGGAGACTATCTAGAGGTTTACCAATTTTGTTTATTTTTTCAAAAAAAACAACTCTTGGTTTCATTGATCTGCTCGACTGTTTTTTTTATTTTATATTGTTTATATCTGCCCTGATCTTTATTATTTATTTTTTTCTGCTGCATTTGTGGTGCTCTTGCTGCTTCCCTTCTAGTTCCAGTAGGTGCTCTGTTGGATTTTAAATATGTGCTTTTTCTAGTTTGTTGAAATATACCTGGATTGCAGTACACTTTCCTCTTAGGACTGCCTTTGCTGTGTCCCAGATTTTCGATTGTTGTATTTTTGTTTTAATTTGCTTCCATATATTTTGTAATTTCCTCTTTAATTGCCTGGTTCACCCAATCATTCTTTAGTAGGGTGGTTTATAACCTCCACATTTTTGGAGGTTTTCCAGACTTCTTCCTGTGGTTGATTTTGAGATTCATAGCATTGTGATCTGAAAGTGTGCATGGTATGATATCAATTTGTTTATATTTATGGAGGGCTGCTTTATGCCCCAGTATGTGATCTATCTTGGAGAATGTGCCATGTGCACTCGAAAAGAAGGTGAGTTTCCTAACTTGAGGATGCAGAGTTCTCAATATATCTATCAATTCCATCTGTTCCAATGTGTCATTCAGGTTCATTTTTCCTTTACTGATTTTGTATCTGGTTGATCTATCCATTGCTGTCAGCTGAGTATTAAAGTTCTCTTCAATTAGCACATTTTAATCAATAAGATTGTTTCTTTCTGTGATTAATTGTTTTTTGTATTTGAGCGCTACCAAATTTGGTGCATAGATGTTTATAATTGTTAGCTCATCCTGATGGAGAGACCCTGAAATTATTATATAATGTCCTCTTCATCTCTTATTACTGCCTTTACTTTAAAGTCCAGTTTGTCTGGACTTTATAAGTATGGCTACTCAGGCTTTCTTTTCACTTCCAGTTGCATGATAGATATTTCTCCATCCCCTTACTTTCAACCTGAAGTTATCTTCAGGTCGAAAATGAGTCTCTTGTAGACAGCAGATAGATGGGTTTTGTTTTTTTTATCCATTCTGTTACCCTGTGTCGTTTGGTTGGAACATTCAGTCCATTTACATTCAGTGTTATTATTGAAAAATGTGGGTTTAGAGTCATTGTGTTCTCCATAGAATTCATGTTTTTAGTGGTGTCTCTGGCACCTTGTATTCTTTGCAACTTATCCTTCATAGAATCACTCTTAGGATTTCTTGTAAGGCTGGTTTGGCAGTGATGAATTCTCTCAATTTTTGTTTATTTGGGAACACCTTTATCTCTCCTTCTATCTTGAATGACAGACATGCTGGATAAAGTATTCTTGGCTGCATGTTTTTTCTGTTCATCACATTAAAGATTTATTTCCATTCCTTCCTGGCCTGCATCATTTCAGTAGATAGGTCTGTAACCACTCTGATAGGTTTCCCTTTGTATATTGGGACCCTTTTATCCCTAGCTGCTTTCACTATTCTCTCTTTATCTTTATATATGCCAGTTTCACTATGATATGTCATGCTGAATGTTGAATCAAATTCATCTTAAGGGGATTCACTGTGCCTCTTGAATTTGAATATCTATTTCTTTCCCCAGATTTAGGAAATTCTGAGTTATAATTTGGTCTAGTATCCCTTCAGGACCTCCCTTTCTTCCTCTTCAGGAATTCCGATGATAAGAATGTTGTTCCATTTGTTTGCATCACTCAGGTCTTGAATTCTCCTTTCTTGCTCCTGAATCAATTTCTCTTTTTTTTTCTCGGTCTTTCTTTTGCTATACCTGTGTCTTCTAATTCTCCTATTCTTCTCTCTGACTCTTCATTCCTTCAGGTGGCCACCTCCGTTTTATTATTCACCTCATTTATGGCCTTTTTAAAGTCGTCACACCTATTTTGAAAGTCCCTAATCATTTTATCAGTTGCTTCTCTGATGCTTTTTTCAAGTCTAGCAATTAATTTTATGACAATTTTTTTTAAATTCTTGTTCAGTTATGTTGTTTAGATCTGTTTTGAGCGGTTCTGTGGCTGTGACTTCTTCTTGCAGTTTCTTCAGAGGAGAGATCTTTTGTTTTGTCATTTTGGCTAGTTTTCTGTCTCTTGTCAGTTTTATAAAGCTTGTTGTGCACTGTGCACCTGTTAGTATTGCTCTTATATAGGAGGCTTATTGAATGTCTAGGGCCTGTCATTTCAGGAAATGTTCTTTTAATGATGTCTCTCAGTTACTTTTGTTGTGCCTTTGATTATTTTATTTCCCTACTCAGTGATATTTGGCACTGTCCGTCATGCATAGTTTGGCTTGTTTGTAGGGTAGCCCTGAAAAGGAAAACAGACAGACAAACACACAGGGAACAGAAGCACGCAAATGCACAGACAAATCAAACAAACAAATTAAAAGGGAAAGTAAGAAAATAAATGGCAGAGGAAATAGAAGAAAAGAAAAGTAGAAAAAAAATAAAGGTAGGCAGAGACAACAAAGGACAATGGACAGTTTAAAAGTGTATAACCAGTTGAGGGGAGAGTTAAGGATGAGATAAGGGAGAATATATCTGGATGACAAGAGGAAAAAATAAGGAGTGAGAAAGGAAAAAGGAAAAAAAGGAGTTAAAATTTAAAAAATTTAAAAATGTACAAAATGTAATATTAATAACAAATAAGTTCAAGAAACAGCAGCAACAGCCCCCCCCACCAGCAGATAGGCATGGTTTGGTGTATGTAGGTCTCTGGGGCTTCTCTTGGAGGCCCCGCCTTCGTGGTGGCAGAGGATAAATGGCAGTGCCCGAAGCTCCCCTGGAACTAAGAACTGTAGGCCACTCTAATGAGTCTTATCTCCTTGTGCTGCAGCTGAGCCAAGCTGTATTTTTCAGGCCAGCCTCGTTTCAAAATTTTAGTCTATGTACTTTTATACTACCACAGATGAAATGTACTTGCTTTGGTGGCTGGCTTCTTAGCTGGGATCTTGTAGGGGGAGGGAGCAGTTTCTCTTGGAACTGTCAGGGATTTGTACTGCCGCTGCCTGAGGAGAAGTTCGCGCCCCCACAGAAGCTGCCGCCAACTCCCAACCTGGATCCCATAGGGGTGGGAGCTATTTTTTCCCTGTTGGCTCCTGGGATTCAGGATTTGTGTGACTAATGTTGGTGGTGAGATGTGCTATGGAAATTAGGTGTGCGCTCCTGCTCCCACAGCTGAGGCCGAAGTGCACACCCCCGGGGCACCACAGCCTCAGCCAAGGACTCCCTGCTGGGATCACACAGGGGTGGGGTCTGTTTTTTACCTTGTGCCACCCAGGTTTGGGATTCATGCTGCCCAGAGGTTATTTACATAGTGAGTGTTTTTCTCTCTGTGTGAGGTTAAACTTTCTTTATCTCTTTTCTAGAGACAGTTCTATCAATGTGTTCAGTTTCTCTTTCTCTTTCTTTTGTCTCTCAGGGGCTCCATGCGCTTTCCCTGTGTTGGGCTGGGGCTCCCACCTCCACTGCTTTTCTCGGGCTAGCCCATTTTCCAGTCTCCCCAGTTCGCACTTACTCACTCAGGCATCTTTGAGGTTGTCTTCTTTCTGGAGTCTGTATTTTCTCCTTCCACTTTTGCAGTTGAGAGTAATATCCTTCTCAGTTTGATAGATGGAGCAAACGAAGTTTACAGAGCTCCCTTCCTCTCTGCCATCTTGAGTACTCTAAAGTGGTAAAAGCTTAAATGTTAGAATCTAAACATATATTTTAAGCTGTTTTTATATACGTTTATAAATTGTCATTTCATACTTTTAATTGAATAAGTAACCAAGGGAAAGCCTTCATGGAAAATTAGACTTGGAAGAGACCTCAAGAAGTTCAGTAAGCCATCCCCTACTTTCTAAATAAGTTACTTATCTTCAGGAAGTTTTTAACAATTTCAACTGAGCATAATTAATATTTATCGTCCTTACAATTTTATACTGAATAAATTCTTACTCTTTGATAGGATGTACAGTACAAAATGAGTAACTTGGTAAATCAAGGCTACGAATATGGAATAAAAAACAAAATGCTATGAAATTCTATTAATGTCAACTGAATCAACTAAATATTAGGCTTGTTTTAAAAAAAAAACTACTCCTGATATTATTACTACACTGTATGCTAACTAACTTGAATTTAAATTTTAAAACTTAAAAATAAAAAAATAAAAAACTTACAAAAATCAAAAGCAACTCTGGTTATACAAGGTGTGAAATAGTTTTCAAATGAAAATAGTCAAATGTTACTTAATAAACAACCAAATCTAATAATTAAAAATGCTATTTACATTTGGCTTTATCATACATATGAATCTACACTTTCCCTCATTTTAAAAGAAAGTGTCTTAATTTAGCTGACTAGTTGTATAAAATCTGATTCTTAGCCCAGCCTGGTAATATGACTTACCCCAAGTAAATCTAGAGAAAATAAACTTTTCATCAACTTACTACAATCTGTACATTGAATCAGGAAATAAGCAAGTGTTATCTTTGCACAACTCTCAGTCAAGCCTAGAGCTGTAGTCAGATTCCCTTGTCAGGAAGGTTCTATTTTATCGAATAGTCAGTTAAGCTGAAATGAAGGACTTTTATTTCAATTTTGAGCCTTGTTAGAGAACACATGTCTAAGTGGATAAATTCTCTATTAATTACATTTTAATGACCAATATATAGCTTTCGGTAACATAACTTTAAATATCAAAATTATTTTTTCTTTTCATTAAATAGTGAGATAAGACCTTTGGAAATTACATTTTGAAGTCCAATATGTAACTTCAGATTGCATAGAGTCCTCAAACATTAATATCATTGTTCCTATTCACTGTACTATAAAAATGAAGAGTTTTATTTCCCCAAGCTATGATGGTAAAACTTTATGATATTTCACTGCTATGGGTTCTACATGTGGTCTGGAAGTGGCATGACTTTATTTTTCTTTTATGAGGTTGAAGCATATCTATGGCATGAAAAGAAGTGCCCAACTGAAATTAGCAAGTTATGAGTCAGTGAATCAGTCTTTGAATGATCAGAGTCCTATATGCTGACAACTAGATAAGATGTCAATGATGAATAATAGTTAGGATGTGTTTTGGACATTTTGGAAGGTTTCTCTTTCAATTACCTAATCACTTATGCATTTTGGGGAAAATTGTGGTTTACATAAGGCAGATAATATGTATCTTTTAAGTGTTACTAGTGTAATGATAATTCAGAACATTACTGAAATAAATGTTTTCTACAAATATTTAAAATAAATTTTACAAAAAATTATAAACATGCTGATGAAAAATTTAGATGCTTTCAGACAATAGAAGTATATGTCCATGTATACTGTAGGGTTATATATAGTTGTTATCTCCTTACTAAGTCTCAATAAGAAATATTTTCCTTATCTGGATATAATTTGATAAATTCCAGATGCCACCTTGTAATTTATAAAACAAGTGGAGTTTTAGTTTTGTTTTGTTTAAAATAATTTAAACTGTTTCTCTTTCTTCTTCCTCTTCTCAAAAAGAGATGCCACAAAGAACACCAACTCATTGCATACTTATACTATTAATTATATATACTTATGTGGAAAGGCATATTTAAATATGCTTAGAAATATCTAATTGCATGAATTGTATTTTGTGAATTGAATTGACAGTGTGGAAGTACAATGTTTTTACTCCAACTGAGAGATAGGCTGTCTTTGTGCTGAAAAATCTTCAATTAGCCCAAAATAACAATATTCTGATATACAGTAACAGTTTGCCAGTTGATTTCACTGGAATTTAGCTTGTTTATTGGAACAGTTTAAAACAAACCAAATGCATAGCTTAGACATTGGTGACAGTTGCTTTGATATAAGTGCCTTCCTGTACATTTAATCTTAGGTTTGACTTGCAATTAAATGATAATTTGAAGTAAAACTGTACAAATAAACATGGTTTAGATTACAACATAAAGCGGAAAAATAGATATATAGAATATTTGAAACATATTCAGTATTAAAAGTATTTACATGTGTGGTGCTGGCCAACTTTTGACATGCTGTTTTAATAAAATATTGAGAAAGAAAAGACTAGTATTTCCTTTCAAAGTTTCAAATGTTAATGTTTACAAATTTGTACTTCACATCAGTATGTAAACACACATTATAGTGAGCAGATGTACAGAACATAGTTACAGGATATTTCTACTTTGTTGAAATATATACATGCATGTTAGATTAATGTTTAAGTACTTGAAAGAATTAAAAAATTAAAGTTAAATATAATAGAAAAATCTTGAAATCATAGCACAAGTAGTATCATTAAACTATTTAATTAAATTATATATCTATTATTAAATGTGACAGAATTTTTATTTTGGACTTGGTCATATACCTTGTACATGATAATTAAAGTATAATGTAGTATTTTAGGTATAGAAAATGATATAAATAATTCAAAACTTTACTCAACTAAGAAGGGAATAAAATCATGCATTCATAATAGATAAAGATTGATGTCTTCAAATTAAATATTTTATTGAATATTCAGTCTATATTCCATTTTTATGATCTGTTTTTGGAAAATGTTGATGTCTTAGTATTTTATCTTCTTTACATTTTGCTTAAAATTGAGTTTTTATATTTCTTTTGTGATTTGAGTACTTTGTGATCTCTTACCAATTATTCTAATGTCTAATCTTTCTATTTTTTTTCTTTAACTGAATTTTTTAAATTTTAGGAAAAATTGTTCCATAGAAACAGCAACAAATAAAAATTTGAAAGAGTCATAATTTCTTAGTAATCCCTAAGTTGAAGTAGCAAAATTACATACTGATGAACTTCCATAGGTATTATATTTGGCTTTCTTAAAGGGAATTCATGCACAGGCCAAATACTTATCTTCATTAATAGCTATGTTTTGGAAAACTCACATTGTATTATCTTCAAACCATGATGCTAGGTAGAAGAAAGAACTATTTGGCAAATATACTATCACTTTGTAGCTTGTTACCATAATTCATTTCTATAGTTGTAGCATTCATGAGGTGGGGATGAAGATGGTATGTCCCATTTCAAAAAGGCTCTGTGGGCTTTAGCACCACACATAGGGGATCAGGATAAACTAATCCAATTTTTACCCTCACTTATTGCAGCTTAATTCAACAGTCCATTGGTCATGTTAAATCAGGGCACTTTACCTGAGTCCTTGGCTAGTCAAGATACAGAGACTTCTAGTGGGTACTGGAGGTAAATGTACAGCTGCTATTAAGAAAGGAGTGAAGCTTCACACACACATATTATGTTATATTTTATTTGAATCATACAAATTCATGTTTCTCCTTCTAGACTCTGAGTGGGGGAAGAATGTATTTTTAAAATAATGTTTTCTTATTATAAACTTTTAAAATTTTATAATTACATTATCAAAAATTTAAAAAACACAAGAAGCAAATGAAATCAAAAGATCCATAATCACAAGCAATGTGTAATTTGAGTTCTAGTCATTGTATATGTATACACTCACTGAGCATACATTTTTAATGCGTTTATGGCCTTTGATTTTTGAAGATTTTTGATACAACATGGATATTTACCAGTTCAAGTTCCCAAAGCTATGAATAATTTGATAACCAAGAATATAGTAAACCGAATTAACAGGATAAAAAAAATCCTGTTTTCACAGGGCCAATTTTTCTTAAAAGAAAAAAATGGCAACAGGCCACTGGATAAAAATTTGGGATTAAAATATTGTTTGACTCTAATGGCAACTTAAAAATGATAACTATAGTAATAGAGTACAATAAGCATAATGCTCAAAATAAGTCATTATAGGATATATACTATTAAAATATGAGTGAGAAGGGACTATATATGCATTGAATTGTATTCCATGGTATGAATGTACCACAGATTAACTATTGAGCAGTGGATAGATATATGAATAGTTTCTGGATGGGAGCTATTATAAACAAAGCTGCAAGCCACCTGGGTGGCTTAGTCAGTTAAGCATCCCCCTATTGATTTCTGCTCAGGTCATGATCTCACTGTCATGAGTCCTGAGTCAGGCTCTGGCTCATCTAGGTTGTTATAAAGTTGTTTATAATGTTCTTTCATAATGGTTTTTATTCTTGTAATGTTGGTAGAGATTATCCCAGATTTTATCTCAGATTTTAAAAATGTATTCCTTCTATTTCTCACTCTCTCTTTTTTATGTTCAGCCTAGTTAAAAACTTGTCAATTTTGTTAATCTTTTCCAAGAAGCATCTTTGGTTCATTCATTTTTACTATTGTTTTTCTTGTCTCCAGTTCATTTATTTTTGTTGTAATTTTCAGTATTTATTTTTATCTGCATGCTTTAGGTTTAATTTACTATTATTTTTACAGTTTCTTAAGGTGGAAGATTAGATTCTTGATTTGAGATCTTTCTTTAATTTTAATTCAGGTGTTTACAGCTATGGATTTTCCTCTATGTGTGGCTTTAGATGCATAAAATTTAATATGATGTATTTTAGTTTTCATTCATTTCAAAATATTTTCAAGTTTCCATTGTGATTCCTTTTTTGACCTATTGATTTTTTTGTTTGGTTTTGTTTTTAGTAATGTGTTATATAATTTTTACATAATGTGTTTTCCCCAAATTTCCTTCTGTTATGGATGTCTAACTGCATTCCATGGTATGATTTGAATTCTTTTAAATTTATTGAAACTTTTATTGATGACTTATATGATGTATTTTGGAGCATGTTCCATGTGCACTTGAGAAAATATGTGAAAAGGTATATTAAGCTGTTGTTGAGTAGAGTGTTCTAGGGACGTGTCTTAGGTCTAGTTGGTTTATAGTATTTTTAATGTTCTCCATTTCCTTGTTCTTCTTCTACCTAGTTTTTCTACCCATTACTGAAAGCAAGATATTGAAGTCTTGGACTTCATTGTTGAATTGTCTTTTTTTTCCCTTCAATTTTATCAAAATTGGTTTTCTGTATTTTGGGACTCTTGTTATGTGCATTTATTTTTGTTATTGTTATATATTTTTGATGAAATGACTGTTACCATACAATGGCCTTCTTTGTCTCTAGTAACAATATTTGTCTCAAAGTATATTTTGTATGATACTAGTGTAACCTCTCCAACTCTCTTTTTAATCACTGTTTGCATGGTATATATTTTTCCATCTTTCTCCTTTAATCTATTTGTGTTTTTGATTTTAAAGTATGTCTCTCTTGTACTTAATATAGATCATGTTTTTAGTTTATTTTGCAACTTCTTTTTTTTAACGTTTTAAAAAATTTTTTAATGTTTATTTATTTTTGAGAGAGACAGAAACAGAGACAGAGAATGAATGGGAGAGGGGCAGAGAGGGAGACACAGATTTAGAAGCAGGTACCAGGCTCTGAGATGTCAGCATAGAGCCCGAGGTGGGGTTTGAACTCACCAGCAATGAAATCATGACCGGAGCTGAAGTTGAATGCTTAACTGATTGAGCCAACCAGGCGCCCCTATTTTACAAATTTTGTCTTTTACTTGATGTGCTTCCTTTGAATTTTAATTTAATTATTGATAAAATATAACTTGCATGTTTCACTTGTTTTTCATTTTTATGTCTAACTTCAGTGAATATTATTCCATAAATGCCTTCTTTTATAATTTTTAAAGTTTATTTTGAGAGAAAGAGCACAAGTAGGGGAGGCGCAGAGAGAGATGGAGAGAGAGTATCCCAAACAGGCTCTGTGCTGTCAATGTGATGCCCTACTTGGGCCTCAATGCCATGAATTGGGTGATCACAACCTGAGGCAAAATCAAGAGCCAGACGATTAACTGACTGAGCCACCCAGGCACCCCTCTTTAACGCTTTCTTTTATGTTAGATATTTTCTAATGTCCCATATTCATTCCCATATTGTTTATTATACTACATGTTTGAAAAAAATTGTTCTCTCATTGCTTACACTGAAGATTAAATTTAACATTTTATAATTTAAAATAATAACAACTCAATTTCAATAACATACCTATATTCCTTGCAATGTTTTTGTGCTATTGCCATACAATTTACATCTGTATCCATTATAATCCCATCAACATAGTTTAATAATTATTGCTTTATAGGAGTGTCTTTTAAATCAGATAGAAAAAAGATAACAAAAAAATACATTTACATATATTATATATTTACATATGTAGTTAACTGTACCCCTGCTCTTTATTTTTTGTGTGGATTCAAGTTATTGTCTGGTGATCTTTAACTTTATATTGAAGGAGATCCATTCATATTTCTTACAGAGCATATCTATTAGTGACAATTTGTCTCAGGCTTTTTTTATCTGGTAAATATATACCTTCTCCTTTATTTGTGAAGGATAATTTTGCTGAATATAGAATCATTGGTTAATAAATTTTTTGGCACTTTGAATGTATCATCCCACAGTCTTTTATTGTCAGTACTTCCTGGTGACAAGTTATCTTTAACGTTGAGGATGCCTTGTAATGTGATGAGTTGCTTTTCTTACTGCTTTGTCTTTGTCTTCTCTTTCAAAAGTTTGGCTATGATGTGTCCCGTTGTGCATCTCTGTGGATCTTACTTGGAGTTCACTGAGATTCTTGGATGTAGAGCTAGGAACTACACCTTTGAAACTTCAGTGATCTGCGAGGATGCTAATTTTCATAGATAACAATAACTGAAATTCTAATTGATTTTTTAGTTTTTATTCAAATTCCAGCAAGTTAACACTCAGTGTAATATTAGTTTTAGTTGTACAATTTAGTGATTCAACACTTACATGCAATACCCAGTCTCATCAAAAGTGCACTCCTTAATCCCCATCACCTTTTGTGATTTAAACCATTTGGGATTTTTTAAATTTTTAATGTTTATTTATTATTTTTGAGAGAGAGAGTAGAGAGAGCAGAGGAGGGGCAAAGAAAGAGGGAGGCACAGAATTCGAAGCCAACTCCAGGCTCTGAGCTGTCAGCACAGAGCCCAATGTGGGGCTTGATCTCAAAACTGTGAGATCATGACCTGAGCCAAAGTCAGACACTTAAAAAACTGTACCACCCAGGCACCCCTAAACCATTTGTTTTTAAGGCTACTTTTGACTCAGGGTGGACAGGAGGGCTAGGAATAGGGTAAGGTAAATAATGTCTGAAATCTCACTATTCTTACCAAGATTTAACTGTGCTTCTTGAATAATATTCCTCTGTTGCAAGCCTTTGGTTATTTAACAAAGTTCTAAAAATGTTGGTTTTGACAAATTTTTGTTTTTATTGAATATTAGATTTTTGGAGATCTTTACTCTGCCATTACAAAAGTTCTTCTCATTGTCATCTTTTAAATCACAAATCAGATTTCCATTATAAGCATATGGTTGATTGAACTATATATTTCATCTTGGTTGTTTTCACATTTTGTGGTTTAGAAATGGCTGCAAGATCTGTAGTGAAATCCTTATTTTTTTCCTAACATTGGTAATTTGTTTCTTCTCTCTTTTTATCTTTGTCAGCCTTGCTAGAAGTTTGTCCATTTTTTTTGTCTTTCAAAGAATCATCATTATTTTCTCTGATTTTTAAAAATTCGTATCACTCATCTTTATTATTTCTTTCTTTGGGCACATTTTGGATTTGTTTTGCACTTCTTTTCTAGTTTCTTTTTTTTTGAGAGAGGGAGCAAGAGAGAGAGGGAGGGAAAGGGAGAGGGAGAGAGAGAGAGAGAGAGAGAGAGTGAACAAGGGAGGGGCAGAGGGAAAGGGAAAGAGAAAATGTTAAGCAGACTCCATGCCTAGTGCAGAGCCCAACAAAGGGCTTGATCTCATGACTGTGAGATCATAACCTGAGTCAAAATCAATAGTCAAATGCTTAACCCACTGAGCCACCCACGCACCCCCTTTTCTACTTTCTTAATGTTGGTATTCACATTATTTAGTTGAGACCTTTTCTCATCCCTAATGCAAGCACTTAGTGCTATAAATTTACTTTGCAGCACTTATTTAGCTGCAAACCACACATTTCAATACACTGAATTTTTATTTTCATTTAGTTCTGCATATTTCCCTTCACTTTGAGATTTCTTCTCTGACTTATAGATTGAACAAACACTGATGCATGTCACTTCTGTAAATGGTCTAAGAAATCCATTTTATTTTTTTATTTTTAAAAATTGTTTTATTTATTTATTTGTTTATTTATTTATTTATTTTTCCTCCATAATATTTTATTGTCAAATAGTTTTCCATACAACACCCAGTGCTCTTCCCCTTAAGTGCCCTCCACCATCACCACCACCTCTTTTCCCCCCTCTACCTTCCCCCTCAACCCTCAGTTCATTCTCAGCATTCAATAGTCTCTCAAGTTTTGCATCCCTCTCTCTCCTCAACTCTCTCACAAATCCATTTTAAAATAAACTTAGATTGTATTGCAGTTTCACTTAACAGTATATAAAATGCTGTGTTGTGACAGGTATCAACTATCCATAAGACACTGAATCAATTTTTCTTAAGCACTACTAACTGCTTGCTTTTCTTGAAGTTAGATCATTCTGAAAATTTCCTGTTAGACCTATGAATTTTGGGAGTGTTTGCTGTATAATTGGATTCAATGAAATGCTTAGAGGTGCAGTAGGCATGACTGAGTAGATAATGAAAGAAAATGCAAAATGCTTATTGATTCATTATGTGGTTTCATCTTAGCTTGGGCAAACCATGCAGTATTTAATACATAGTAGCAGAAAATTTACTATTGAAGCTTGAAAAGGTGTGAGTTCTTTGTGTGCAATCTTTCATTTATGCATGTGAAAGGGTTTTCTTTTTTTTAATATTTTTACATTGTAGTACTTGTTTTGCTTGTTGGTTGTGTTTGCTTATTTAATACATTCCGTCAAGGACAGAAATTACATGCTGTTTTTTTTTTTCTTAGGAAATGTGTCTTGGGTTTTTCCCTTATTATTTTCTTTACTATTTTTTTTTGTGGTGGTGGTGGTTATGTTTAAATGAAGTTGCTTTTACAACATCAAAGACTTAATCATCTATTTCCTATATAAAAGGTAGCTACTTTTTTGCATGGACCTCAAGTATATTATAGTATAGAGGTGGAATTTAAGGAAAGGTATTAAGCAGGCTGTGTTTTAGCTTATGGGCAAGTAATAAATTGTATCATTTATCTTCAATGTATCATAGATAAGCTGCTATATAACGATTGCCACTTCAGATAGCTATGAAATTAGGTGATTAACTAGTTGTTACTTAACCTTCTAATTTCTGTATAAGTCTAATTACATGAAATAGAAGTTGGGGTTTTGAATTTTTACTTTGCTTTTCTGTTTGGAGTGTCATTGTAAGTACTGTATTGTAAATGACAGAAAATAATTGCATATGTTAAAAAAATAAATTGTTATACTAAAAAAAAGAAATCCATTTTAAAAGTCATTTCTAGAAGACATATCTATAATATTTTTACAAAAGCTATTTTATAAAACGTGATTCTTAACTCAATTTTATCATACTACCACAAAAGGTGAGAAAGTCTTCTGTTCATGTTACGTGTACAAATCTATAAATAACCAGTAAATCTTTCCAACGTGTAGTGCATACTTTGTTTGTCAGCTGTAGTACATTATTCTACCATTTCTCTCTCTTACATACCAAGGTCTCATAGAATGAAAACTAATAGCCAGATGGCTAATGGCTGCTATTTGCTCCTCTTGTGTACATTAGAGCTTTTTTTTTTTCACCTTCCACCCATTAAAGCCTCTGTCTTTTGCTGCCAAGAGAAGATGGCATCTTATGCAATTGGAGCAAAATATTCATCACAGTTTCCTGAGTCTGTGAGACTTGGTGGCCAGAAGCTGTCATTATTGCCCCATGCCACCTGCCATTCAATAAGCCAGAATAGAATCAGACTTGAGGGTCCAGAAGTAGCTGCCATTTGCTCATGGTGAGGAGTTGCCATTGCCTTGAGTCCTAGGCTAAGCTGCTGAAAGACTGGGGTGAGGGCTCTGTATGACAAGGTTCCCATTTAACTTAGCTCATCCAGCTTACTGGTAGGCTTGAGGCCAGTATGGCTCAGGGGGTGCATGGTATGCTCCACCTCTTACAGCAATATCTGTGAGAACTCAATGGTATTATTTCTTTCTGTATCTAAAACAGACTCTATCACATGGTGCTTAATCAATTCTCATTGAATATATTAATAAATGAATGAGGATAAAGGCTAAGATATATAATATGATTTGTACTAAGAATAGGCTTTGGTAGTAGGTTATGTAAATATTGAATTGAGCAAGGTTCAGAGATTATTGCACACGGGGATGCAACAAAATGCATCCTGTATCTGGGTTTACATGTTCTTATCATAGGGCTTCTTTGTATTAAACAGTGCAGACTGAAGCACTTTGTTTTGTTATTGTTGTAGTGCTTTGATTTGTTTTCTGAAGCACTGTGTATTACAAAAGCAGAAGAGATCTCCAACTGATGCATGTGTGTTGTGGATAGGTTATGAGTTTGCTGACATTTGTGTTCTCTTACTCATCAGAATGGTAGGGCAGGACCTGAAGTAGCCAGAGTTCTAGAAATGAAGTTACCACAGTCCAAGTGCCACTCACCCTTGGATTAAGAACCCTTCTCTGTCTACTTCAGTGTGCCACATAAACATTTTCATTCTCCACATATTCCATGATGTGAAGTGGTTGGTAAGTCTTATACACACTAAATTTTTTAGTACTTTTTGTGAAGTTTAATGGGTCAGATTCAATAAAGATTTGTTTTGTAGGTACCTAGCCACACTGAGTTTTACATAGACTTATGAAATCTCCTAGAGAACTTTCCCAGAACTTTTATCTTTGCTGTTTCACCTGTATTTTTTTATTCAATGAAATGTGTCAAACTGTCCTATAACCTTAGTGAATATATGAAAATTTAATGGTTATGTTCCTATTAAGAAACAGTTTGCCTCAGCTAAAATGGAAACAATATGCTCTAAAACAGGTAGATTACTTATAATTAGAATATAAGCTCTCTTTCTTTTCAAGGAAAAATCCTACCTTCCCAGCATTTACCGCAACTACACTTCAAAGAAAGAGAAATACTCACTTCTTTCTTACTGTTAAAATGGTTTATTCTATACTCACACCTGTGAAATCTTCACCTATCATAACCTGTTATTGATTCATTCATTTGACAAATGTACCTTGAACATGTTTTATACAATGATATGTTCAGTGGAAGATAACAAGTACAAAGCATGATTCTTGTTCTCAAGGAATTTATAGTCTATTTGGAGAGGCAAGACTTGAACACCTTAAAAACACTTTAAAATATTGTTATAACAGTGTGGACTATTGCCCATGGTGGCATAAAATGAAACACCAAAGAAAAAGAAGCAAATAAAAAATAGTGGAGTGTATCAATAAGTAGATTAAATAAAAGGATGAGTTTGATAAGAAAGATGATGTGTTTTTGCTTCTTTTTAAGTTAGGACGCTTCACTCCATCTAGTTATAATTAATGCCTATGGCCTAAGGTTACAAATGTTCCGTAAGTGCTCAAGGACTAAAGCTCATCAATCTTTTTTTTAATGTTTTATTTATTTTTGAGACAGAGAAAGAGGGAGGGAGAGAGACAGCGTGAGCAGGGGAGGGTCAGAGAGAGAGGGAGGCACAGAATCGCAAGACAGGCTCCAGGCTCTGAGCTAGTTGTCAGCACAGAGCCCGACGCGGGGCTCGAGCCAAAGTCGGATGGTTAACACTGAGCCAACCAGGCGCCCCTAAAGCTCATCAATCTTATTTGTCCGTTTATGTTTTCTCCAACTCTAATTAGTTAGGTTTAGAAGTAAGTTGTTCATATGTGTAGCATTTGCCTTTCCCTATAGGGCATCAGTCTTTTTCGCTTTACAATCTAGATGCTTAAACGATGGTGGCTGACAAATCCCTGTTTGCACCATATATAGTATTAGGTGGGTTAAGACTGGACCTTTGGGGACGCCTGGGTGGATCTATCTGTTAAGCATCTGACTTCAGCTCAGTTCATGATCTCCCGGTTCATGGCTTCAAGCCCCACATCAGGTTCTGTGCTGACAGCTCGGAGCCTGGAACCTGTTTCAGATTCTGCGTCTCCTCTCTCTCTCTCTCTCTCTCTCTCTCTCTCTCTCTCTCTCTCTCTCTCTCTCTCTTTCTCTGGCCCTCCCTTTTTTGCACTCTGTCTCTCTCTGTCTCAAAAATAAATAAATATTTTTAAATTGTTAAAAAAAAAAAGATTGGATCTTTGAGGGTCTTGTCCTTGGGATCGAACCTTAGAGCTTTAGTCTAGCTCCTGATTGGGAGCCATTGGAAGTATTCATGTAAGAGAACTATAATAATAGTATCTTCTCTGGCAGTTGTGTGTAGGACGGGTTTGATAATAAATGATCACTTTCCAGAAATGAGCAACTACAGATCTCACTTTGCTAAGATTCATTCTATTTTTAATCAAATTTAATCTGTATGATCAAAATTCTAAATTTAAAAAGCTCTTATTTTTTTTTAACTTTTCAACATGTTCACCTACAGGCTTTATAGACCTATCATTAACGGAGGATGTTTGCTCAGCTATCTGTCACATATAGAATTCTGTTTGTCTTTGACATTTTTAAGAGGCTTCAATACATCTGTATAGACTATGAAATATTTCAACTTTCAATTAAATGTTTTTTTTATCTCAGGCTTTCACCAAAATTCAAAAGAGAAAAATGTTAGCAATTTCACAGAGGAAATTTACATTTCATTCAGTCTGCTTTAAAGTGTTTGAATTACTTCTGCTATAAAATCACTTTTAAGACAAGAAGGTATTCAAAACCTCCTGTTTTATTTGTTAATTTAAGACGACTTTGGCACTTTGTGTTTTTGCTTCTCATTTTTTCTTTATTTTATTTTGCAAATCCAAGAAACATAATTCTTATAACAATTCTATTTTTCTTTATAATTCTTGTTTCAATACTTTTCCGGTAAGGGGAGGCCCTAATCTTCTACAATTTCCTCAAAGCCTAAACCAACAGCTGTAAGCACTTAACAACTAATCAGCTCAATTCAGCTCACCTGTGTGAGTGATCTTTAACAGCTCCATCTGCTTTGAGTCAAGGTTTTGTTGTTTTTTTCTCTTTTCTTTCCTTTTTTTCTCCTGTAAATTAAAGGGGAAAAATTCTGGTGAACTTGCAAGATTACCTTCAGCCATTTTCAGAGTTACTCAATGTATAAAATGCTAAAATAATACACTTACTTAAATGCATATGTCTCATCGACAAATGGCTATCACATTATGGCATATATGGCATATAAAATGGCAATAAATACTGTTGACAATAAAAATGTCACAAATAACGAGAAAGTTAGCTATAGATTCCAAAAGAGAAATTGAAAAAAATGTTTAAAAAATATAAAAATAAAAAATCTGAGTCTAAGCGTTTATTTTTTTCTTTTTTTAATAGTTTATTGTCAAATTAGTTTCCATATGTTCTTCCCCACAAGTGCCCTCCTCCATGACCACTACCCCACTTCGCTCCTCCCCCTACCCCTTCAGCCCTCTGTTTCTTTGCAGTATTCAATAATCTCTCATAATTTGCATCCCACTCTCTCCACAACTCTTTTCCCCACTTTTCTCCTCCCTTTGGTCCTCTGTGAGGTTTCTCCTGTTAGACCTATGAGTGCAAACATATGGTATCTGTCTTTCTCCGCCTAGTTTATTTCATGACACCCTCGAGGTCCATCCACTTTGCTACAAATGGCCAGATTTCATTCTTTCTCATTTCCAGGTAGTATTCCATCGTGTATATATACCACATCTTCTTGATCCATTAAACAGGTGATGGATATTTAGTCTATTTCTATGATTTGGCTATTGTATAAAGTGCTGCTATGAACATTGGGGTACATGTGCTCCTATGCCTCAGCACTTCTGTATCCCTTGGGTAAATCCCTAGCAGTGCTATTGCTGGATCATAGGGGAATTCTATTGGTAGTATTTTGTGGAACCTCCATACTGTTTCCCAGAGCGGTTGCACCAGTTTACATTCCCACCAACAGTGTAGGAGGGTGCCCGTCTCTCCACACCCTCACCAGCATCTATAGTCTCTTGATTTGTTCATTTTAGCCACTCTGACTGGTGTGAGGTGGTATCTCAGTGTGGTTTTGGTTTGTATTTCTCTGATGATGAGTGATGTTGAGCATCATTTCATGTGTATCTTGGCCATCTGGATGTCCTCTTTGAAGAAGTGTCTGTTCATGTCTTCTGCCCATTTCTTCACTGGGTTATTCATTTTTCAGGTGTGGAGTTTGGTGAGTTCCTTGTAGATTTTGGATACTAGCTCTTTATCCAATATGTCATTTGCAGCTATCTTTTCCCATTCCGTTGGTTGCCTATTAGTTTTCTTGATTGTTTCCTTTGCAGTATAGAAGCTTTTTATCTTGATGAGGTCCCAACAGTTCATTTTTACTCCTGATTTCCTTGCCTTTTGGGGATGTGACGAGGAGGAAATTGCTGTGGTTGAGGTCAAAGAGGCTTTTTCATATTTTCTCCTTGAGGGTTTTGATGGTTTCCTGTCTCACATTCAGGTCCTTCATCCATTTTGAGTTTAGTTTTTTGTATGTTGTAAGAAAGTTGTCTAGTTTAATTCTTCTGCATGTTGCTGTCCAGTTCTTACAACACCACCTTCTAAAGAGGCTGTCTTTTTTCCATTGGACACTCTATCCTGCTTTGTCAAAGATAAATTGGCCATACATTTGTGGGCCCAGTTCTGGGTTCTCTATTCTATTCCCTTGGTCAATGTATCTGTTTTTTTGCCAACACCACACTGTCTTGATGATGACAGCTTTGCAGTATTGGATAAAGTCGTGGATTGTGATGCTTCCCATTTTGATTTTCTTCTTTAATATTACTTTGGCTATCTGGGGTCTTTTGTGTTTTCATACAAATAGTTTGTTCTAGCTATGAAATGAATGCTGGTGCAGTTTTGAGGCATTTTCACAATGTTTATTCTTCTGATCCATGAGCATGGAATGTTTTTCCATTTCTTTGTATCTTCTTCAATTTCTTTTTTAGTTTTCTATAGTTTTCATCATATAGGTCTTTTACATACTTGGAAAGGTTTATGCCAAGGTATTTTACGACTTTTAGTGCAATTGTGAATGGGGTCAGTTTCTTGATTTCTCTTTCCATTGCTTCATTTTTTGGTGTATAAAAATGCAGCAGATTTCTGTACATTGATTTTATACCCTGAGACTTTAATGAATTTATTGATCAGTTCTGGTGGAATCAATCGGGTTTTACATGTAGTGTATCATGTCGTCTGCGAAAAATGAAAGTTTGACTCCTTCTTTGCCAATTCTGAAGGCTTTTACTTCCTTGTGTTGTCTGATTGCTGATGCTAGGACTTCCAGCACTATTGTAAATAACAGTGGTGATAGTGGACACTACTGTCGTGTTCCTGATCTCAGGGGAAAAGCTCTCAGTTTTCCCCATTGAGGATGATATTAGCTGTGGGCTTTTCATAAATGGCTTTTATAATGTTTAAGTAAGTTCCTTGTATTCCGACTTTCTTGACTTTTTTTTACTAAGAAGGGATGTTGTATTTTGTCAAATGCTTTTTCTGCATCTATCAAGAGGATCATATGTGGTTTTTTTTTATTTTCCTTTGTTAATGTGATGTATCACATTGTTGGATTTGCGAATACTGAACTATCCTTGTAACCCAGGAATGAATCTCTCTTGATCGTGATGGATAATTCCTTTTATATGCTGTTGAATTTGATTTGCTAGTATCTTGTTGAGTATTTTTGCATCTGTATTCATAAGGATATTCTGTAATTCTCTTTTCTTGTTGAGTCTCTGGCTTGGGAATCAAAGTGATGCTGGCTTCGTGGAATGAGTCCTAAATTTTCCATCTCTTTCTATTTTTTTTGAATAGTTTAAGCTTAGTGTAGAATCAATATCCTCAACTAACTAAAATAGACACATCAGGAGTCCAGAGAACAGAGAGTGAATCACTAAAATCAGAAAGGAAAAGGACTCGAGCTCCTAGGTCTAAAACATTCCCATGATAGAGTTACAGTAGAAATCCTATGAGAATGCTATTTCTCAGCAACATCAAATAAATTGGGAAAATTTTCAGCAAAAAGATGCCCATACTAGGAATAGAAACGGTCAATTTTGGATTGCTATTTTTTTTAATGACCAGTTTTGAGATAGCCAAATAATGCTAACCAAAAATCCCAGCATTTACTAAGAAGAGACAGAATAGAGGGAGGGACAAAGTGGTGGAGAAGTAGGGAGCTCTGTAATTTAGCCCATCCACATCTATCAAACTAAGAAGGACGGAAGCCACAATACTCTGATCTGCAAGAGTGGGAAAAAAAGACACAGAGATCACAAAAAAAGACAGCCTCAGAGGTGCGTGAGTGAGTGCAAACTGGGGAAGATAAAAATGGGCCAGGACCAGACACATGGAGAGGAGGGAGCCCCCCTCTGCACAGAGCCGCTGAGAGACAAGGGGAAGAGAAAGAGAGGCTGAAAACACTCATAGAGCTGTCTCTAGAGAAAAGAAAAGCCTCAGCCTAGGATGGAGAGGGATCTTATCATCCCATTGATAACCACAAGGCATGAGGAGAGATCTTTTCTCTAGCTGGCATGTTTTCCTTAGGCTCGGTGCACCAATACCAGGTGGTGCCAAGAGAAACTGCTCTGCTACTCCCCTACCAGATCCTAGCTAGGAAGCTGCCCACCTGCAGGAGTACATCTCATCTCGGGTAGTATCATTAAAGTGTGAGGGCTAGGATTTGGAAACAAGGCAGAGCTTGGAAAATACAAATTGGCCTGCCTGTGGCACAGGGAGATCAGACCCAAAAGAGTTGGTTACAACGCCTAGTTTGAGAGGGAATTGGGGCGCCGCCTTACTTCTTCACACAACAACCAAGGCGGGGCCTCAGGGAGTAGCCCAAGGGACCTGCAGAGGAGGCAAGACCTACCTACAGCAAACCACGCCCATCTTCACTGAAAAGTTGCTTTTTTCTCCCCCTCCTTTTCACCCAGAGCCCTGGAAAGAACGACATTGATGCATTGCCATGATCATATCAATTCTTGTTATTCAGATATATTTTCCCTTATCTCATTCGTATCTCTCCCCTCCACTAGACTGGGCAAGCCAGACATTGGTTCACCTAAACAGTCATACTTAATCCATTCTCTTGATGCTACCTTGCATTCTCTATCTTTCTGGAATAATTAGACCATACAGTTTCCTCAGGTAATATTATCTTCGTTTTTTTTCCTCCTCACCGCCTACCATATTCTCTTCTTTCTCTGACCGAATTAAGCCTTTTAGTCTCTCTGCCTGGTCAACGTTCAATTTCAATTTCTTCACACCCCTGTGAGTTTACTCTTTGTAGATGCTCTTCCAACACCATTGTTTCCACCCTACTCTTTATTTGTTTCTGGTTTTACACTTTTAAACAGTCCTTTGTCATTTGTTGTTTTTGTCCTCCCCCCTTCTCTTTCTTTTCTTTTTTCCCTCCTATTTGTTTCCTTGTTTGTTGGATTTGTCTGGGTGTTTGCATGCTTTTGTTCCCAGTATGTTTGTCTGTCTGCTTTCCTATTCAGAGCTACCTCAGGAAACAAGCCAAAGTACACATGGTGGAGAGTGCCAAATATCACTGACAAGGGAAATAAAATAACCAAAGACACAACAAGAAAAACCTAAAGACACCATTAAAAGAACACTTCCTGAAAGTACAGGCCCTGGACAGTCAATGAGCCTTCCTTAATAAATCAGTACTCACAGGTACAGAGTTAATAACAAGCTCTTAAAACTTTCAAGAGACAGAAAGCTAGCCAAAATGATGAAATGGAAGAACTCTCCCCTAAAGAAATTCCAGGAAGATGTCAGAACTGCAGAATTGTGCAAAACAGATATAAGCAACATAACAGAGCAAGAATTTAAAACAATTGTCATGAAATTAATCGATGGGATTGAAACAAGCATGGAACACATCAGACAAACTATTGATACAAAGACTAGGGACCTTAAAAATAGCTGTGATGAGTTAAAACAATGCAATAACTGAGGTGTATAATAAAATGGAGGCTTCCACTTCATGGATTGAAGTGGCAGAGAGGAGAAAATGTGGATTAGAAGACCCAGTTATAGCAAAATAAGAAGCTGAGAAGAAGAGAGAAAAATTGATAAAAGAACATTAAAGGAGAATTCAAGACCTGAGTGACACAATCAAATGGAACAAGATCTGTATCATAGGAATTCCTGAAGAAGAAGAAAGAGAAAAAGGTCCTGAAGAAGAACTTGATCAAATTATAGCCGAGACCTTCCCCAACCTGGGGAAGGAAATAGATATTGAAATCCAAAGGCACAGAGAGCTCCCCTCAGACATAACATGAATCGACATTTGGCACAACATGTCATAGTGAAACTGATAAAATATAAGAATAAAGAGAGAATTCTGAAAGGAGCTAGGGATAAAAGGGCCCTAACATACAAAGAAAACTTATCAAAGTGGTTACAGACCTATCTAATGAAACTTGGTAGGCCAGAAGCAATGGAAGGAAATCTTCAATGTGATGAACAGAAAAAATATGCAGCCAAGAATCCTTTATCCAGCAAGCCTGTCATTCAAAGAAGGAGAGATAAAAAGTGTTCCCAAATAAAAATTGAGACAATTCATCACCAACAAACCAGGTTTACAGGAAATTCTAAGAGGCTCTCTATGAGGGAAATGTTGCAAGGAATACAAGGTACCAGAGTCACCACTAGAAACGTGAGCTCTATGGAGAACACAATGAATCCAAACTCATATTTTTCAATAATAACACTGAATGTAAATGGAATAAATGCCCCAACCAAATGACACAGGGTAACAGAATGGATAAAAAAATAAAATCCATCTATTTGCTGTCTACAAGAAACTCATTTAGACCTGAAGACACTTTCAGATTGAAAGTAAGGGGATGGAGAAATATCTATCACGTGACTGGAAGTCAAAAGAAAGCCAGAGTAGCCATACTTATATTAGACAAACTGGATTTTTTTTCATAATATTTTATTGTCAAATTGTTTTCCATATAACACCGAGTGCTCTTCCCCTTAAGTGCCCTCCACCATCACCACCACCTCTTTTCCCCCCGTCCCCCTTCCCCTTCAACTCTCAGTTCATTTTCAGCATTCAATAGTCTCTCAAGTTTTGCATCCCGCTGTCTCCCCAACTCTCTCTCCCTCCTCCGCTCCCCCTGGTTCTCCATTAGGACTCTCCTCTTTTCCTGCTAGACATATGAGTGCAAACATATGGTTTCTGTCCTTCTCTGCCTGGCTTACTTCGCTCAGCATGACACCCTCAAGGTCCATCCACTTTCCTACAAAAGGCCATATGTCATTCCCTCTCATTGCCATGTAGTACTTCATCATGAATATATACTACATCTTCTTGATCCATTCATCAGGTGATGGACATTTAGGCTCCTTCCATGTTTTGGCTACTGTTGACATTGCTGCTATGAACGTTGGGGTACATGTGCTCCTATGCATCAGCATTTCTGTCTCTCTTGGGCAAATCCCCAGCAATGCTATTGCTGGGTCATAAGGGAGTACTATGGATAGTTTTTTGAGGTACCTCCACACTGTTTTCCAGAGCGGCTGCACCAGCTTACATGG